>NC_092559.1:20530101-20830101 GCF_037038585.1 Patagioenas fasciata
GCAAATGGAGATCTTTCCGAAAAAAAAAACAACTTTGGGGCACGCCAAAGCTGGCCGTTCTCACCTATTCACATAGCCAACCAGAACACCCTCCTGCCTGGTTCACCAAAATGAGGTTCGGAAATGACTTTACAATCCTTGAGATTGTAAGGAAGGTATGTATTTACTTATTTACAGTGCCGGACACACGGGGAATCATTTCACCTAATATGTGTGTAAATTTGAAGTAGTTGTGAGCTTGGTTAAATGCAGTAAAGTGTTACATATTCATGAAAGTTTTAGGAACAACACCTATACATATTCATAACCCATCCCTGAGAAGGCTGTTAGCTCTTTAAGTCTTTAAGTGTTAGTTCTTTAAGTCTTAATTAGATAACTGTTAATTCCCTGTAACACGGTTGGACTCTATAGTTCACTGCCAAGTGCTGTCGGGATTTGTTGGGCCCTGTCGAGTTCTGTCAGGTGCTGTTAGGCCCTGTGAGACTCTGTCATGCTGTGTCATGCTTTCTCAGGTACTGCTGGGCTCTGTCAAGCTTAGTCGAAGTCTGTCAGGCTCTGTCATAACCTGGCAGGCTCTCTCAGTTTCTGGTAGGCTCTGTTAGGCCCTGTTGTGCTCTGTCAGGCTTTATCAGGCTCTTTCAGGCCCTGTCATGCTATTTCGGGCTCTGTTGTGCTTTATCTGGCTCTGTTGGTCCTTCTCAAGCTTTGTCGAGCACTATCAGGCTTAGTTGGACTCTGTCAATTTCTTTCAGATTCTGTTGGGCTCTTTCAAGCTCGCTCTGGCCCTGTCAGGCTCTGTCGAGATTTGTAAGGCTCTGTCAAGCTGTATCAGGCCTTATCAGGCTCTGTAATGCTTTGTTGAGCTCTTTTAGTCTCTGTCACACATTGTCAGCCTGTCAGGTCCTGCCGGGCTCTATCGTTCACCATCAGGGTCTGTTAGGATTTGGCAAACCCTCTTGAACTGTGTTGGGCTCTGGAAGGCCCTGTCGTGCTCTGTCAAGGCCTGGTGGTCTCTGTCAAGCTTTGTCGACCTCTTTCGGGCTTTGTCAGATATTGTTGGGCTCTATCAGGTTCGCTCAGGCTATACTGGGCTTTCTGGGGTTCGATCAGGCTCTGTCAGGCCATGTCAGGATTTGCAGGGCTCTGTTGAGTTTTCTCGGACTCTTTCAGGCCCTGTCAGTCTCTGTGTGGCTTTGCTGAAGTCTGTCGGTCTGTCACAAGCTCTGTCAGGCGCTGTCGGTCTCTGTCGAGCTTTTTTAAGCTCTTTCTGTCCTACCAGGCTATTTCAGGTTCTGTAAAGCCTTGTCAGGCCTTGTCAGGCTCTGTCAGTCTTTGTCAGGCTTTTTCATGCTTTTTTTCCCTTATTCAGGCTTTGTCTGGATGTGTCAGGTTTTGTCAAGGTCCATTGAGTATTTTCGATGTCTTTCAGGCTACATTGGGTACTGTTGGTCTCTTTCAAGCTTTTTCAAGCTCTGTAGGGCTCTGTAATGCTTTGTTGAGCTCTTTCAGGCTCTATCGCGCTTTGTCCACCTCTGTCAGGCACTGCTGGACTCTATAGTTTGCTGTCAGGTGCTGTGGGGATTTGTTGGGCCCTGTCGAGTTCTGTTGGGCTATGTCAGGCCATGTTCGGCTCTGTCAGGCTTTGTCGGGCCCTGTGAGACTGTGGCAGGCTCTGTCAGGCTTTCTCAGGTTCTGTCAGTTTCTGTTGGGCTCTGTCAAGCTTTGTTAAGTCTGTGAGGCTCTGTCATGCCCTGGCGGACTCTGTCAAGCTTTGTTGAGCTCTTTTGGGCTCTGTTGAGTTCTTTCAAAATCTGTCAGGCCCTGTCAGGCTCTGTCAAGGTGTGTCAGGCCCTGTTGTGCTCTGTAATATTTTGTTGAGCTCTTTCAGTTTCTGTCATGCTTTGTCAGACTTGTCAGGCCCTGCTATAATTGAGAGTTCACTGTCAGGTGCCATCAGGATTTGTCGGGCCCCGTCGAGCTTTGTCGGGCACCGTCAGGCTTACTTGGGCTCTGTCAATTCCTGTTATGTTCTGACGGGTTCTTTCAAGCTCTGTCAGGCCCTGTCGTGCTCTGTCAGGCCCTGGTGGGCTCTGTCAAGGTTTTTCAAGCTCTGTTGCGCTCTATCGGGTTCTTCCAGGATCTGTCAGGCCCTGTCGGGCTCAGTCAGGATCTGTCATGCTGTGGCGATCTCTCTCAGTTTCTGATAGGCTCTGTCAGGACCTGTTGTGCTCTGTCAGGTCCTAGTGTGCTCTTTCAGGCCCTGTCATGCTCTTTCGGGCTCTGTCAGGCTTTATCTGGCTTTGTGGGGCCTTGTCGAGCTTTGTTGGGCTCTCTTGGGCTTAGTTGGACTCTGTGCATTCCTGTCAGGCTGTTTGGATCTTTCAAGCTCTGCCTGGCCCTGTCAGGCTCTGTCAATCTGTATCAGGCCCTGTCAGGCTCTGTAATGCTTTGCTGAGCTCTTTTAGTCTCTGTTGCACTTCGTCAGCCTCTGTCAGGTCCTCCCGGGCTCTATCATTTGCTATCAGGTGCTGTCAGGATTTGTTGAACCCTGTTGGGCTCTGTCGTACTCTGTGAGGCCCTGTCAGGTTCTGTCAGGATCTGTCGGGATCTGCTGGGCTTTCTCAGGCTTTGTCAGGCTCTGTCGTGATCTCTCAGATCATATCAGTCTATGTCGGGCTATTTTCGGGTATGTAGGGCACTGTTAATCTGTGTCATACCCTGTCAGGGTTTGTCGGGCCTTGTCAAACTCTTTCCAGGTCTTTTAGGCCGTGACGGGCTCTATGAATCTATGTCGAGTTTTCTAGGACATTTTTGGGCTGCGATGGGCTCTATCAAGCTTTGTTGGCTTCTGTCTGACTCTGTGAGGCCTGCTCAGGCTCTGTCCAGTTTTGTTGGGCTCTGTCAGACCCTATCAAGCGTTTTTGGGCAGTGTTGGGCTTTGCTGTGCTTTTTTGATCCCTGTCGGGCTTTGTCAGTCTCCGTCGCGATCTATCAGGCTCTGCTGGGATTTGTCAGGATTTGTAGGGCTCTGTCGGGTTCTGTCAGGCTCTGTTGACCTTTCTCAGGCTCTGTCGGGCTCTGTAGGGCTCTGTTGATCCCTGTCAGGTTTTGTAAGGCTCTCTCTAGGCTTTGTTAGTCTCTGTTTGGCTTTGTCGAGATCTGTCTATCTCTCTCAGGCTCTGCCAGGCTCTGTGTAGTCTGTCAAGCTTCTTTTGGGATCTTTCTTCCCTACAAGGCTCTGTCAGGCTCTGTCAGGCTTTATCAGGTTTGTCGGGCTTTGTTGGGACCTATTAGGCTCTCTCAGGCCTTGTCAGGATTTGTAGGGCTCTGTTGGGTTTTGCCAGGCTCTGTTGGGTATTGTCAAGCTCTGTCAGACTCTATCGGGCACTGTTGCACTCTTTAAAGCTTTGTTGGACCCTGTCAGGCTTTGTCGAGATCTCAAAGGCTCTGTCAAGCTGTGTCAGGTCCTCTCAGCCTCTATAATGCTTTGTTGAGCTCTTTCAGGTTCTGTCGCTCTTTGTCAATCTCTGTAATGTCCTGCCGGGCTCTATCATTTGCTATCAGGTGCTGGTAGGATTTGTCAAACCCTACTGAGGTGCTGGCAGGATTTGTCGAACCCTATTGAGCTGTGTTGGGCTCTGGTGGGCCCTGTCATGCTCTGTCAGGCCCTGATGGGCTCTGTCAAGTTTTGTCGTGCTCTATCAGGTTCTTGCAGGCTCTGTCAGTTCTTGGCGGGCTCTGTTGTTTTCTGTCGTGCTCTGTCAGGTCCTGTCAGGCTCTCTCAGGCTTTGTTGGGCCCTGGCATTCTCTGTCAGGCCCTGTGGAGTTCTGTCGGGCTCTGTCAGGCCAGGTTGGTCTCTGTCGGGCTTTGTCGGGCCCTGTGAGACTGTGTCGGGCTCTGTCAGGCTTTCTCAGGTTCTCTCAGTCTCTGTCATGCCGTGGTGGGCTCTGTCTAGCTTTGTCAAGCTCTGTTGGCCTCTCTTGGGTTTTGTCAGAGCACGACAGAGCCCAATAAAACATGACAGATACTGACAGAACATGACAGGGTCTGACAGAGCACAACAGTCTCACAGGGCCCGACAAAACCCGACAGAGCCCAACAGAACTCGAAAGGGCCCAACAAATCCAAACAGCACCTGACACCTAACTGTAGAGTGAAAGAGCCAAAAAGCACCCAGTGGAACCTGACAGAGCTTGACAATACCCAACAGAGCCTGACAAAACATGACAGAGCCCTACAAACCCAGACATGGCCTGAAAGAGCCTGATAGACCCCCAGAAATCCTGAAAGAGCCTCACAAAGCCTGAATAAGGGCAAGAATGCCCAAAAAAGCCTAACAAAGCCTAATATGTCCTGACGGAGCCCGATAAAGCCTGAAAAAGCCCAACAGATCTCGACAGATCCTGTCAGAAACCGACAAGGACTCAAAGAGCACGACAGGTCCCAACAAAGCCCAACAGAGCTTAACAAGGCCTGACAATTCCCAATAGAACCCCACAGAGCCCGCCAGGAACTGACAGAGTGTACAAGAGCCACATAGAGCCCGACAAAACCCGAGAGAGCCCAACAGAGCTCGACAAAGCTTGACAGAGCCCACCAGGGCCTGACAGAGCCCGACAGGGCCAGACAGAGGTTGAAAGAGCCCAACATAACCTTGCAGAAATTGACAGTGCCCGACAAAGCTCGAAAAGGCCCAACAGATCCAGATGAAGTGTGACAGTGCTCAAAACAGTATGACAGGGTCTGAAAAAGCCTGATAGGGTCTGACAGAGCCCGTCATGGCCTAAAAGACCTGGACAGAGCTTGAAAATGCATGATAGAGCCCGACAGGGCATGACACAGTTTGACAGTGCCCTACATGCCCCAAAAAAGACCAACAAAGCCTGATATGGCATAACAGAGCACAACAAAACCTGAGAAAGCCCAACAGATCCCGACAGAGTCTGACAGAACCCGACAGGGCCTGACAGAGCATGACAGGGCCCAAGAAATCTCGACAGATGCTGACAGAACCTGAGAGCGCATTACAGAGCACAACAGGGCCCAACAAAGCCCGACAGAGCCCTACAGGGTCTGGCAGATTTAGACAGAACCTGATAGAGCCCGCCAGGGACTGAAAGAGCCTGCAAGACCCTGATAGAGCCTGACGAAAGCCAAGAGACCCCAACAGAGCTCGACAAAGCTATGAGGACTGGGTTAAGGAACAATTAGGCAATCTGAACATCCACAAATGCATGGGCCCAGATGGGATGCACCCACAGGAGCTGAGGGAGCTGACTGACGTCGTTGCTGGACCACTCTCCATCATCTTTACCAAGTCTTGGGAGATGGGAGAGGTGCCTGAGGACTGGAGAAAAGCTAATGTCACTCCAGTCTTCAAAAAGGGCAAGAAGGAAGACCCGGATAATTATAGACTGGTCAGCCTCACCTCCATCCCTGGGAAAATAATGGAATGACTTATTCTTGGTGCCATCTCAAGGCATGTCAAGGATAAGAGGGTTATTAGGGGCAGTCAACATGGCTTCACCAAGGGGAAGTCGTGCTTGACCAACCTCATAGCCTTTTATGAAGATATAACGAGGTGGATAGATGATGGCAGGGCGGTGGATGTGGTCTACCTTGACTTCAGTAAAGCATTTGACACAGTCTCCCACAGCATTCTCATAGCTAAACTGAGGAAGTGTGGTCTGGACAATCGGGTAGTGAGGTGGACTGCGAACTGGATGAAGGGAAGAAGCCAGAGAGTCGTGGTCAATGGAGCAGAGTCCGGTTGGAGGTCTGTATCTAGTGGAGTGCCTCAAGGGTCTGTACTGGGGCCAGTACTGTTCAATATATTCATCAATGACTTGGATGAGGGACTAGAGTGTACTATCAGCAAGTTTGCTGATGACACCAAGCTGGGAGGAGTGGCTGACACACCAGAAGGCTGTGCTGCCATCCAGCATGACCTGGACAGGCTAGAGAGCTGGGAGGGGAAAAAATTAATGAAATATAACAAGGGCAAGTGTAGAGTCTTGCATCTTAGTAGGAACAACCCGAGGTTCCAGTATAAGTTGGGGAATGATCTATTAGAGAGCAGCGCAGGGGAAAGGGACCTGGAGTTCCTGGTGGACAGCAGGATGACCATGAGCCAGCACTGTGCCCTTGTGGCCAAGAAGGCCAATGGCATCCTGGGGTGTATTAGAAAGGGGGTAGTTAGTAGGTCAAGAGAGGTTCTCCTTCCCCTCTACTCTGCCCTGGTGAGACCACATATGGAATATTGTGTCCAGTTCTGGGCCTCTCAGTTCAAGAAGGACAGAGAACTGCTGGAAAGAGTCCAGCATAGGGCAACCAAGATGATTAAGGGAGTGGAGCACCTCCCTTATGAGGAAAGACTGTGGGAGCTGGGTCTCCTTAGTTTGGAGAAGAGGAGACTGAGGGGTGACCTTATTAATGTTTACAAATATACAAAGGGTGAGTGTCACGAGGATGGAGTCAGGCTCTTCTCGGTGACAAACAATGGTAGGACAAGAGGTAATGGTTTTAAGTTGGAACGTAAGAGGTTCCACTTAAACTTGAGAAGAAACTTCTCAGTGAGGGTAACAGAGCACTGGAACAAGCTGCCCAGGGGGTTGTGGAGTCTCCTACTCTGGAGACATTCAAAACCCGCTTGGACATGTTCCTGTGTAGCCTCATTTAGGTGTTCCTGCTCCAGCAGGGGGATTGGACTAGATGATCTTTAGAGGTCCCTTCCAGTCCCTAGCATTCTATGATTCTATGAAAGCTAAACAGAGCCCACCAGGGCTGACAGAGCCCAACACAGCTCAACAGGGTTCGATAAATCCTGACAGCACCTGATAGCGAACAATAAAGCCCAGCAGGACCTGAGAGCAGATGACAAAGTGCAACAGAGACTAAAAGAGCTAAACAAAGAATGACAGAGCCTGACAGGGCCTGACACATCTTGATGGAGCCTTAGAGATCTCAACAAAGTTTGTCAGAGTCTGACAGCACTTGAAAGAGTCCAACAGAACCTGACAGGAATTGACAGAGCCAACGAAGCCCGACAGCGCTTGACAAATGTTGACAAGGACCAACAGAGTCAGATAACGCGTACAGGACCTGCAAGAGCATGACAGGGCCTGACAGAGCCCAAGAGGGCCTGACAGAGCCCAATAGAACTCGACAGGTCCCGACAAATCCCAACACCACCTGACAGCGTACTATAGAGTCCAGCAGGGCCTTACAGAGGCCGACAAACTGCGTAAGAGCCTGAAAGAGCTCAACAAAACATTACAGTGCACAACAGGGCTTGACACAGCTTGACAGAGCCTTACAGATCCTGAGAGAACCTGACAGAGCCCGACAGGGCCCAACGAAGCTTGAAAGAGCCCAAAAGCACCCAATGGAGCCTGACAGAGCTCGAGAATACCCCAACAGGGATCAAAAAATCCTGACAAAGCCCGACAGAATGCAACAGAGTCTGACAAGGCCTTACAGAGCATGACAGGGCTTTACAGAACCTGAAAAAGTCTGGTAGGTCAGAAAGAGCCCAAAAAAGCTCAACAGAGCCTGAGAGAGATGGACAGATCTCGACAAAACCACACAGAGACTGACAGGGCATGAAAAAGCTTGACAAAACCTGACAGGGATTTACAGAGCCTTACAGAGACCGACAGAGCCTGGCAAAGACCAACAGAGCTTGACAGATTGTGACAGAGACCTACAGAGCCCAAAAGGAGCTTACAGAGCCCCACAGGTCCTGACAGAAGCCATCAAAACCTGATAGAATCAAAGAAAGCCCGACAGCAATTCAAAAAAGCCCAACAAAGCCCAACACTGCCTAACAATGCCTGACAGGGCCTGGCAGAGCCCAACAAAACCCGACAGAGCATGAACAGGCCCCACAGAATCAGACAGAGGACGACTAAGCCCGATAGAGCACATCACAGCCCGAAAATGCCACAGAGAACCCGACATAGATAGATAGATAGAGCCCGTCATGGCCTGAAAGACTTGTACAGAGGATTTGTAGGGCTCTGTTAAGTTTTATTGGGCTCTCTTAAGTATTGTAGACCTCTGTCAGATGCCATTGGTGCTTTTGGGCTCTTTCAAGCTTTGTCGGGGCCTGTCGGGCTTTGTAAGGTTCTGTCGGGATCTGTAAGGCTCTGTCAAGATGTGTCAGGCCCTGTCAAGCTCTGTAATGCTTTGTTGAGCTCTTTTAGTCTCTGTTGCGCTTTGTCAGCCTCTGTCAGGCCCTGTTGTGCTCTGTCAGGCTTTGCTGGGTGCTGTAAGATTGTTTTGGGCTCTGTCAGGCGTTCTCAGGTTCTGTTGAGCTCTGTCAAGCTTTGTGACTTACTGAGCCATCTGGATCCTCACGAGTCTATGGGACCAGACGGGACCCATCCTAGGATGATGAGGGAGCTAACAGAAGAGCTCGCCAAGCCGCTCTCCATCATCTTCCAACAGTCCTGGCTCACTGAGGAGGTCCCATACAATTGGAAATTGGCGAATGTTACCCCAATCCACAAAAAGGGCTGCAAAGTTGACCCTGGCAACTACAGGCCTGTCAGCCTGACCTCGGTGCCTGGCAGGGTTATGGAGCAGATCATCCTGAATGCAATCACACAGCACCTTCAGGATGGACAAGGGATCAGACCCAGCCAGCACGGGTTTAGGAGGGGCATGTCCTGTCTGACCAACCTGATCTCCTTTTACGATCAGGTGACCCCCTGGTGGATGAGGGGAAAGCTGTAGATCTGGTCTATCTAGACTTCAACAAAGTCTTTGACACTGTCTCCCATAATATACTCCTGCAAAAGCTGGTAGCCCATGGCTTGGACAAGTGCACTCTCTGCTGGGTTAAGAACTGGCTGGAGGGCTGGGCCCAGACAGTGCTGGTGAATGGGGCTGCATCTAGCTGGCGGCCAGTCACTAGTGGTGTTCCCCAGGGGTCAGTGTTGGGTCCAGTCCTGTTTAACAGCTTTATTGATGATTTAGATGAAGGGATTGAGACCATCATCAGCAAATTTGCTGATGACACCAAGTTGGGAGGGAGTGTCGACCTGCTGGAAGGGATCTGGATAGACTGGAAAAATGGACCGATTCCAATGGGATGAAATTCAACGAGGCCAAGTGCCGGGTCCTGCACTTTGGCCACAACAACCCCCTGCAGCGCTACAGACTGAGCACAGAGTGGCTGGAGAGCAGTCAGGCAGAAAGGGACCTGGGGGTACTAATTGACAGGAAGCTCAACATGAACCAACAGTGTGCCCAGGTGGCCAAGAAGGCCAATGATATCCTGTCCTGTATCAAAAAGAGCATGGTCAGCAGGACAAGGGAAGTGATCCTTCCCCTGTACTCTGCATTGGTGAGGCCACACCTGGAGTATTGTGTTCAGTTCTGGGCCCCTCAGTTCAGGAAAGACATTGAAGTGCTGGAGCGGGTCCAGAGAAGAGCAACAAGACTGGGGAGGGACTTGAACACAAGACCTATGGGGAGAGGCTGAGGGAGCTAGGGTTGTTTAGTCTGGAGAAGAGGAGGCTTAGAGGTGACCTCATCAGTCTCTATAACTACCTGAAGGGAAGTTATAGCCAGGTGGGGATTGGTCTCTTCTCCCAGGCAGTTAGCAATAGGACAAGGGGGCATGGGCTTAAACTCTGTCAGGGGAAATTTAGGCTGGATATTAGAAAGAAATTCTTTCCAGAGAGAGTGGTCAGGCATTGCAATGGCCTACCCAGAGAGATGGTGGACTCACCATCTCTGGAGGTTTTTAAACTGAGATTGGACATGGCACTTAGTGCCATAATCTAGTAAATGGACCGGAGTTGGACCAAGGGTTGGACTTGATGATCTCTGAGGTCTTTTCCAACCCAGTCAATTCTTTGATTCTGTGTATTAATCTGTTGGGCTCTATCATGCCCTGGTAGACTCTCTCAGTTTCAGGTAGGCCCAAAGGATCCTGACAGAACCTGACAGGGCC
Organism: Patagioenas fasciata; assembly: GCF_037038585.1. Classification (NCBI taxonomy): domain Eukaryota; kingdom Metazoa; phylum Chordata; class Aves; order Columbiformes; family Columbidae; genus Patagioenas; species Patagioenas fasciata. Next base: position 20,540,064 of record NC_092559.1, read on the forward strand.
TGACAGAGCACAATAGGGGCTGAGAGAGCTGGACACAGCCTGACAGAGCCCACCAGAGATCGACAAAGCTTGACAGAGCCCACCAGGGCCTGACAGAGACTGACACAGCTCAACAGGGTTCGACAAATCCTGACAGCACTTGATAGCAAACGATAGAGCCCAACAGGGCCTGACAGAGGTTGACAAAGCGTGACAGAGCCTGAAAGAGCTCAGCAACACATTACAGAGCATGACAGGGCCTGACACAGCTTGAGAGAGCCTTACAGATCCTGACAGAAGCTGACAGAGACTGATAGAGTCCAACAAAGCTTGAAAGAGCCCAAAAGCACCCAAGGGAGCCTGACAGAGCTCAAAAATACCCAACGGAGCCGGACAAAACCTAACAAAGCACTACAAATCTTGACATGGCCTGACAGAGCCTGATAGACCCTGAGAAAACCCGACAGAGAACCACAAAGCCTGACTAAGGGCAAGAAAGCCTGACAAAGTCTGACAGAACTCAGTGGAGCCTGACAGAGATTGACAGAGCCCGAGAGAGACCGACAGATCTCAACAAAGCCACAGAGAGACCAACACGGCCTGAAAGAGCCTGGCAAAACCTGGCAGGGATTGACAGAGCCCTACAGAGTCTGACAGCCTGAGAAAGGCCAACAGAGCCTGACAGAACCCGACAGAGCCCTACAAAATCCTGACATTGCCTGACAGAGACTGATTGAACCCAAGAAAGCCCAGCAGAGCCTGACGGAGCCCGACAAAACCTGACAGAGCCCAACAGAGCTCAACAAAGCATGACAGAGCCCACCAGGCCTTGACAGAGTACGACAAGGCCTGTCAGATCCCAACACAGCTCAACGGGGTTTGACAAATCCTGACAGTGCCTGACAGTGAATGATAGAGCTCAGCAGGACCTGACAGAGGCTGAAAAACTGCAACAGAGACTAAAAGAGCTCAAGAAAGCATTGCAGAGCCTGACAGGGCCTGACACGGCTTGACAGAGCCTTACAGAACCCAACAGAGCCCAATAGGGCCAGACAGAACTTGAAAGTTCCCAACAGAACCTGACAGCAACTGACAGAGCCCAACGAAGCCTGACAGTGCCCGATAAAGCTGCAAAGACCCAACGGAGCTAGATAAAGTATGACAAAACCTGAAAGAGCATGACAGGGTCTGAAAGAGCCTACCAGAAACAAAGATAGCCCGCAGGGGTATGACACAACCTGACAGACTTTGACAAAGCTTGACAGAGCCAAACAGAACCTGAGAAAGCCTGACGGAGCCAGACACAGTCTCATGCAGCTCAACAGAGCCCAACAGAACCTGACTGTGCTGGACGGAACTCGACGGGGTCTGACAACTCCTGACAGCACTTGACAATGAACTATAGACTCCAGCAGGGCCTGACAAACCTGAGAAAGGACAATAGAGCCTGAAAAAGCTCAACCAAAAATTACAGAGCATGACACGGTCTGTCACAGTTTGACAAAGCCTTACAGATCCTGACAGAACCCAACAGGGTCTGACAGAGTATGACAGGGCCCAAAAAAGCCCCACAGAGCCCGACAGGGCATGACAGATTTTGACAGATCTCGACAGAGCCCAACAGATGATCGACAAAGCTTTACAGAACCTGCCAGGGAATGACAGAGCCTGACAGATTCGTCAAAGCTTGACAGAGACCAACAGAACCGGAGAAAGCCTGACAGAGCCTGACACAGTCTCACAGGGCCTGACAAAGCCCAACAGAGACCAACAGGGCCTGATAGAGCCCGACAGAACTCCACAGGGCCAGACAAATCTTGACAGTACCTTACAACGAACTATAGAGTACAGTAGGGCCTGACAAAGCCCAACAGAGACCAACAGGGCCTGATAGAGCCCGACAGAACTCCACAGGGCCAGACAAATCTTGACAGTACCTTACAACGAACTATAGAGTACAGTAGGGCCTGACAAAGCCCAACAGAGACCAACAGGGCCTGATAGAGCCCGACAGAACTCCACAGGGCCAGACAAATCTTGACAGTACCTTACAACGAACTATAGAGTACAGTAGGGCCTGACAAAGCCCAACAGAGACCAACAGGGCCTGATAGAGCCCGACAGAACTCCACAGGGCCAGACAAATCTTGACAGTACCTTACAACGAACTATAGAGTACAGTAGGGCCTGACAAAGCCCAACAGAGACCAACAGGGCCTGATAGAGCCCGACAGAACTCCACAGGGCCAGACAAATCTTGACAGTACCTTACAACGAACTATAGAGTCCAGTAGGGCCTGACAGAGGCCGACAAAACGTGACAGAGCCTGAAGGAGCTCAACAAAGCACTGCAGAGCATGACAGGGCCTGACACAGCTTGACAGAGCCTTACAGATATGGACAGAACGTGACACAGCACGAGCAGGCCCAACAGAGTCAAACTTTGTTAGGCCCTGGCATACTCTATCAGTCCCTGGTGTGTTCTGTCAAGTTCTGTCATGCTCTGTCAGGTCCTGTCGGGCTCTCTCAGGCTTTGTTGGGCCCTGGCATGCTCTGTCAGGCCCTGTTGGGTTCTCTCCAGGATCTATCAGGTCGTGTTCATTTTCTCAGGATTTGTCGGGCACTGTCATGATCTGTCGGGCCATATCAGGCTTTGTCAGGCTTTTTTGGGGTGTGTAGGACACTGCCAATCTGTGTCATGATTTGTCAGGCTCTGTCCAGCTCCTTTGGGCTCTTTCTGCCCTACCAGGCTTCTTCAGGCTCTGTAAAGCCCTGTCAGGCTTTGTCAGACCTTTTTCAGGCTTTCTTGCCATTATTCAGGCCCTGTCGTGCTCTGTAATTTTTTGTTGAACTCTTTCAGGCTCCGTCATGCTTTGTCAGCCTCATCAGGCCCTTCTAGAATCTATAGTTTGCTGTCAGATGCTGTGGGGATTTGTCGAGACCTGTCAAGTTCTGTTGGGCTGTGTCAGGCCCTGTTTGACTCTGTCGGGCTTTGTTGGGCCCTGTGAGACTGCGTCGGGTTCTTTCAGGCTGTCTCAGGTTCTGTTGGGTTCTGTCAAGCTTTGTCGAAGTCTGTCAAGCTCTGTCAGGCTCTGTCATGCCCTGGTGGCCTCACTCAGTTTCTTTTAGTTTCTGTCAGGCCCTATCAGGCTCTTTCAGGCCCTGTCATGCTCTTTTGGGCTCTGTAAATTCCTGTCAGGTTCTGTTGGGTTCTTTCAAGCTCTGTCTGGCCCTGTCGGGCTCTGTCAAGATCTGTATAGGTCTGTCAAGCTGTGTCAGGTTTTGTCAGGCTTTTTCAGGCTTTTTCTGGCCCTGTCGGTCTCTGTGTGGCTTTGTTGAGATCTGTCGGTCTGTCTCGGGCTCTGTCAGGTGCTGTCAGTCTCTGTCAAGCTCCTTTGGGTTCTTTATGCCTTACCAGGTTCTGTCAGGCTCTGTCAGGCTTTCTTGCCCTTATTGAGGATTTGTCAGGCTCTGTCGGGTTTTGTCGGGCTCTGTTGGGTATCGTCAAGCTCTTTCAGGCTCCATTGGGTGCTGTTGGGCTCTTTCAAGCTTTGTTGGGCTCTCTCGGTCTCTGTCAAGTTCTATCAGGATCTGTAAGGCTCTCTCAAGCTGTGTCAGCTTCTGTTCTGCTCTGTAAAGCTTTTTTGAGCTCCTTCAGGCTCTCTCGCACTTTGTCCGCCTCTGTCAGGCCCTGCTGGACTCTATAGTTTGCTGATATGTGCTCTCAGGATTTGTCGGGTGCGAGGGCGAAAAATCATGGACTCCCCACAATCCAATATGAATTCAAGCAAAGCCATTTATTACAGAGACAAGCCTCCTTATATATGCAGTTATTTCTTGATCACACATTCACGTTCCAAACACGCATTGGCTGATCGGATATTGTCCATGTTCAGGTCTTGTTATTATAGAATTACCTCACTCTCATAACAGGTGTTGTTTTTCAGCCTTCGCGCCAGCCTTGGAGTTGCTTTGTCTAGTTCAGAAATAAATCTCTATCTAACAGAAACCCATCCACAAAACAACCTTAAGAAAATCCCTTAAATCTCTCACAGTCGGGCCCTGTTGAGTTCTGTCGGCTTCTGTCAGAACCTGTGAGACTGTGTCGGGCTCACTCAAAGTTTCTCAGATTCTGCTGGGTTCTGTCAAGCTTTGTCAAAGTCTGTTGGGCTCTGTCATGGCCTGTCTGGCTCTGTCGAGATCTGCAAGGCACTGTAAAGCTGTGTCAGGCTCTGTAATGCTTTGTTGAGCTCTTTTAGTCTCTGTCGCATTTTGTTAGCCTCTATCAGGTCCTGCTGGGCTCTATCATTTGCTATCAGGTGCTGTCAGGATTTGTCAAAACCTGATCAGCTCTGGTGGGCCCTGATGTTCTCTGTCAGGCCCTGGTGGGCTCTGTCAAGCTTTGTCGACCTCTGTTGGTCTCTGTCAAGTTTTGTCAGTCTCTGTCAGTCTTTATCAGTCTCTGGCAGACTCTGTCGGGTTCTGTCGCACTCTATCAGGCCCTGTCGAGTTCTGTTGGGCTCTTTTAGGCCCTGTTGGGATTTGTCAGGCTTTGTCAAGCCCTGTGAGACTGTGTCGGGATCTGTCAGGCTTTCTCAGGTTCTGTCAGGTTCTGGTGGGCTCTGTCAAGTTTGTCGAAGTCTGTCAGGCTCTGTCATGCCCTGGTGGGCTATGTCAAGCTTTTTCAGACTCTGTTGGGATCTTTCAGATTTTGTCAGGCTCTCTTGGGTTTTGTCAAGTTCTGTGTGGTTCTTATGCACTCTGTCAGTTCCTGGCGAGCTCTGTCAGTTTCTGTCAAGATTTCTCAGAATCTCTTGGGCTTTCTCAGGCTTTGCCAAGCTCTGTCAAGATCTGTCAGGCCATATCAGGCTTTGTCAGGCTTTTATGGGGCATGTAGGGCACTGTCAATCTGTATCATGCCCTGTCAGGCTCTGTCGGGCCTTGTCAAGCTCTGTTCATGTCTTTTAGGCCGTGACGGGCTCTGTCTATCTATGTCGGGCTCTCTAGCCCATTTTTGGGCTGTGATCATCTCTATTTGGCTTAGTCAGCTTCTGTCTGACTCTGTGGGGTCTGCTCGGGCTCTGTTGGGTTTCGTTGGGCTCCGTCAGGCCCTGTCAAACGTTGCTGGGCAATGTTGGGATTTATTGTTCTTTTTTGATTTCTGTCAGGCTTTGTCGGTCTCTGTTGGGCTTTGACGGCTTCTGTCAAAACCTGTGGGGCTCTGTAAGCTCATTTCGGACTCTGTAGGCCTTTGTCACAATCTGTCAGGCACTGCTGGGTTTGTCAGGCTCTGTCAGGCTCTGTAGGGCTCTGTCAATCCCTGTCAGGTTTTCTCAGGCCCTTTCAGGGCCTGTTGGGCTCTGTCCTTCTCTCTCGGGCTCTGTCAGACTCTGTCAAGCTTTTTGGGACTCTTTCTGCCCTACCAGGCTTTTTCAGGCTTTGTAAAGACCTGTCATGCTCTGTCAGGCCTTGTCAGGCTCTGTCAGGTTCTGTCGGGATCTGTAAGGCTCTGTCAAGCTGTGTCACAACCTGTCGGTTTCTGTGTGGCTTTGTCTACATCTGTAGGTCTCTTTTTGGCTTTGTTAGGCTGTGTTGTGCTCTGTCAAGCTCTTTTGAGATCTTTCTGCCTTACTAGGCTTTTTCAGCCTCTGTAAAACCCTGTCATGCTTTGTCAGGTTTGTCAGGCTCCTTCAGGCCCTGTCGGTCTCTGTGTGGCTTTGTCGAGATCTGTCGGTCTCTGTCAAGCTCCTTTAGGTTCAATAAAACTTGACAGCGCCTGATAGCAAATGATAGAGCCCGGTAAGACATAATAGAGGATGACAAAGTACGAGAGAGACTAAAAGAGCTCAACAAAACATTACAGAACCTGACAGGGCCTGACACAGCTTGACAGAGCCTTACAGATTCCGACAGAACCTTACAGAGGCCAACAGGGCCCAACAAAGCTTGAAAGAGTCCAAAAGCACCCAGTGGAGTCTGACAGAGCCTGACAATACCCAACAGAGCCTGATAAAACCCAACAGAGCCCTACAAATCCTCAAATGGCCTGACAGAACCTGATAGACCCTGACAGGGCCTGACAGAGTATGACAGACCCCAACAGAACAGAGCTTGACAAAACTTGACATAGCCCAACATGGCCTGACTGAACATGACAGCGCCTGCCAGAGCCCAACACAGCTCAACAGCATTCGACAAATCCTGACAGCGCCTGTCACGTTTTGTCGGCCTCTGTCAGGCCCTACTGAGGCGCGTAAATGACCTTACAACCCTTCAGATTGTTAAGAAGGTATGTATTTGCTTATTTATTTACAGCACCGGACACACGGGGAATCATTTCACCTAATACGTGTGTAAAATTACAGTAGCTGTGAGCTTGGTTAAATGCAGTAAAGTGTTACATATTCATGAAAGTTTTAGGAATGCCTATACATATTCATAACCTGTCCCCGAGAAGGCGGTTCTTATTACAGTGAGTTCTGGGACACCATTTCCATAGTCTTCACCTCCGGCTCCTCCTGGTTGCAGCTGCTCAGTGATCGTGAACCCGGGTCCTCTTCTCTGTAAACGGTCACCTTTGGTCCAGTGTGATGAGTTGGTTAGGTCTCAAACTGCTGAGTTGGTTAAAACTAGTGAACCTCCTGTCCTGTGCCCAAGTTTCTTGTTATCTAGTTCACCCAAGGATGCACCAAGGATGCACCCAAGGATTATTGTCTTTGCAAGGTGTCAGCGAACTCCTGTTTCTCATACAATAAGTTACACAGAGTTAAGCAAGGCTAAGCAATAGGGATGCGCATTAAAGGGTTAGCTTTCTAAGAGTTAGCCTTTAAAGTATAGTGTCAGCTCTTTAAGTGTTAATTAGTTAATTGTTAATTCCCTGTATCTTTTCCCCACTTTTCTAATAGGTTAGTAAATTATTTTACTAATGAGATGATTCTTTATCTATGTTTTCTCTGGCCACAGGTAAGAAGGCTACTTCTACCTGAGAAAACCCATCTCTATCCTTAAACAGATTTTTAATGTTAATGCCAAAGTCAGGCTCCCAGTGTTTGTCCGCTGCGCTGCTGAGCAATTTTGGGGCAGCTGACAACCATATGACTGGTGCTCCGGCAGCAACGACATCTTCTGGACTGCCATGGGAGCTTGCATTCTTTGGCGTGGTGACCCCGCTGACTGCAACTGTAGCATTTGTCTTCTCTTTTGGCTTTTGTTTTGTTGAGGTAGTAAGTGTCACCCGGGTCGGTCACCCAGAAGGACCAAAAGGACCAAAACATGTCAAGGTGGACATAACCTAATTTTTTGATAGAATTTCATAAAGGTTTTGTTTAATTACTACCAACTTAAAACTCCATTCTGCAGAAGTGGACAATGTGATATATATAGTCAGATTGGTTTGATTCTAAAGAACCAATTTAAAGCGTCCCCCTACAGTTTTATTCAGATCTTGCCCATGTCAATTTTCATCCCACCTGTGTGCTAAGGTTATGATTATAAGTGTCACGGTTTAAGGTAAGGTGGCAATAAACCGTGACAGACGCTCCCTGTTAGCCACTTTACCTCCCACCACCCCTTCCTTTAGATTGGAAAGATGATAAGAAAGATAAGGGGAAAGGAAGAGACACTTAGACTTCAGGTTGGAGAGTTTTAAAGGGTTTACTAATGCTACTAATAAATACAGAATATACATACAAAATATACAAAACCAATCTCAAGTTGGTGTCACTCCAGCAGCAGGAGGTGGATGTGCGGAGCTGGCGGATCCAGGAGGTGCAGCTCAGGCCCCCGGAAGTCATGGACGGGACTTCACAGCAAACTCGAACCTGGTTGCAGGGATGCAGGGCCTGAGGCTTGTAGATCACAGGCAAACAGAGAGGGTCCTCTCTAGATGCTGGCCATGGTTGAAGAGAGCGTGACCCTCGTGATCACCCTCTTATATAGGGGGCATGACGATTATGGGATGGAATACTTCCGTTGATCCTCAGCTGGTCAGTTCTAGTCACCTGTTCCATCCACCCCTCCTCAAAAACGCCCCACTCACAACAGAACGTAGGAAAACTTACCAGCCCTTCTTAGCTACCATAGTAATAAATCTAAACACGAGCTTCTTCAGCATTCCGTTGGTCTCTTATGAGCACCAAGGAGAGCATCCTAGGAAAAATATGCAGGTTAAAACTCAGAAAAGTACAGCCCCCCTAGAAGAACTTAGCTGAAAAAAATCACTAAAAGAGAACCGGTCTTGTTTTTAACAAAACCAGGACAATAAGAAATACAATTTTCCAGGTTGCACCTGGATTACCCTACATGGTGCTTTGCAGGCTTTCTTCACTCTAGAATGATGAATCCAGGCATTCTGTTCTTTAATCTTGACAGCAGTGAAAGATGTCAGGAGGACATGAAATGGACCTTCCTACTGTGGTTCCAAAGTATTTTTTGTAAGAGACTTCACATACACATAATTGCCCAATTGGATGTCATATACTGGCCCATACAAATCTCTGCTCCAAGTTCCAAACACATTTCCAAATTTTGTTAAGTTTTTACCCAATGCTATCATATAAGAAGTCATAATTTTGTCCCCTACTTGTGCAGACATCCCCTTCTGTACATTATAGGGTCTCCCATACAGGATTTCAAAATGACTCAACCCTTGCTTTGCCCTTGGCCTTGTTTGTATACGCAAGAGGACCAAAGGCAAAGATTGAGGCCAAGCCAAATTCGCCTCCTGCCCCAGTTTTACAATTAGTTGTTTAATTACATGATTTTTTTTTTTTCCTACCTGGCCACTGGATTGAGGACGATAAGGGGTATGTAGTTGCCAGGCTATTCCCAAGTGCTGACTGATTTGCTCTACAACTTTTGAAATAAAATGTGACCCTTTATCAGAGGATATAACAGCTGGAACTCCAAACCTTGGTATTATTTATTGTACTAATGCTTTAGTTACCTCTTGAGTTTTTGCTGTTCTGGTAGGGAATGCTTCTGGCTAACCTGAAAAGTCATTTGTTAGTACCAACATATATCAGCACCCCCCTTTTCTTGGGAGTTTCAAAAAATCATTTTGCCAATGTTGCCCCGGTCCATTTCCTTTCCCAATTTGACCCATTTCTGTCTTGGATATATTCTTCGGATTAGCCTGGAGGCAAAGATTTCATTGCTGTGCTTCTGCTCCCCAATGTCTCTTTCTGTGTTCTTTTCTTACTAAAGGCCAAACTAAATAGGAGATAACAATAGCTGTTCCCTGTGGGGTGTGAGCCCACCCTTCCTAATTATATGATCCCTCTAGAACTATAATAAGTTTCCGGTCTTCCTTAGTATATTCTGGCTCACCTTCTAAAGAGACCTGGCCATCGGGGACTGGGGCACTTTCTACATTTACCTTTTGCTTGGGCACCAGTTTTGCCTCTCTCTCCACCAGATCATTTCCTTTTTCTAATTTCGAGCTCACTTTCTGGTGTGCCTTGATATGCATGATTGCCACCTTCTTAGGAAGTTGAGCTGCCAATATTTCTTCTGCATGTTTGATATGTTTGCCTTAAGAGTTCAAGAGTCCTTTTTCTTTCCAAATTGCTCCGCGCGCATGCACGACCCTGAAAGCATACTTAGAGTGCGTTTAAAAGTTCACAGTTTTACCCTGAGCTACTTCCAGAGCATGAAAAAGGGTGATTATTTCTGCCTTTTGTGCTGAAGTACTTCTAGACGGAGGTCCAGATTCCATCACTTCAAGGTTAGTAATTATAGCATAAGCAGAATGCCTTTCACCGTTCATGATATTGCTGCTTTCGTCCATAAAGCAGTTCTCAGTGTTCTCCATAGGACTGTCATTTAGATCTGGTCGGCTGGATTATGTTGCTTTGATGGTTTCCAGGCAATTATGATGAGCTGGTTTTCCAATATTACCACTGAGGAAAGAAACTGGGCTGACAATGTTAGCGACGATGATTTATCCTGATATTTGAGAAATTTTTGTGGGGAAGCCTATGTCCCCCTTTTTCTTGTAGAACTGTAGACACCGTGTGGGATACTAGCACAATCATTTTCTGACCCATGGAAAATTTTTGGGCCTCCTATATGTTAGGTACCACTGTTGCAACTGTTGCAACTGCCTGCAGGCATGCAGGCCACCCCGTTGCAGTTGAGCCTAGTTGTTTGGAGAAATAGGCCGCTGCTCATTGGTACGGGTCAAGATCCTGTGCCAGTACACCCAGGGCTATTCCCTGCTTCTCGTGAGAGAATAGAAAACATGCTTTACTCACATCTGGGAGTCCTAAAGCAGGCACTGTCATCAAAGCCTTACCAAGTTCTTCAAAGGCTTGTGTAGTTCCTTTATTCCCTTGCAGGTGTTTCTGATCTGTGGCCATTAGTGCATACAATGGCTTGAAAAGCAATCCATAATCATAAATCCACAACCGGCACCACCCTGTCATGCCCAAAAAGGTCCGTAATTCTTTTACAGTTTGATGCTTTGGAGTTTGGCATATAACCTCCTTTTGAGCCTGTCCCAGCGTCCTCTGTCCTGCACTAATTTCATATCTCAAATAAGTTACTTGTTGCTGTATCATCTGGGCTTTCTTTTGTGATACTCATTATCCTTGGAGCTCCCAAAAGTTCAGTAAACTTACAGTTCAGGTTATGCACGTCTTCTGTGTTGTGGTAGCGATCAAAATGTGATCCCCATATTGTAGCATCTGTCCTTCATCAGATGGGGCTTCCCAAGATTAAAGATCTTCAGCAAGCTGATTTCCAAATATTGTCGGGCTGTTCTTAAATCCTTGTAGCAACACCGTCCATGTGAGCTGCGTTTTACATAAATCTTGTCTGGCTGGCTTCACGGAGAGAGAGGCAAAAAGGCATCTTTTAAATCTAAAACAGTAAACCAAATCAAATTAGAGTTAATACAGTCAGAAAGGTGTATGGGTTTGCTACCACTGGGTAGAGATCCTTTTTCCTTCTGTTTATAACCAGATTTATATGAATTTCTTATTACCGGCCAAATTCCTTCCCTGTCCTCCCTTTTCTAAGGGTATTGTTTTATCCTTACCGGCTTTTCTCCTTCTTTGATTTTTACCTCGACGGGTACAGCATTTTTGCCTCTTCCATCTATATCAGTAGCCCATACCCCAGGATACGCTTGGTTCACAACTTCTTCATTAATCTTGCCTTCTGTAGGAACATTTGCTAAAAGCCAGCTCATTATTTTCATATATTACTGATCATTTACCTCCAGAGTAATTTCTCCTTTTTCAGATCTGATTACTGCATCCGTTTGTTCCAACAAATTTCTCCCGAGAAGTTTTGTGGGGAATTGGACAGATATTGAAATTTATCAATACCTATTTGTTTACCCAATTTGCGTTTCAAAGGTTCACAAAAATATGCCTTTTCACTTTGGCCAGTGACTCCCTTTACCCGCTATGTAATTGTTTCTTATTGGCAATCCAGCAAAAATTCAACTTGTTTCTGTTCATTGCAGGTTCCCACCAGTCTTTTTTCAAAACTTGCTACTGTCCGTTTTTCTCTCTGCCTACTTCTTCTGTACCTTCCCCAACATTCATTTTCCCAATAGACATTGATCTCTCTCTAAAGGCTTTCAAAGACTTCCAACCTCTTTAGTTCCCTACTTTCTTATACTTTCAACAATCTTCTTTTTCCCTGTTGCTGAATACTCTCCAAGCTTCATCTAACAGTATTTCCAAATTTCTACTTTCTGTTGCCCTCAGCTTCTATAACTTTTCTAGGGGAGCTTGCAATATTTTGGGTGTCAGGCTACACTGAGAGGTATACGGCTTGTCCTCCCCTCGCTCCTTCTAGCAGCGTTTTTTTTTCTGTTTTTTTTTTTTTTTTTCTTTCTTTCTTTCCTTCCTGCAGTTTAGACACAGACAAGGCCACGTGGATGGGGGAGGTTGAGTTTATCTCACAGCTTGACACAGGTCTGTAATTTATGTTACAACACAGGCCTGGGATATTTCGCTTTCTTGTTTTTCTATTTCATTCAAGTCATAATAAACTTCATATGCAATTCCAATTAGCTCAGCAATAGTTACATTCCTCAGTCCCATTAACCTTTTGCAGATGTCAGAAAAACAGCATATTAAACATAAGTCCATTATTTCCATTATTTTCCTAGATCCAATTCAATCCATGTTCTAGCCACTTTCAAACCACTCTTAAATACAATGTCCCAAGCTCACATCCATCATAACATTTAGTTTGTTCTTTTTCCATATCTCTGAATAGAACATCAATTCAATATGGGTCAGAGTTCAACAACTTAAATCCTTTTGTGGTCTCAAAATTATTAGATAACAATAAAAGCAAATTAACTTAAAGTACTGTATCTCATCCTATTTTCCAAGTTCTGCAGAACAACATTTAATTGCCACTAACTGATATAACCCCACATTCAAACCACAAGTGAATACAATATTGTTTCAAACTTTCTTTTATCAGGATTCCCCACTAAGTTACTCCAGGCTCCATTGGGCACTTTTGGGCTCTTTCAAGTTCTGTCAGGATCTGTAAGACTCTGTCAAGATGTGTCAGGCCCTGTTGGGCTCTGTCAAGCTTTGTCGATCTGTCGATCTCTGTTGGGCTCCCTCGTGATTTGTTGCGCTGTGTGTGGCTCTTACATGCTCTGTCAGTTTCTGGCAGGCTCTATCGGGTTCTGTCAGGATCTGTCAGGCCCTGTAAAGCTCTGTTGGGCTTTGTTGGTCTGTGTCGTGCTGTGTCAGTCCCTGTCGGGTTCTGTCAGATTCTGTCGGGATCTGACCGTCAATAACCATCAGAGCCAAACAGGGCTTGACAGAGCCCAACAGAACTCGATAGGGCCCGACTAATCCCGACAGAACCTGACAGCGAACTACTGAGTCCAGTAAAGCCTGAAAGAGGCCAAAAAAGCATGACAGATCCTGAAAGAACTCAACAAAGCATGACAAAGCGCGACAGGGCATGACACATTTTGACAGAGCCTTACAGATCCCGACAGAACCTGACAGAGCCCGACAGCGCCCAACAAAGCTTGAAGGAGCCCAAAAGCGCACAGTGGAGCCTGACAGAGCTCGACAACACCCAACAGAGCCCGGCAAAACCCCACAGAGCCCTACAACTCTTGACATGACCTGACAGAGCATGATAGACCTCGAGAAAGACTAACAGAGCCTGACAAAGCCTGAAAAAGGGCAATAAAGGTTGACAAAGCCTGGCAGAGCTTGACAGAGACTGTCAGAGCCTGAAAGGGATTGAAAGAGCCCAAGAAAGCCTGACAGAATTTGACAGAGCCTGAGAAGGCCTGACAGAAAATAGCAGGGCTTTACAGAGATTGAAGAAGCCTTGTAGCGAAGAAAGATCCCAAAAAAATCTTGACAGACCAGACAGAGCCTGGCAGAGCCTGAGAGAGACTGACAGATCCCGACAAAGCCAAACAGAGACCAACAAAGCCTGATAGAGCCTGACAAAACCTGACAGGGATTGACAGAGCCCTACAGAGCCAGACAGAACCTGCCAAAGCCCAACAGACCATGACAGATCGCGACGGAGACCGACAAAGCCTGAAAGAAATAAAAAAAGCCCAACAAAGCCCAACATTGCCCAACAATGATTGACAAGGCCTGACAGAGCCCAACAAAACCCAACAGAGCCCAAGCAGGCCCCACAGAGTCAGAAAGAAGCCGACAAAGCCCGACAGAAACCAACAAAGACCGACAGTGATCCAAAAGGCCAACAAAGCCCAACACTGCCCAACAACACTTGATAGGGCCTGACAGAGCCCAACAAAACCTGACAGAGCGTGAGTAGGCCCTACAGAGTCCGACAGAAGCTGACTAAGCCCGGTAGAGCCAATCACAGCCCAAAAATTCCCTAGAAAACCTGACATAGATAGACAGAGCCTGTAACAGCCTAAAAGACCTGGGCAGAGGTTGACAAGGCCCGACAGAGCCCGACAGGGCATGACACACATTAACAGTGCCCTACATGCCCTACAAAGCTTGATGAAGCCCAGCAGATCCTGACAGGTCCTGACAGAGTCCGACAAGGCCTGACAGATTCTGAGAGAACCTAACAGAGCCCGCAAGAGTCTGATAGAGCCCAACAAAACCCGACAGAGCCTGAAAGGGACTGACAGATCCTGACAGAACCCGAGAGAGTTTGCCAGAGACCGACAGAGCCTGTAAGAGCCTGATAGAGCTCAAATAAACCCGACAGAGCCCAACAGAACTCGACAGAGCTAGACAGAGCCCAACAGAACTCGACAGAGCATGACAGGGCCTGAAAGAGTCTACTAGAAACTGAGAGAGCCTGCCAGGGCACGACAGAGCATGACAGAGTCTGACAGATATTGACAAATCTTGACAGAGCCCAAAAGAACCTGACACAATCTGAGAAAGCCTGACACAGTCCTAAAAGGGCCCAACAAAGCCCGACAGAGACCAAGAGGGTCTGACAGATCCCAGCAGAACTCGACAGGGTTGGACAAATCCCCACAGCTCCTTACAGTACACTACAGAGTTCAGTAGGGCCTGACAGAGGCCGACAAAGTGCAACAGAGACTGAAAGAGCTCAACAAAGCTTGACAGAGCACGACAGGGCTTGACACAGCTTGAGAGAGCCTTACATATCATGACAGAACCTGACAGAGCCCAACAGGGCCCAAAAAGTTTGAAAGAACCCAACAGCGCCCAATGGAACCTGAAAGACCTCGACAATACCCAACAGAGTCCGACAAACCTTGACAGAGCCCGACAAAGCCTGAATAATTGCAAGAAAGCCTGACAAATCCTGACAGAGTCTGACAGAGTCTGACAGAGCCTGACAGAGCCTGACAAGGTCTGACAGAGCATGACAAGGCTTTATAGAGCCTGAAAAAGCCTGGTAGGCAAAAAGAGCCCAAAAAAGCTTGACAGAGCCCGACAGAGCCTGACAGAGGTTGAGAGAGACTGACAGATCTTGACAAAGCTACACAGAGACCGTCAGGGCCTAAAAGAGCCTGACAAAACCTGACAGGGATTGACAGAGCCCTGCAAATCCTGACATGTCCTGACAGAGCCTGATCAAACCTGAGAAAGCCCAGCAGAGCCTGCCAGAGTCCAACAGAGCTCAACAGAGCTTGACAGAGCCCACCAGGCCTTGACAGAGCACAACAGGGCATGCCAGTGCCTAATACAGCTCAACAGGGTTCGACAAATCCTGACAGCACCCGATAGAGAACTATAGAGTTTGGCAGGACCTGACATAGGCTGAAAAAGTGTCAGGTGCCAGACAAGGTCTGACAGAGCATGACAGGACTTTACAGTGCCTGAAAATGCCTGGTAAGGCAGAAAGAGCCCAAAGGAGCTTCGCAGAGCCTGATAAAGCATGACACAGATTGACAGTGCCCTATATACCCCAAAAAAACCTGACAAAGCCTAATATGGCCTGACAGATCATGACAGAGCCCGACAAAGCCTGTGAAAACCAAACAGAGCTTGATAGATCCTGACAGAACCTGAAAAGGCCTGACAGAGCACGTGTATGGGGATATAGCAGAAGATTTGGCGAGGAGATTAGTTAAATGTAAATACGCTCAAGTGAAATGCACCTGTCTGTTTTTTTAAAAAGCACATACATCACACTAATTGTTTTACTGACCTTGTGTGCTTGATGAATAGAACCTCTGTGTTAAGTAACATAGGCCTGTGAGAAACTCTAGGCACCTTATCCCTATGTCTGAGATTCCTGCTTTGTTGTGAGAAAGAGCGGGAGGTTGTGCCTGCCTGAAGCCTTGAAATACAGGCGAGCTCAGCAGGCCCAGTGATCTTTCAGCAGGGCTGAACTTACCAGCGCCCGCGTCCCTGCTGGCGTCACCTCTGCCTGGGAGCTTAGGTGTGGCTTCGGAGATCCCCCAAGTAGAGAGATAAGTAAAATAAAACTTAATCCTTGCAATGTATTCGTGGCCTCTGGCTCTTCTTGCAAAGTGCCTGCATATGTGTACACACAGATCTCGACAGAAGCTGACAGGTCCAGGCAGAGCTTGAAAGAGCCCAACAGAACCTGACAGTATTTGAAAGAGCCCAACTAAGCCCAACAGTGCCCGACAATGCTTGATAGGGCCTGACAGAGACCAACAAAACCTGACAGAGCCCGAGCAGGCCCCACAGAGTCAGACAGAATCTGATGAAGCCCGATAGATCTCATCACAGCCCGAAAATGCCCCTAGAGAGCCCGACATAGATAGAAAGAGCTTGTCATGGCCTAAAAGACCTGGACAGAACTTGACAAGGCCTGACAGAACCTGACAGGACATGATGCAGATTGACAGTGCCCTACTGAGAGAATTGGTCTGAAGATGGAGAAGTATTTGCCTGAACATCACCATCAGGAACTGAGAGAACTGAGGCCCTGACAGAAAGAACGCATGGACAATGACTTGGAGAGAGGCTCAAGGAGAAGCATTGTGTTGCACTGGTTTCTCCGATACGGGGGGGCTGCTGCTTACAATGGTTGCTGTATGGATTTTGCCTGCTGCTTCAGCCAAACCAGCCCCTACCTCCTGAAAGTTATTGTTACGAGGGTCTCTTCAACCCAGGGACAATAGCTGCCGTCCAGAAGATGTGTTCTCATCTGCAGCCTCAGTCACATCTGTCCCCCACCTGCTCCCCCAAACAATGTCCAATGAAAAGGAGCATGCCCAGAAGCTCACCAAGGGTCCTGAGGTCACCCAATGGACCAGAGAAACACCCCTGAATGCAGGTCACGTAAGCGTTGGCAAAAGAAAGCGTGAATCTTTCCAGACTGCGCAGTACAAGCCTGGGTTGCAAAATCAAGGCAGAGACTGGCCTCAAACAATGGGAGCGAGGGGGGGGTGAAGAAGCCTAAGAGATGACTCCCGAACGGACACTGTGGAGATCTTCCCACCAGAGGATCCTGAACCACGACAGAGGACCAGCAGGACTCTATGGGACCGGAGACCATAGGGATGCCTCTGAAGCTTGACTGGTGGTAAATGCAACCTCACTTCTCATCTTTACTTTTACTGTTCCCCGTTTCTTTTCCCTTCTCTTTTTCTTACTCTCTCTTTCTATCGCGTGCTGCTTTACGGGCAAGTTAATAAAGTAACACTGTTTGATTGAACCATAACCCCTTGGCCTTTTGGTTGACTTAATTTTGAGCTCTGAGATCAAGGTAAACGAACCATCACGAGTCCATCACCGAGTGGACCATGACATTTAATTGGCGACGAGGATGGGATTCTGGGAAAACAGAGGGGTGTAGGTAGTGTATGGTCTGCACCAGGGGAAGGACATTTTGTCTCAGCCGCACCTAGCCTTACACTGATTTATCAGTGAGAAGTGTCTAGAACGCAAGGGAGGTGATTCAGATTTCCCGCACACCATACACGCCTTGGTGTAGAGCACCCCAAACTCGAGTTGAGGGTTCTGTTTCCCGGAATCTAACACAAAAGATCTCAAAGTGCAGAAGGGGTGTTGTTTTCATGATAATGAGTATTGTCTGCTAGGGAGAGTGAAGGGGCAATCTTGTGTGTTTGTGTAGCTAAGTTAGGTCCTCCCATAGCAGATTTCTAGACCTCTTCAACCACTCGGGAAAGAGAAGGGTGATGCAGTTGTTGCTGTGGTTTTCGTAACTAAGTTGTGCCTTCCTAGAGTGTGTACCGCCCCTTCGTAGTAAGAATGACTGGAAAAGCTGACAATCAGGACTTTTGGCTAGCAAAAGATCGGGACTCGTTCTACACGCTTTTAGCAAAGTATGGAGCCTGACCCTCCATACCCGGAGAAGACTGAGCTCATGATAATTGGACTAATTTACAGAGTGTAGTGGACCGAGTGATTTCTTTGCAGACTAAGTGTAAGTTTGGATCAAATAGAGATAAGACTGCAGTCTGCGCTGTTTTAGGAGCCAGCCTAGTAGCGGCAATCGAAGATCGCTTCATGCGGCACAGTAATGAAAGTAAAATAATAGAATCTCTTGAAAATCTGGTGCAGGTCCTGCAAAAAACAACCTCCAATTTAGAACAACAATTAGAAAACTGCTTTCAACAATTAGAAAAGGAGAGGGAAGAAAACTGCTCACTGAAAGCTACTCTAAAGGAGAACACGGGGGTGCTGAGGGAGTGGGAGTTAGAGGGGAAAAATATCCGACACATAAATCAAATCTACCGTCGGAAAGAATTGGAGGACACGGGAAAACGTTATGACGAATTCCCACACGTGAGACCCTTAGTTAAAACAGAATACTTTTATGCAAATGAGGAGGATACTGACCCTCGCATTACAACTAAGCAAACACCTTACACTGCCACTGAGCTGGCCCAACTTAAAAAAGAGTACGGTCGCCTCCCTAAAGAATCTGAAACTGAATATATGTGGCGTGTATCCCTAACTGGGGGAGACCAAATTCAGTTAAGTGAACAAGAGGCAAATGGATACTGGGGGCATGGAGTCTTCTTAACAACTGGTGACAGACATGCCCCGTGGTCTCTAACCCAGTGAGCTGCTTACTGGGCTGGAGGGCTAAACCCCTTAGATAGGGGAGAGCCCTTAGCAATTACTGGCACATCTGATCAATTGTTAGAAAGTGTACACAAAGCAGCCTGTTTGTAAATGATACATGAAAGGAAATTAATTCCCGAATGTGAATCCCCAATGATGTTGCCAGTGAATCCTGACATGATGACTCCCTTAATAAGGGGACTTCCAGAGTCACTAAAATCTACTGGAATTAACATTCAAAGGAGAATCACACTAATGAGCCCAGTAGAAAAATCGGAAAATATGGCTAGGAGCCAGGGTAACAGAAGTGGGAGCCAGAGGAAAGGAACTAATACTAGCATGGATGCCTCTTTCACCCCTCCCCCGACTTCCTGCAATAACCAAATACTCAAAAGGTGTGGACGTGGGGGGAAGTAACACAAGAATTGATAGATTACAATAGGAAATATGGCCCAGTAAAAATCCTAGAAGAGAGGTCAAGAGGAATCCGTAATATTGAAATCAAAAAGCTGCCCCTCTCTGCCAACACTGCTGCTGTTACCGGTATCCCAAAAAAAAGAACATCCATGCATTAAAACAGCAAAGGGAGAACAGCCTAAGGCCCAACAACAATGATGGGTTTTAGGAATTAAAAAGGGAGTTCCCAGAGATATAATGGAAGGCTTACCCCTTGATAAACTTAGTAAACGAGTATCAAGGTGGCGAAATCCAAAAGAGCCTTCACAGAATGTAAAAGCAATCCTACCTGTTATACCTTCAGCTCCCTCCCCCGTCAAGGATGAAAGTCTCTCCCAGAAACAGGAAAACTAGAACCTCTATTCCTTAGTAGTGAGCGGGGGAATGGGGGATGGATTTATATCCCGCAGCTCATGCGTACCAAAGGGGGCCCTAAGCATGAACCTGTAACTTTTTTCATTGACACCGGTGCACAAATTTCTGCTCTAAGTGATGTAGATGCTGACAGGTGTGGAGTTTTTCCCTCGAAGCGACGTTTTTGTGTCCTTAATGCTTTAGGGTCAACAGAAGTTATGAAAGTTGCTTGGGTAAAATTCTTGTTGCCAGGAAATGAGAGCACAGTCACTATTAAAATGGTGATTGGAGACATTCCTAACAGTTAGCTAGGTATGGATACCCTCAAAGGTAGACAGTGGGAAGTTTCAGAAGGATTATTGTGGACTTTTGGATTGTCACATCGAAGGCTATTGCAAGTCGCACCAGCACTCCCATGTAGTCATGCTACAAATGTAAAACAATACCCGTTGCCCCTTGGTGCCAAAGAAGGCATCAAACCAGTTATACAAGAAATGTGAGTCATAATTAACACACACTCTCCTTTTAACTCTCCAGTGTGGCCAGTTAGAAAGCCCAATGGGATGTGACGACTTACAATAGATTTTCGGCAGCTAAATGCCAACACCGATCCTCTAACCACCGCAGTCCCCAATCTGGCTGAACTAATAACCATGATACAGGAAAAGGCTCATCCAATCATGGCAACAACAGATGTCAAGGACATGTTTTTTATGATACCATTGCAGCCAGAAGACAGAGATCGTTTTGCTTTCACCTGGGAAGGACAAGAATACGCTTTCACCCGACTTCCGCAGGGGTACAAACATTCTCCCACATTAGCTCATCACGCTTTAGCCCAAGAGCTAGAAAAAATACCCAAACCCGAAGGCATAGCTGTTTATCAGTACATTGATGATACTCTTGTGGGTGGAAATGAAATAACAGAAGTAGGGGTAACCCAACAGGATATAATTACACATTTAGAAAATCTGGGTTTGCAAATTCCCCCCGAAAAGGTCCAAAAACCCTCACAAGAAGTAAAATTCCTGGGAATCTGTGGAAGGGAGGGATGACCTGCATCCCGCCGGACACTCTTGCTTCCTTAGTTCAGATCAAAATGCCTGAATCAAAAACGGATTTGCAGCATGTTTTAGGGTTGTTAGTTTTTTGGAGGAAACACATCCCAGACTTTTCTGTCATTGCTAGACCTCTTTACGATTTGTTAAGAAAAGGGGTAAAATGGGAATGGACAGCTTCTCAGGAAGAAGCTATGTGATTACTAATTTTTGAAGCAACAGCTCACCAAGCCCTTGGTCCTATTCACCCTACAGACCCTTTTCAGGTGGAATGGGAGTTTGCTTTATCAGGCTTGTCAGTCACATATGGAAGAGAAGCCCTGAGGGTCCAACCCGACCTGTGGGATTTTTCTCCCGGGGTTTTAGGGATGACAAAAAGAGATACACTGCTTGGGAGAAAGGTTTGTTTATTGTTAGTCTGCCTCTAGTAGAAGTAGAGAAGATTGCACGACAGCAGCCAATCGTATTAAGAGGCCCATTTAAAGTCATAAAAACAGTCACTTCTGGGACCCTTCCTCCTGATGGGGTAGCCCAAAAGGCCTCGGTACGAAATAGGTATGCTCAGATTGAACACTATTGCAACATTTTCTCAGTATCTGAAGGAGCTTTGAAAAATCTAGCTATACAAGAAACTGAGAGCTTGGACGATGACCAAGATAAACCTGCCTCAGTGATTCAAGTCGCACCTCCCTTTTCACATGATCGGTCAGCTAGTGCTTGGTTTACTGACGCTTCTGCAAAAAGAGAAGGAAAAGTGTGGAAATACAGGGCAGTCGCACTCCATACCTCTTCCAATGAACACATTATAACAGAGGGAGAGGGTAGTGCACAAGTAGGTGAATTAATTGCAGTATGGAGTGTTTTCCAACAGGAAGCACAAACTGCTACCCCTGTACACATTTATACTGACTCTTATGCTGTGTTTAAGGGCTGTACCGAGTGGCTTCATTCTGGGAGCAAAACGGATGGGAAGTTAATAGGATTCCAGTGTGGCAAAAAGTGGCAAGGAAATTTTAAGTATTGCTAAAAAAGGAATCTTTGCTGTGGGCTGGGTGGCTTCTCCTCAGGTAGATGGGGAATCCGCAGGAGAATGGAATAACCGAGCTGATGAATTACCAAGACTGACCCCTGTACAAAAGGATCAAATTTCAGAAGACTGGGAAGGCTTGTTAGAATGGTGTACATGTAAAGCGCAAACACACTGGAGCTAAAGACTTGTATCATGAAGCTCTGGTCTGAGGCTGGCCTGTCACCAGAGAAATGTGTAAAACCTGCATATCAGCTTGCGAACAATGTTGGAGACGGCTAGAAAGGCACCCTTTAGAAGATAACCCTCTGCATTTAAGGGAAGGAAAAGGTTTGCGGGATGCCTGGCAGGTGGATTACATTGGCCCCTTCAAGAAATCAGGGGGCAGGCACTTTGTACTGGTGGGAGTGGAAATTACGTCAGGACTAGTCCAAGCAGAAACTTTTAAAAAAGCTACAGGTGAAAATACTGTGAAAGAATTGCGAGAATTGTTTGGAACTTTTCCAAAGCCACAAGTCTGACAACGGTTCCCATTTCATTGTTAAAATCGTACAAGACTGGGCACAAAGTGAAGGGATTAAATGGACTTTTCACACCCCATATTACTCACAGGCTAATAGAATTGTAGAAAGAACAAACGGCCTCCTAAAACGGCTTTTGAGACCTCACGAGGGTAATTGAGATACTCGTCTGTGGCAAGCTGTCACAGGGGTAAATGACAGGTGGGGGGTAAATGGATGCCCCAAAATCACTGCTTTCTGTCCAAAAACCCCTTCCTTGATTCCCTCTCTAAAGGGACCAAATGATTCCAAGGGTTCAGCCCATTACTCGGGACAGCCAGTCCTGGTGGAACTCCCCACTGTGGGAAGTGTACCACTGGTATTGAAAACTCCTTTAAACACAAATTCATGGGTAGCTTCCAATGCCCTGGGCAAGGAGCATCAGATAAATACCCGCTGGATATTTCCATCATTTTAATTATTTTTGCCTCGAAGAGGTGAGTCCCGTTTGTTTTCCTTTCTGCAGAAGAACTCTGAGGGACAGAGAGAATAACGTGAATCATCCAAGAATCAAAACTGAAGGCCTAGTTTGTGAAGATGACCAAAAGTATAATTGTGTGGAAAATGTAGTTATGATTCGTGCTGAAGGAGTGCAGCTATGCTGCTTGCATGAAGGCTTGCAAGGGGGACATTGCGAGGGTTGCAAAACACATTGTGGTTGCTGGTGGGACCCCCTCTTAACCAAATAGGGCATGGAGCTAGTGAGGCGCAGAATGACCTTACAGCCCTTGAGGTTATAAAGAAGGTATGTATTTATCTATGACGCCAGACACACGGGGAATCATTTCACCTAATACGTGTGTAAAATTACAGTAGCTGTGAGTTTGGTTAAATGCAGTCAAGTGTTACATATTCATGAAAGTTTTAGGAATGCCTATACTTATTTATAACCTGTCTTCGAGAAGGCGGTTCTTATTACAATGAGTTCCAGGACACCATGTCCAGAGTCTCCACCTCCGGCTCCTTCTGGTCGCAGCTGAGCAGTGATTGTTAATGACATATGGTGACCCCGACGTGATCCTGCCTGAAGAGGATCTCGCATGAAGAGGAGACAGCGTGAAACTGTGACAGCCAAAGAAGAGCTGTGGAGACAGAGCCCGGTACAGCTGATAGAGCAGCCGAGGAGAGCTGCCGAAGATCCGGATCATTGAAAAGACGCCACACTAAGAGTTGGTGAGCTACCAGGAACGGGGAGGGGGTGGAACTTATCTAAAGAAGAGGGTATTATATTATCTACATGAAAGTTGCTTCTGAAGAAGCAGGGTATTAGCCCTCTGGAACTGGCTTTACAAAGGAAGGACTGTGTTACTATGGGGAAAGCACTAGTGAAAGATGCAAAGAAACAACTGAACTGTTAACAACATGTCACTTGTTGCTAGAGACTTTCAGAGGATTAAAAGAGCAACGGGAACATGCAGAGACAGCGGGGAGGGATGGTCTTCCTGGCTCTCCTGGGCCAGATTCAGAGGAAAAGGCGAGATTAAGTACTACTCCAACTCTCCCTGTTACTAAAGGTTTGTCAACACCGCCCAAGTCCATATTATCTGATACGGATAAGGATCCGCGACACTTTCTTGGAAAGTTAAAGGGAATAGAGGAGGAGCGTACGTATGTGTGGCCCCGAGATCAGATAAAAGCTATGAAAGACTCACATGAAAAAACAGCGTTGGGTTATATACGATCTCGGGAGGGGCCCCCGGAGCACCGGTCAGAGTAGTGCATTCAACCGACTGCTCCGCCGTCATCAATCACGGTTCAAACATGTGCTCCACCATCATCAATCGCGGTTCCGCCGTCTGCGTCACCGCCATTGGTCACAGTTCAACCTTCTGCCCCGCTGCTATCAGTCGCAGAATGAAAAAGTGGACTTTTTTTTTTCCTATCCCCCCTTGCCTGGAGATTTAGGTGAGGAAGATCCTCCTGTGGTGAGCCAGAGTGAGCCAAATAACGTAATTTCTATACACCTAGGTCCCCTCAGCCTGCCCCCGCCCCCCTCCCACGCTGCTGCAGAGCAAAATCCTGAGGGTGGGGGTAGAGTTTCAGAGCGTAAACCGAACTTACCAAAAAGCTGGGATTTAACCCCCAACACTTGGAAGAGACACTAATTGACACACCACAATTACAGGCACGATAAATTCCTGAAATCCTGAGGCAGTCAAGAGACCTCGCATATCAAGCTATGATAAAGGTGCCTGAAACCGACAAAGCAGCCAAATCATTTGCAACTATTAATCAGGGTCCCAATGAGAATTACATGCAATTTATTGACCATCTTCAAGAGGCCATCAATAAGCAGGTTGAAAACTTAGAAGCTAAGGAAGCACTGGTGTTGAAATTAGCAGTAGAGAATGCTAATGTTTGCTATCAACATATTATCTGCGAGTTTTACAGTACATATTATGTGTTTCTGTGTGTTGCCTCTCTGAAAATCAAGCAGCTTGTCAGGAATGTGAGTTAATTGTTTCACTGGTCGTTGTTAGAATTGTTTCTTTGTGGTATAAGTGCGCCGTAAAACCTTCTCCCCACTTTTCCCACTTGCGCTGCAAGCAGCCCTGTGCTTTCCCCCCCTCCCTCCCTCTTCTCGTAGTTTCTAGTTACGAGATGGGGTCAGGAATGACTGTTTTCAGTCGTGTTCATAAGAAATCGGTATTGGGAGGTGTTTTAGAACATAGGAAAGCACTTGGAAATATGAGGAAGGAAAATCTTGTGAAATATTGTAATAAATGGTGGCTGCTGTGTAAGTTTGATGATTGGGAAAAGTGTCCGGAGAATAGAACCTTGAAGTATAACTCTTTGTTGTTTCTAAAGTGAGAAGAACAGGAGAAAAATAAAACTCTACAAGAGATCATCGAATCATTTCAGACAGTTTTACAGGTGGAATGGTTTGAACTTCAACAAGCTGAGAGAGAGTTAACTGATAACACACAGGTCACAGTAAACTTGCTGAAGTCTGCAATATGCTCTCCTCATTAACCTGTTTTCTTTGTGGGTATCTATTTAAGCATGTTGCAGTTTTAGTAGGCCTTTGTTGTGTGGTCCAGTGATTTCACAGACTGTTAAATAACGAGAATGAGACTCAAAATGTGCGTTTTGTGATAATACAGAAGATCATGAGTAATTTAGTTCTTTACTGTGTGAATGTGATGGTAAAATTTTGTGTGTAGTAGCTGTTATTTTTCTTTCTAGCACACTAGCTTTATTCCGGCATTCAGACTTGCACAACTCTGTGATGGGCTGTGTTTCATCACTATGTACTAAATTTGGCTCTTGTGTATGCACACCAAGTAAAGAACCCTGGTTTTGGGATAACAGCTGTAGCACCCCAGATGAGACACTGATAAAAGCCTTGCCCGGTCCAGCTTGCTGCAGCGGCGGGGGGGGCCGGTGCCGATGGGGCTCCAGCGCACACTGACCTGTTTTGTCAGGGAGACCCAGCAGCACCACTACCTGGCTGAGCAGTAAGTGGTTCAAAGGTGCAATGCTAAAATCGAGATATTGTCTTGAATAAGTGTAACTCTGATCTGTCTGCATATTTGAACTTGGTATTTGGTTTTCATATCTGAGCTCAGTATTTTAATTTGCATATTTATATTTGGTACCAAAATAAATTTGTTGGGGGAGATAATTACAAAATGGGAACCGGTTCCATTACTAAAATTCCACCTTGCTCCCCCTTAGGATGCATCCTTCCGCATTAGAGTAATTGCTTCTATTGTTATCTAGTA
Source organism: Patagioenas fasciata (assembly GCF_037038585.1). Classification (NCBI taxonomy): domain Eukaryota; kingdom Metazoa; phylum Chordata; class Aves; order Columbiformes; family Columbidae; genus Patagioenas; species Patagioenas fasciata. Next base: position 20,565,702 of record NC_092559.1, read on the forward strand.
ATTTTGAGACCAGAAAAGAATTTAAATTGTTAAACTCTGATTTGCATTGGAAAAAAACCAAAAAAAACAAAAAAACCCCACACTTAAATGTTACGATGGATGTGAACTTGGTATTGTATGAAGATGTATTTAAAAGTTGCTACAGTATGAACTGATTTGGATGTAAGAAACTCAAATAATGGATTGATGTTTAATATGCTGGTTTTTTGACATCTGTAACTTGTGAAACGTAAATGGGGCTGAGGAATGTAACTATTGCTGAGCTGCTTGAAATTGCATATGAAGTGTATTATGGTTGAAATGAAATGGGAAAACAAAAAAGCAAAATATCCCAGGCCTGTGTCGAGCTGCGAGGAGTTTGCCAGAGCCTCCTACTTCATACCAGCGATTACGCCAGCTGCGTGGCCTTGGTACATCTGAACTGCAGAAAAAAAAAAACCACAAACAACCTGTCTTCCTGCTGCTAAGCGGAGAAAGGGGGGCTTTAGTCCCCCTGCTCTGTCTTTTATGTTCCCTGGAGTATTGTCACCCATCCTTGTTGTGGCACTGTGTTGCTTCTCGACATTGAATGAGGGGTTGTTGGTGTTGTTTCTTTTTGCTTCTGTCTTGTTTCTTAGGTTTTGGCACATCTTAGGAAAGAGCTCATCATTTTACCTCCTTGCTGAAGTCAGTCTTTTCACACTGGTCAGCTTTTGGGGGTCAGAGCGCTCAGTACTTCTCTGGGTCAGACTGGTACTCATTTGGGTGTGGAGTAGAGCCAGGCTGGTTTGATGTGGAGTTCAAACTGATTTGTTTTCATGTTGAGCTGGACGTCTTCCCATCTCAGATGGGGGTGAGAGGGAGGTTTTATTCCCCCCCGCGCCCCTCCCCTAAGCAATGTTACTGCTAGAGACCTGTAATACTGCATGAAGGAGTCTGAGGGTGAAATTTAAAGGCATCACCAGTGGATCCATACTTCTAATGAAGCTGGGAAATTAAACAAAAATATTATATATATATATATATATATATATCACAGTATCACAGTATGTTTGGGATTGGAAGGGACCTGAAAAGACCATCCAGTCCTATCTCCCTGCTGGGGCAGGAACGCCTAGGAGAGGTCGCAAAGGAACATGTCCAGGCGGGCTTTGAATGTCTCCAGGGAAGGAGACTCCACAACCTCCCTGGGCAACCTGTTCCAGTGCTCTGTCACCCTCACTGAGAAGAAGTTCTTTCTCAAATTTAAGTGGAACCTCTTGTGTTCCAGCTTGATCCCATTACCCCTTGTCCTATCATTGTTTGCCACTGAGAAGAGCCTGGTTCCATCCTCGTGGCACTCACCCTTTATATATTTATAAACATTAATAAGGTCACCCCTAAGTCTCCTCATTCTGTGGTAACTGGTTGTAAGAGACTTCTTAGTAAATTCACTGTGCTAGTTTTTGAGGTCATGGGAGAAAACGAAAGAAAAGCTGTTTTTTGAGACTAATAGAATGCCAAATTCGGAACAAAGTTTTAATACATGAATTCTTGTATTTGCCAGAAAGCCCTGTACCTCTCTTGGGTCAAGATTTGTTAAGTAAATTGTAAGCTGAAATAACGTTTTCTGAGAATTCTGTTTAGTTACATGTCCTACAAGAAGCTGCTTGGATGGTGCAGATCTACTTGTGCAAGTGAAAAATTTCCAGGGAAATTTTGAATGCTCTATTTCCACTAATATTAAGAGTCAGTGTTTCGATAAAGCAAACACTGCACTGATAGATCTGAAACAGGACTTCGATCTGGTAAGGGAAAACAATATCCAATAAATATGACAGCCAAAATGGAGTTAGAGATTTTGAGGAATAAATTTATGACAACCTTACAGGCTGACTGCATTCGATTGGACTTGCAGATTTGTCTGTTTACAGCTACAACATAGAAAAAACCTGTGGCTCTTGTGGGACAGTATGATGAGATTGCTAACAGACTGATATACTGATTGTTACTCTGATCAAGAAAAGCAGGGAATGAATTTAAGTCTCAAAAGGCCATGATCCTTTTGTCATACATGTACCATTTGTGAAGCTTAATTTTGATTTTTTTTTATTTGCAATCTATGTCTTTGTAAATTGCACTAGCTGGTTTTCTTAACAGCACAGCTTTTGGCATGCATAAATGTAAAATGTAAATTGCTGCAGAACCTGCAATTCTTTAACATCAGGTCATAGGCCATACGTGTATCTGGTCTGATCCTACATACTTGCACAGTTTTTGTTGAGGGTTCAGGAAAGTCTCATAAAGCTGTAGTGGTTTGGTGTGAAGATAACAATTGGCATCATTCTGTAAAAATTATTGAAGGTTCAACCCAATTAGTAGAACTTGGTGCAGCCTTACATTACTTAGAGCTTTTTAAGGAGGAACCTCTAAAATTGATTTGAGATTCTGAGTACGTAGTCGAGGTCCAACGTACGTATCTGATTCTGAACTGTGTTTTTTTTTTTTTTCTTTTTTTAAACAAAAAGGGGGGAGAAGTAGGGAAAACACCACAAAACCAATTGTCAAAAGCATTGTATGTGATGAAACACTTTGCAAGTGTGACCCAAAAACATGCTAAATCAGAAGGAACCTACGTTAGTTGTGGTCAAATCACTAGTTAATGGTCAATGGAAAAGGCCACATCAATTGATAACCTGGGGGAGAGGCTATGCTTGTGTCCTTACAGATCAAGGGCCGCAATGGTTGCCAGCATGAAATGTGAAATCTGTGTTATCTTCCTGGCAATGATTGCTGCATCTGCTGCGCTTTGGATGCCTGCACAGACAAAGACTAACGTGGATTACTTTAGCCAACATGACTGACCAGGACTCTATATGCCTAGTTATGGCATCTCTGGAAAACCTGTTCCACACATGCTTGGTTGGCATCCCCCTTGATAACTACAGCAGCATCCCACAACTGTTTCAAAATAGTGATTGGTGCAAAGGCATTGCAACGAACTGTAGTAATACCAACATGGCACTTTGGATTAATTACCTCCTGGAAGCAGATATTGAACCACAGGAACTGGAATTGCTGGCATCTATGTCCATGGACGCTTGTATCAACCTGGTTTGTGAAAAGTGTCAGAACAATATACGAGAACATGAATGGATAAGACTGCAAAATGTTAGTGCTACCCTTGGTGACTATAGAAATGAAACTCGATGGTGTAACGCCTCGCAGAAGAATCCAAGGGGTGTCATTGATAGTGTGGGACAGCGACCCCAAAAACCTCCTGTATGGTGTATTCTTGATCTGTGGAGATAGAGTCTGGCCAGGAATTCCTTCTAATGCTGTTGGAGGACTGTGTATTTTGGGACTATTAACTCTCTTAACACCCAATGTATCTATGATAATAGATCACAGAAGAGCAAGACGAGAAAAATACTTTTTGCATGTATATGAGTCAAATGTGATGATAATGTAGACTTTTGGGGATCAGGGTTAGGGGGTTTAGAACCTCATGTATCTGGTGTTGGCACAGCTAAAGCTTTAAATACTTTAGAAAAATTAGGATGCTGGTTAGTTAAGCAAACTAACAGAACTTCTAAGGCTTTAAGTGGACTTTTGTTAGATGTAGATTCTGTAAGACATGCCACATGACAGAGTAGAGCCGCAATAGACTTTTTGTTATTAGCTAAAGGACATGGGTGTGAAGATTTTTCATGGGATTTGTTAAATAAATTGCTTAGTGGTTGGAGGTTTTTAGGATGGTTGCTATCAGTAGTGAAAACGGGACTGATTGTTTTGATGATTGTTGTGGTTGTGTTACTAATGTTGCCATGCATGATTTCTCTGCTGCAAAGGGCCCTGCAGTCGACAATGAAGGCAATTTTTTTAGCACAAAAACAAAAAGGGGGAATTGTGGGGGACTACGGTGGGTCCGTGGATTCCCTGATGGAGGGCATGGGAACAGAAATTAGCCTTGAAGATATGAAGGTCTACCCGTGAGTAAAGGAGTATCCGGAGATGTTAAGGATGTACCCGTGAGAGAGAAGGGAGTAGAAGAGTAACACTGATGATAGCAAAATTAGCCAATGAGATGTTACTGCTGTAACTTGTAACCAATAGTGAAGAGACACATGAATTGGTAAAACTGTATAAAAATGCACTTGTGGCAATAAATGGCATCTACTACTTTCATCCTGGAAGAACTTGGTCTATGTCGTTTGTCCGTCTCAACCACGACAGTTAACACGGGTCCTCTTTCTTTGTACATGGTCACCTTTGGTACAGTGTGATGAGTTGGTTAGGCATCTCCTGTCCTGTGCCGAAGTTTCTGTAATCTAGTTTACCGAAGGATGCGCCAAGGATTCACCCAAGGATTATTATTTTTGCAAGGTGTCAGTGAAGTCCCGTTTTTCGTACAATATGTTACACAGAGTTAAGCAAGGCTAGGCCATAGTGATGTGGGTTAAAGGGTTAGCTCTCTAAGTGTCAAGTGTTAGTTCTTTAGGTGTTAATTAGTTAATTGTCAATTCTCTCTGTCACTAGGACAAAGGAAATCAGGCTAAGCTTTGAGCAAACTGTGTGGCTAATTGTAAACCTGGCTTGCTTTAAACCAACTGTAAGACTAGTTGTGAAACTAGAAGGTCACAAGGTAAGAAGACACGGAGGAAGAAAGAGGAACTTCCTCCAGAATGACCAACCGCAAGAAGGCCTCCTGAAGACCACAAAGGAAAGAACAAGTAATACCGAAGAAACGAAAATAGGATGAAACTAGCCGAAATCCGGAACTCAAAGACAATAAAAAGGGCCAGTTTGGAGATCTTAGTGTGCGTGTTTGTGGAGCGCAGGTTCCCTGCACACCCAGCACTGTTTTGCTTATTCTATTATCGAACACATTGTAATAAATTGCATGAGGTGCTGCTATCCATGATTGGAGTAGCCTGAGTTGTTTATTTCAATTGGTGACCCCAACGTGATAACCTTGGATATCTCTGCACCACTCTGAGCTCGGGGAGGCGCCCCACTCTAACCAGTGGCCCTAGTGCTCGGAGTGTCTGGAGATCCAACGTTATTACATGATAAAGCATAAACAAAAGAACTGAGCTCCTCCCCATACTGCAGTTCACCCGTAATCCAGAGAGCATGAAGTTCCCAACGGGAAAAGTGGACTGTAAGTACCGCTGGGTCGGGTGGTGTGTGTGACTGGTGTTGGCTGAAACACAACCTGGTTGCAAAGCGAGTGCGGAGTCCTTCTAATTGCGGTTCCAACACCCCACAAGGGGCTTGGCCACTGAAGGGACAAAGCGAGTGAAGAGTTTGTTTTGGTCATGGATTCGAGTCACACGTTGTGAACCAGTCAGGATAGGCCAGGGAACAAGCAAGTCCTTAGGTCTAGCGGGACCCACGGAAGGGGCCCAAGAGGTTGGAGGGGAGCAACCTGCCAGAGAAACCCCCCTGACAGTCCCTGGCGGGGGGAGGGGGGGGTGTCACGTTAGAATTTTGGAATGAAGAATTTACCCAGGGGAAGGGTAAAGAGAAAATGGTCTATTACTGTATGTAAATGGTAAAGAACTTTTTGGTCAAGAAGAAAGCGATATGTTTCATGCTGGGAAGGAAGTTTGAGAACTGTAGAAATATATGTTTTTGAGAAAAAGGATAAATATACTCAGGAGTAGACCCCCAGTTTGTAGCAAAATCCTGGGGAGATATAAGAAAGAAATTAGAAAAACTCAAAGAGATGGGGAGAAACAAAGAGCAAAGGAAAAAATTCTTAGTAGCCGCAGTAAGGGAGACTCAAAAGGCAGAGAAACTAACACCGGTTAGAGAAGAACAAAATGAACAAAGGGGGAGATCGGTCCCGGTAAACAGACCTCCTATGAATCGAATACAGAGAGAGAATGTCCCTATTTGTTGTTATTATTGTGGGAAAAAGGGACATATGCAGTGAAGTTGTAGAAATAGAGAGCAAAATGAGAAGATGTTTAGAGGAGCAGGGGCTCTATATATATTAGGGGCAAAGACAACAACAGAGCCCTTAATAAAACTCAAGATAGGCCCCCATAAAGAAGAAGTGATCTTTTTGGTGGATACGGGGGTAGGAAGGTCTACCTTCCCAGAGGATGCATTTTAAAGAAGACTGCCCTCGTAGTGGAAGCAAAGGGAGAACCCTTCAAAGTTCTCATACTGGATTATGTGGAAATTGAATCTAAATAAGAAATTGCCTAAATGACTTCTTATTAGTCCCAGAGGCTGAAAATAATCTATTGGGGAGAGATTTAATTGTGGCATTAGGCATGACTATAGAAATTGAACAGGGAATATTAAAAGTAAAACTATATGTGATAACGCCACAGGACAAAGTCAAAACCAACCATATCCCGATTTCCTGTGGTAGCAAATCTATATATATTGCTAAACCAGATGTCCCCAGAAAACATTTAGTATAGCGTAGTAAATCTAAAAGATGTATTTTGGGCCTGCCCCTTAGATGAGAGTAGCAGGAATTATTTTGTTTTTGAATGGGACGAAAACAACAATTAAGATAGACCGTATCGTCACAGGGTTTTACAGAATTACCAAATTTATTTGGATAAGTGTTAGAAAAACTATTGTTAGAATTTGAACCCCCTTCTGGGGTAAAGTTAATATAATAGACGACTTATTAATTGCCGGAACGAAGCAGAAGAGACAGTATGAAAAAGAACCATAGGATTATTGAACTTTTTTAGACACAAAGGATTAAAAGTATCAGAGAGTAAATTGAAGTTTGTAGAACCAGACGTAAAATATTTAGGACATTGGTTTATAAAAGGGAAAAGACAATTGTTAGGATTGTTAGGATATTGTAGACAACGGATAGGTGCAGATCTCAAGAATGGGGGATGTTATTTTTTTTACCGGATAGTAGAGAGATAGTCCCCAAAAATTAGGTTAAGGGAATCCTAAATTTACTCATTGGGGAACCAGAGCTCTCCATGATCAGTTTTTGAAGTGTTTTGGATGTTTTTGAATTTTCTTGAAGTTACTGTGTGGATGGGTTTCTCTTAGATGGAGATTTGTTATTAAACTACCCAGGCCCAAAAGAATTTCAAGGCCACCTTGGAAAGCTGAGAACACAACATAAATCAACAGACCTATTAGCAGTGAGACTTGGGCGCGTAGACAGCTCATGAACATAGACAATGTCCAATCAGCTAATGCATGCTTGGAGCGTGGACGCGTGATCAGGAAATAACTGCATATATAAGGAGGCTTGTTTCTGTAATAAATGGCTTCGCTTGAATTCATATTGGATTGTGTGGAGTCCATGATTTTTCACGCTCGCAAGTGGCGATGCCGACGTGATATGCAAGGAGAATTTACGGCGAGGGGACAACTGCTGCGAGGAGCGAGCACCAGCTGGAGACGGCATGGCTGGACCGTGATCGGGACGTAGTCTGCAGGCTGCGTGTCTCCTGATTGATCGCTACAGAAGTGACAGAGGAGAGATAGAGGATCCGATATTGTTGCAACGGACACCCAAAGAGGTGAGCAGCTGGGGGCGAGAGGAGATGGGGCAGAATATTTTTAAAGAAGAAGAAGAAATAGTGCGACTCCTCTCGCATATCCTCTCTATGAGAAGGGTGAACTATGAGGAGAGTAACGTCAAAAAACTTTGAATTTGGTGGAGAGGCAATGGGTTTCCTGCTGATCTGTCAGGAGCTTTTCAAATAGAGACTTGGGAAAAAGTGGGAACTGTGTTGTGGAAGGCGATCAGTTGCAGTGAAAAATATATTCTCGGCCTTGTAACCGCCCCGAAACTGATAATTACTACACTGAAGCAATTAAAACCTGAAAAGACTGTTATGAGCATGTCGAGGGTTAAGATTGCGGGGTGACAATCAAACCCTGGCAGATGTATTGTTAACCTCCTCTCCCCCCCACTTCCCCCTTTTGCCCCTCCCTCTCTCCCCTTCCCACTCAGGACAGGCGATCGGGAGGGAAGGAAGGACAGAGAGAAGAGAGTTGGAAAAGTTAAAGATGTTTTACTAATGCTACTAATAAGAACAGAGAAAATAATACAAAATATACAAAACCAATCCTCTAAGTCTCAGCAACTGCAGAGCCAGCACCCAAAGTCCTGGATTGGACTCTGTAGCCAACCGGAGCTGGATTCAGTCTGTCACTAGGCCTCAGTTCGCAGGGACGACCAGCAAGGTCCTCTCCTAATGTCAGCCATGAGGAAAAAAGGGCCGAGATCCTCGTGATCTCCCACTTTATATGAAGTATTCACGTGAATGGAATGTTATACACCATTGGTCAGTCTCTCGGTCATCAGTTTTCTCGTTGCCCCTCTCGCGAGATGTCCATCCATGCTTATCAATAAGTTTGCATTCCATTCCTAGGTTTAACCAAAACATGTGTTGGGTTCTCCAGGAAAATGCAGCTAATATGAAGGCTTTAGCTGACAGGCAAAAATTCACTAAAAGAGAAACTTGTTTTTAACAAAACCAGAACATTCCACCCCTTATAATATGACATTCACTGAATACTTAAACCTTATCAATACAATCTATCAATACAATCTAATTAATCACTACTACTATATATATATATATATATATATATACACACATATGTACATATATACACAGGAGTAATTAATCAGTGGACCATCCTTTGAAAAGTTCATTAAGTTCATTTTGTCACAACAGTCTCCCAGGGCAGGAAAAATGGTACAAGTGCATCTCATGACCACTGTTTGTGGGTTAAGGACACCAACTTCGAAGAAGGTGTCGGGCGCCACTCGAAGAAGCTAGCTCTAGTTTCATCACCATTGTCTTGATCTGAAAGACACTTATTAAACATTGTTAGTGCGGCAATTCACATCATACAGTTCAGCATTGCATATTTTCACCTAGAATCAAATCCCCTTGAGGTACACACCGAACTTCTCCATCCTTAAGCATCACCCACCAGGTGCTGCCAGGTCCCTGGGCAAAAACAATCCCACGAATAGGTTTGCCTTTGCCTGAGGCAGGAGTAACCCAGACTGCCTTTCCTAACATATTTTTCATGTGTACTACAGGGACTTCATCTCCTTCTACAGTCCGTAGAATTTCTGATTGGGCAGGCCCGGCTCGATTGGTTGATCCCCTAGTGTTGACCAACCAAGTGGCTTTTGCTAAATGTGAATCCCAGTTTTTAAAGGTTCCACCACCAAGTGCCTTTAGTGTAGTTTTTAACAAACCATTGTACCTTTCAATTTTCCCAGAGGCTGGTGCATGATATGGAATATGATATACCCACTCAATACCATGTTCTTTGGCCCAATTGTCTATAGTACTGTTTTTGAAATGAGTACCATTGTCTGATTCAATTCTTTCTGGCGTACCGTGCCGCCAAAGGACTTGCTTTTCAAGGCCCAAGATAGTATTTCGGGCTGTAGCATGAGGTACGGCATATGTTTCCAACCATCCAGTGGTTGCTTCCACCATTGTAAGTACATAACGCTTACCTTGACGTGTTTGTGGAAGTGTCATATAATCAATCTGCCAAGCTTCTCCATACTTATACTTTAACCATCGCCCCCCATACCATACAGGTTTTAACCGTTTTGCTTGTTTGATTTCAGCGCAAGTTTCACATTCATGAATAACCTGTGAAATAGTGTCCATAGTTAAATCCACCCCTTGATCACGAGCCCATTTGTATGTTGCATCTCTACCTTGATGCCCTGAAGCATCATGGGCCCACCGAGCTAGGAAAAGTTCACCTTTATGTTGCCAGTCCAAGTCCATCTCAGCTACTTTAATCTTAGCAGCTTGATCTGCTTGTTGGTTGTTTAGATGTTCCTCGGTGGCTCGACTTTTAGGTACATGAGCATCTACATGCCGAACTTTCACAGGCAGGCTCTCTAGCCGAGCAGCAATGTCTTGCCACAGTGTGGCAGCCCAAATGGGTTTACCTCTGCGCTGCCAGTTGCTTTTCTTCCATTGCTGTAGCCACCCCCACAAGGCATTTGCTACCATCCATGAGTCAGTATAGAGATAAAGTATTGGCCACTTCTCTCGTTCAGCAATGTCCAAAGCCAGCTGGATGGCTTTCACTTCTGCAAACTGACTGGATTCACCTTGTCCTTCAGTGGCTTCTGTAACTTGTCGTGTGGGACTCCACACAGCAGCTTTCCACCTTCGATGTTTTCCTACAAGACGACAGGATCCATCTGTGAACAGTGCATACTGCTTATCAGTCTCTGAAAGCATATTATATGGTGGTGCTTCTTCAGCACGTTTTACTTCATCCTCATCTGGAGACATCCCAAAGTCTTTGCTTTCTGACCAGTCTGTAATAACTTCTAATATCCCTGGACGGTTGGGACTTCCAATTCGAGCTCGTTGTGTGATCAGTGCAATCCATTTACTCCACGTAACTTCGGTTGCATGATGTGGAGAGGGAACCGTCCCTTTGAACATCCAGCTCAGCACCGGCAGTCGAGGTGCCAGGAGGAGCTGTGCTTCAGTGCCGATCACTTCTGAAGCAGCTCAAACTCCTTCAGATGCTGCTAGTATCTCCTTTTCAGTTGGAGTATAGTTGGCCTCAGATCCTTTGTATCCTCGACTCCAAAAACCTAAGGGTCAACCTCGGGTTTCTCCTGGTGCTTTCTGCCAGAGGCTCCAGGTAAGTCCATTATCTCCGGCTGCAGTGTAGAGCACATTTTTAACATCTACTCCAGTTCGGACTGGTCCAAGGGCCACCGCATGAGTTATCTCACGCTTAATTTGTTCAAAGTCTTGTCGTTGTTCAGGGCCCCACTCAAATTGGTTCTTCTTACGAGTCACTCGATAGAGAGGGCTCACAATGTGGCTGTAGTCAGGAATATGCATTCTCCAAAAACCTACAATGCCCAAGAAACTCTGTGTCTCCTTTTTATTAGTAGGTGGAGACATTGCTGCAATTTTGTTGATCACATCCATTGGGATCTGACGACGGCCATCTTGCCATTTTATTCCTAAAAACTGGATCTCTCGTGCAGGTCCCTTGACCTTGCTCCGTTTTATGGCAAAACCAGCATCCAAAAGAATATGAATTATTCTCTCACCTTTCTCGAAGACTTCTTTCGCTGTGTCGCCCCCTACGATGATGTCATCAATATATTGCAAGTATTCTGGAGCTTCACCTTGCTCCAGCGTGGTCTGGATCAGTCCATGGTAGATGATAGGACTGTGTTTCCACCCCTGGGGCAAGCAATTCCATGTATACTGGATGCCCCTCCAGGTGAAAGCAAACTGCGGCCTGCACTCTGCTGCTACAGGAATAGAGAAAAATGCATTAGCAATGTCAGTTGTAGCATACCACTTGGCTGCCTTTGACTCCAGTTCAAATTACAGTTCTAGCATGTCAGGCACAGCAGCACTCAGTGGTGGTGTAACTTCATTCAGGCCACGATAGTCTACAGTTAGTCTCCACTCGTCACTAGACTTACGCACTGGCCAGATTGGGCTGTTAAAAGGTGAGCGAGTCTTACTGATCACACCCTGGCTTTCCAATTGACGGATCAGCTTCTGGATAGGAATCAAAGAGTCTCGATTGGTGCGATATTGCCGGCGATGCACCGTCGTGGTAGCAATTGGCACCTGCTGATCGTCAACCATCAGCAGTCCTACAACAGAAGGGTCATCTGAAAGACCAGGCAAATCAGACAGCTGTTCAATTTTCTCAGTGTCCACAGCTGCTATACCAAATGCCCACCTATACCCTTTTGGGTCCTTAAAATACCCTCTCCTGAGGTAGTCTATACCAAGGATACACGGAGCATCTGGACCAGTCACAATGGGATGCTTTTGCCAGTTTTTTCCAGTTAGGCTCATTTCAGCCTCTACAACAGTCAGCTCCTGGGATCCCCCAGTCACTCCAACAATATTGATGGATTGCGTTCCTTTATAATTAGAAGGAATTATTGTGCACTGAGCACCAGTGTCCACTAAAGCTTTGTACTCCTGGGGTTGTGTTGTACCAGGCCATAGTATTTGTACAGTCCAATAAACTCTGTTATCCCTTTCCTCCACCTGGTTGGAGGCAGGGCACCTCTAATTCCTGTTTTGCACAGTCTCTGGGTGTGAATTAGAGGTTCCTTCAAGAGCATCAGAATCTCTTCTGCTCCTTTTGTAAACTGGAGCAGCCACCTTCCTAGGAGTTTTTCCTTTTATCTCACGTACTCGTTCTTGAAGTTCTGAGGTAGACCTTCCATGCCGCTTATTCATGTTTTCTCCCTGTTCATGTAGGAAGAACCACAGTGAACCTCTTTTTGTGGGCTGTCTCTGCCCTCTCTCTTGAGATTGGAAACGCCTTCTCCTAACAGCTGAAACATAGGTTTGTGCAGGTCGTGAATGGTATGTGTCTTCTCTGAGCTCTTTGATTTCTTGCAACAGCTTTTCAAACCGGTCATCAGATTTTTCACACAGTTTCTCCACAGCAGAGACACAAGCCCGTAGAGAACCAGCAAGGCTGTCCTCAAAGCACCGGAGCTGCTCAATCACTTCATTAATTTCTTGTGCACCTCTAGCTGACCAGACCATTCCTGCCAATGACTTAGCATATGCAGGTGGTGCACTTTGTACAAATCTGCACCACATAGATTTTGTATAATTGATTCTATCTGGGTCTGTCCCCTCTTGGCTGTTTGGTCCTAGATAGATGATCTCTCGCGCAGCTAATTCTCTCAGGAACTGGATACCTCTCTCCATAGTATTCCATTTCCCTAACTTGGATATACAATCTTCCTTGTAGGGAAATCTGACTTTCATAGCTGCCAGGAGTCAGGTCCAGAGAGTAGCGGCATTAGACTCTCTTGAAATTGCCCTATCAATGGTGGAATCTTTTGACAGAGATCCCAGCTGCCTGGCTTCACCACCTTCTAATTCAATTGTTTCTGCCGCATTGTCCCAGCATCGCAGCAGCCAGGTTAAAATATTCTCGCCTTCACGACGACTAAAGTCTTTTTGCAGATCTCTCAGCTCACCTGGAGAAAAGGACCGAGTGGTGGTCACTTCATCTCCACCCTGTCCTGATGATGCCTCTTGGGTTGATGTTGGCCCTGTGCCATCACCTGCTGCACGGGTAGTCTTTCTAGTGACTTTCTTACAACCGGCAACTGATGCTGATATGGGTTCACCATCATTTGATTCATTTCCAGAGTCTGAATGACTGTCACAGTGATTGCTGTGGTTACAGCAGCAACAGTGAGCAGTGTGTGAAGAAGGGGGGGCTGCCTTGTTAGCCTTTGAGGCTGGAGAGGTAATGTTATCTGCAGCAACCTTGGCAGAGGAGCTCTGCGGAGGAGCTGTAGCTTCAGCCTGTGAAGCCGCGGTTGGGGGGGCAGTGGCTGCAGCAGCAGCTTTGGCTGTTTTGCCTTTTCTCGAGCGGCTAGGAGTGCTTTTTGCTAAAGCTTCCGAAGACGCACTGCAAATCTCAGGACTAAAAAGAGACGCAAACCTCCTATTGAACCTCATTTCTCTTAACAGTAACACAAACTGACACACATTCAGCAAAACAGATAACACCATCACAGTTCTATCAAAGCTCCAAGGATATTCGAAGTTCTCTAAAACATTTGCAAACTGTCCTAGCGAAAACACAAAAGTATTGTTAGTCAGTCTTTCTAAAGATTCGCTTGACCAATTAGTAAATACAGAGCCATTCTGCTCTTTAATCTCTCCTGGAGGTTTTTCGAGGTAAAGCAGAATCGAGTAGAAATTCATTAGCGGCTGCAATATAATGAAATAAACCAGTGCCATACCACACAGTATCATCATGACCGCTGTCCAGTTTCTTGTTGTTATATAATGAATACTTCGATTTAGAAAGAAACACCAACACAGATATGGGATCAGCGAGCACAATGTAGAAAATAACTGATACAACTTTTGCCATAACATCTTTAAATCAATGTAATTCACTTTGCCTTAATACCACTAAAACATATCCGAAGCAGACGCGCGAGTATCACAACTCTATGAGTTGGCACCGTGCCAAGAAAATTGAAAGGTACGTCAGAGCAGTAGAAAAGCCAAAAATCTCCAAATTTACCCCTTTCTCTTGCCCCACGTTGGACGCCAATTATCTGTCGAGGGTTAAGATTGCGTGCGGGGTGACAATCAAACCCTGGCAGATGTATTGTTAACCTCCTCTCCCCCCCACTTCCCCCTTTTGCCCCTCCCTCTCTCCCCTTCCCACTCAGGACAGGCGATCGGGAGGGAAAGAAGGACAGAGAGAAGAGAGTTGGAAAAGTTAAAGATGTTTTACTAATGCTACTAATAAGAACAGAGAAAATAATACAAAATATACAAAACCAATCCTCTAAGTCTCAGCAACTGCAGAGCCAGCACCCAAAGTCCTGGATTGGACACTGCAGCCAACCGGAGCTGGATTCAGTCTGTCACTAGGCCTCAGTTCTCAGGGACGACCAGCAAGATCCTCTCCTAATGTCAGCCACGAGGAAAAAAGGGTCGAGATCCTCGTGATCTCCCACTTTATATGAAGTATTCACGTGAATGGAATGTTATACACCATTGGTCAGTCTCTCGGTCATCAGTTTTCTCGTTGCCCCTCTCGCGAGATGTCCATCCGTGCTTATCAATAAGTTTGCATTCCATTGCTAGGTTTAACCAAAACATGTGTTGCGTTCTCCAGGAAAATGCAGCTAATATGAAGGCTTTAGCTGACAGGCAAAAATTCACTAAAAGAGAAACTTGTTTTTAACAAAACCAGGACAGAGCATTAGTGACTCAAAACTTAAACTTGAACTTTGGGACGATATAGGGCAGAAATTATGGGATAAAGTCAGCAATGGAGATAAAGAAGCTAAATCATTAGCAACTGCATGGAAGCTTATAATTACCGTCTTAAAAGATCTTAAGGCTGAACGGTCTGCTGCTGCCGGAATTTTTGCAGCGTTGCAGCCTGATAAGTATCCTGAAAATCGCTATGAATCTTACCTAGTTCATGTTTTCAATGTCCTCCCTACTCCATCCCCTGCTGTGCCTTCGGCACCCCCGATGGTTCAGCAGTCTGGGGCGGGGGGAGGAAAGATGCCGAGCAGGTGGCCTCCTGTACCATTGCCCAACACTGATGAGAACAGCAAGTCCAGAGGATTGGAGTCTTGATCAAAGAACCTGTGAAAGCTGAGAATGTTAAAGTTGTAAACCTGTGTACTATCAGTTCTTTTTACCAATTTGTATCTGCCTCTACCACCTTTTAACCCTCCAACTTCCACGAGAGAGCAGAAGGAGTCACTGGTTGTTGTTTGCAGTTCTTTCTTTGTGACATTGTTTATGTGGATACACTGTGGGCCTTCTCCCCGCTTTTCCCACTCGTGCTGCAAGCAGCCCCGTGCTTCCCCTCCCTTCCTCCCTCCCTCTTCTCATGGTTTTTACTTACGAGATGGTGTCAGTAATGATTGTTTTCAGTCGTGTTTTTAAGAAATCGGTATTGGGAGGTGTTCTATAACCTAGGACAGCACTTGGAAATATGAGAAAGGAAAATCTTGTGAAATATTATGATCAATGGTGGCTGCTGTGTAAGTTAGATGAATGGGAAAAGTGGTTGGAGGATAGAACCTTGAAGTATAATACTTTGTTGCAATTAATGTTGTTTTTAAGGCGAGAAGACAGGCCAGCCAGGCGTGGTGGCGGAGTCACTCTTTACGTGAGAGAGCAACTACAATGTATTGAGTATTGTCCAGGCTCGGATGAGGAACGAGTTGAGAGTCTATGGGTGAAAATTAAGGGGCAGGCTGGCAAGGGTGATACTATTGTGGGTGTCTATTATAGGCCACCAGATCAGGGTGAGGAAGTTGATGAGGCCTTCTACAGACAGCTGAGAGCAGCCTCAAAATCACAGGCCATGGTTGTGGTGGGGGATTTTAACTTCCCTGATGTTTGTTGGAAGGACTACTCAGCCAGCCATCCACAGTCTAGGAGGTTCCTCCAGTGCCTTGATAACTTTCTGATGCAAAGGGTGGAGGAGCCGACTGGAAGAGGTGCACTGCTGGACCTCATCCTCACTAACAAGAAGGGTCTGGTTGAAGCGGTAAAGGTTGAGGGCTGCCTTGGTTGCAGCAACCATGAGATGACGGAGTTCAGGATCTTGTGTGGCAGGAACAGGATAGCAAGCAGAATTGCAACCCTGGATTTCAGCAAGGCAAACTTAGGCCTTTTCAGGCAATTGCTGAGGGAAATCCCATCGGTAAGGCTGCTTGAAGGTAAGGGGGCCAGAGATAGTTGGTTAGTGTTCAGGGACTGTTTCTACCGGGCACAAGATCAGAGCATCCTGACACGTAGGAAGTCAAGGAAGAGAACCAGGAGACCTGCGTGGTTAAAGAGGGAACTGCTGGGTATGCTCAAGTGGCAGAGGAGAGTTTACAGATCATGGAAGGAGGGGCTGGCCACTTGGGGAAAATATGAGGCTGTTGTCAGGGGATGTAGGGAGGCAACTAGGAAAGCTAAGGCCTCCTTGGAAGTAAACCTGGCGAGAGGGGTCAAGGACAACAGGAAGAGCTTTTTCCAATACATGGCAGATAAAACTAACACCAGAGGCAATGTAGGCCCACTGATGAACGGGGTGGGTGCCCTGGTGACAGAAGATACAGAGAAGGCAGAGGTACTGAATGCCTTCTTTGTCTCTGTCTACTCTGCTGGAGGCTGTCCTGAGGAGCCCCGTACCCCTGAGGCCCCAGAGGAAGGCAGGACAATGGAGGAGTTTTCCTCGGTTGATGAGGACTGGGTTAGGGACCAATTAGGCAATCTGGACATTCATAAATCCATGGGTCCAGATGGGATGCACCCGCAGGTACTGAGGGAGCTGGATGAGGTCATTGCTGGACCTCGCTCCATCATCTTTGCCAAGTCCTGGGAAATGGGAGAGGTGCCTGAGGACTGGAAGAAAGCAAATGTCACTCCAGTCTTCAAAAAGGGCAAGAAGGAGGACCCAGTTAACTATAGACCAGTCAGCCTCACCTCCGTTCCTGGGAAACTGATGGAATGACTTAGCCTTGGTGCCATCTCAAGGCATATCAGGGATAAGAGGGTCATTAGGGGCAGTCAACATGGCTTCACCAAGGGGAAGTCGTGCTTGACCAACCTCATTGACTTTTATGAGGACATAACAAGATGGGTGGATGATGGCAGAGTGGTGGATGTGGTCTACCTTGACTTCAGTAAGGCATTTGACACAGTCTCCCACAGCAGTGCGGTCTGGATGAATGGGTAATGAGGTGGACTGCGAACAGGCTGAAGGGAAGAAACCAGAGAGTCATGGTCAATGGGGCGGAGTCTAGTTGGAGGCCAGTATCTAGTGGAGTGCCTCAGGGCTCAGTACTGGGGCCTATATTATTCAATATATTCATCAATGATTTGGACGAGGGAATAGAGTGTACTGTCAGCAAGTTTGCTGATGACACCAAGCTGGGAGGAGCGGTTGACACACCAGAAGGCTGTGCTGCCATCCAGCATGACCTGGACGGGCTGGAGAGTTGGGTGGGGAAAAATTTAATGAAATATAACAAGGGCAAGTGTAGAGTCTTGCATCTTAGTAGGAACAACCCGAGGTTCCAGTATAAGTTGGGGAATGATCTATTAGAGAGCAGCGTAGGGGAAAGGGACCTGGAGTTCCTGGTGGACAGCAGGATGACCATGAGCCAGCACTGTGCCCTTGTGGCCAAGAAGGCCAATGGCATCCTGGGGTGTATTAGAAAGGGGGTAGTTAGTAGGTCAAGAGAGGTTCTCCTTCCCCTCTACTCTGCCCTGGTGAGACCACATATGGAATATTGTGTCCAGTTCTGGGCCCCTCAGTTCCAGAAGGACAGGGAACTGCTGGAGAGAATCCAGCGTAGGGCAACAAATTTGATGATTAAGGGAGTGGAGCATCTCCCTTACAAGGAAAGGCTGAGGGAGCTTGGTCTCTGTAGCTTGGAGAAGAGGAGACTGAGGGGTGTCCATATTAATGTTTACAAATATGTAAAGGGTGAGTGTCATGAGGATGGAGCCAGGCTCTTCTAGGTGACAACCAACGGTAGGACAAGGGGTAATGGGTTAAAACTGGAACACAAGATGTTCCACTTAAATTTGGGAAGAAACTTCTTCTCAGTGAGGGTGACAGAACACTGGAACAGGCTGCCCGGGGAGGTTGTGGAGTCTCCTACTCTGGAGGCATTCAAAACCTCCGTGGACGCCTTCCTGTGTAACCTCATCTAGGTGTTCCTGCTCCAGCAGGGGGATTGGACTAGATGATCTTTTGAGGTCCCTTCCAATCCCTAACATTCTGTGATTCTGTGAAGAGCAGGACAAAATAAATCTCTACAAGAGATGATTAAATCATTTCAGACAGTTTTACAGGTGGAACGGTTTGAACTTCAACAAGCTGAGAATTAACTGATAACACACAGGTCATAGAAAACTTGCTGAACTCTGCAAGATGCTTTCCTCATTAACCTGTTTTCTTTGTAGGTATCTGTTTAAGCATATTACAGTTTAATAGGTCTTTGTCTGTTATGTGGTACAGTAAGTTCATAGACTGTTAAATAACGAGAATCCATGGACTCAAAATGTGCGTTTTGTGATAATACAGAAGATCATGAGTAATTTAGTTATTTACTGCGTGAATGTGATGGTAAAATTTTGTGTGTGGTAGCTGTTACTTTTCTTTCTAGCATGCTAGCTCTATTCCAATATCCAGACTTGCGCAACTCTGTGATAGGCTGTGTCTCATCTCAATGTGCTGGATTTGGCTCTTCAGTATGCACATCAAGTAAAGAATCCTGCTTTTGGGATAGCAGTTGTAGCACACCAGATGAGACACTAATAAAAGCCTTGCCTAGTCCAGCTTGCTGTGGCGGCGTGGGGGCAGGTGCCCATTGGGCTCCAGCGCCCGCTGACCTGTTTTGTCAGGGAGACCCAGCGGTGCCTCTGCCTGGCTGAGCAGTAAGCGGCCCAAAGATGCAATGCAAAAATTGAGATATTGTCTTGAATAAGTGTAACTGTGATCCATCTGCATATTTGAACTTGATATTTGGTTTTCATATCTGAGTTCAGCATTTTAATTTGCATATTTCTATTTGGTACCAAAAGAATTTTGTTTGGGGAGATGATTACAAAATGGGAAAAGTTTCCACTGCTAAAATACCACCTTGCTCCCCCTTAGGATGCATCCTTACACATTAGAGTAATTGCTTATATTGTTACCTAGTAATTTTGAGACCAGAAAAGAATTTAAATTGTTAAACTCTGATTTGCATTGAAAGCAAAAAAACAAACAAAACAAACAAACAAAGAAGAAACCACAAACCAAACCAAAAGAAAACTCCTAAATGCTATGATGGATGTGAACTTGGTATTGTATGAGGTTGTATTTAAAAGTTGCTAGAATATGAACTGATTTAGGTCTAGGAAAATGGAATAATGGATTGATGTTTAAGATACTGTTTTTTGACATCTGTAAATTGTAAAAGGTAAATGGGGCTGAGGAATGTAACAACTGTTGAGCTAATTGGAGTTGCGTATAGAGGGTTTTATGTTTGGAATGAAATGGGAAAACAAAAAAGCAAATTATCCCAGGCCTGTGCTTGAACATAAATTTCAGGCCTTTGTCAAGCTACAAGATAAACCCAGCTCATTGTAACTGAGGAGTTTGCCAGAGCCTCCCAATTCATACCAGTGATTACGCCACCTGCATGGCCTTGGATATATCTAAACTGCAGCAAGAAGTTTTTTTTAAAAAAAAAAAATATATATATATATAAGGAAAAAGATAAGGAAAAAGCTGGTTGCCCACTGCTAAGCAGAGAAAGGGGGGCTTTATTCCCTCCTCGTCCTTCTTTTTTTTTTTCTTGGAGTGTTGTCATCCATCCTTGTTGTGGCACTGTGTTGCTTCTCAGCTTTGAATCAGGAGTTGTTGGTGCTGTTTCTTTTTGCTTCAGTCTTGTTTCTTAGGTTCTGGCACATCTGGGGAGAGAGCTCATCATTTTACCTCCTTGCTGAAGTCAGTCTTTTCACACTGGTCAGCTTTGGGGGGTCAGAGTGCTCAGTCTTGCTCTGGGTCAGACTGGTACTAATTTGGGTGTGGAATGGAGCCAGGCTGGTTTTATGTGGAGTTTGAACTGATTTGTTTTCATGCTGGGCTGGAGGTCTTGCCATCTCAGATGGGGGTGAGCGGGAGGTTTTATTCCCCCCCACCCCCTCCCCCCCAGCAATGTTACTGCTAGAGAACTGTAATACTGCATGAAGGCATCTGAGGATTAAATTTAAAGGCATCACCAGTGGATCCATAGTTCTAATGAAGCTGGGAAATTAAAGCAAAAATGTTTTTTAATAGACTTATTCTGTGGTAACTACTTGTAAGAGACTTCTCAGTATATTCACCGTGCTAGTTTTTGAGGTCATGGGAGAGAATGAAAGAAAGGCCTTTTTTTGAGACCAATGGAATGCCAAATTTGGAACAAAGTTTTACCATATGAATTCTTGTATTTGCCAGAAAGCCCTATACGTCTCTTGGGTCAGGATTCATTAAGTAAATTGTAAGCTCAAATAACGTTTTCTGAGAATTCCGTTTAGTTGCATGTCCTACAAGAAGCTGCTTGGATGGTGCAGATCTGCTTGCTTCAAGTGAGAAATCTCCAAGGAAATTTTGAATGCTGTATTTCCACTAGTATCTCAACAGATTCTGACAGAACCCAACAGGGCCTGACAGAACTCGACAGAGCCCACCAGGAACTGACAGAGCATGAACGGGCCTGCCAGAAACCAACACTCTGTCAGTCTCCTTTGATCCCTGTCGGGGAGCCTGACAAAACCTGACAGGGATTGACAGAGCCCTGCAGAGCCAGACAGAGCCTCACAAAGCCCAACAGAGCCTGACAGATCGTGACAGAGACAGACAGAGTCTGAAAGGGGCTTACAGAGGCCCACAGGTCCTGACACAAGCCATCAAAGCCCGACAGAAACCAACAAAGACCGACAGTGATCCAAAAGGCCAACAAAGCCCAACACTGCCCAACAACACTTGATAGGGCCTGACAGAGCCCAACAAAACCTGACAGAGCGTGAGTAGGCCCTACAGAGTCCGACAGAAGCTGACTAAGCCCAGTAGAGCTGATCACAGCCCAAAATAATAGCCTAAAAGACCTGGGCAGAGGTTGACAAGGCCCGACAGAGCCCGACAGGGCATGGCACACATTAACAGTGCCCTACATGCCCTACAAAGCTTGAGAAAACCCAGCAGATCCTGACAGGTCCTGACAGAGTCCGACAGGACCTGACAGATTCTGAGAGAACCTAACAGAGGCCGCAAGAGTCTGATAGAGCCCAACAAAACCCGACAGAGCCTGAAAGGGACTGACAGATCCTGACAGAACCCGAGAGAGTTTGCCAGAGACCGACAGAGCCTGTAAGAGCCTGATAGAGCTCAAATAAACCCGACAGAGCCCAACAGAACTCGACAAAGCTAGACAGAGCCCGCCAGGGCACGACAGAGCATGACAGAGTCTGACAGATATTGACAAATCTTGACAGAGCCCAAAAGAACCTGACACAATCTGAGAAAGCCTGACACAGTCCTAAAAGGGCCCAACAAAGCCCGACAGAGACCAAGAGGGTCTGACAGATCCCAGCAGAACTCGACAGGGTTGGACAAATCCCCACAGCTCCTTACAGTACACTACAGAGTTCAGTAGGGCCTGACAGAGTCCGACAAAGTGCAACAGAGACTGAAAGAGCTCAACAAAGCTTGCCAGAGCACGACAGGGCTTGACACAGCTTGAGAGAGCCTTACAGATCACGACAGAACCTGACAGAGCCCAACAGGGCCCAAAAAGCTTGAAAGAACCCAACAGCGCCCAATGGAACCTGAAAGACCTCGACAATACCCAACAGAGTCCGACAAACCTTGACAGAGCCTGACAAAGCCTGAATAATTGCAAGAAAGCCTGACAAAGCCTGACAAGGCCTGACAGAGCATGACAAGGCTTTATAGAGCCTGAGAAAGCCTGGTAGGGCAGAAAGAGATCAAAGGAGCTTGGCAGAGACTGACAGCACCTGACAGAGCCCGAGACTAGACCGACAAATCTAAACAAAGTCACAGAGAGACCGACAGGGCTTGAAAGAGTCTGACAAAATCTCACAGGGATTGACAGAGCCCTACAGAGCCTGACAGAGCCTGAAAGAGCTTTACGGAGCCTGAAAAAAGCATGGTCCGGCAGAAATAGCCTAAAAAAGCTTGACAGAGCCTGACAGAGATCGACAGATCTCGGCAAAGCAACACAGATACTGACAGAACCTGAAAGAGCCTGAAAAAAACCTGACAGGGATTGACAGAGGCCTACAGAGTCTGACAGATTGCGATAGAGCCCTACAAATCTTGACATCACCTGACAGAGACTGATCGTGCCTGAGAAAGCCCGGCAGAGTCTGACAGAACCTGATCGAGCCCAGCAGAGCCTGACAGAACCTGATAGAGCCCGGCAAAACCTGACAGAGCCCAACATAGCTCGGTAAAGCTTGACAGAGCCCACGAGGCCTTGAGAGAGCACTACAGGGCCTGCCAGAGCCCAACACAGCTCAACAGGTTTTGACAAATCTTGACAGTGCCTCATAGCGAACGATATAGCCCGGTAGGACCTGACAGAGGCTGAAAAAGTGCCAGAGAAGGCCTGACAGAGCATGACGAGGCTTTTACAAAGCCTGAAAAAGCCTGGTAGGGCAGAAAGAGCCCAAAGGAGCTTGACAGAGCCTGACAAATTTTGAGCGGCGGAGGAATACGCAGGTCGACTCAATATGAGTGATAAAGCATAGTTCGATTTATTAGCCCGAATAGCATATACTTATACAGTTCATGATAATTATGCATACCTGTCACCTACTAATTGGCTTAAGTTCTAACAGTACATTTGCATGGTCCTCCTACTTGCAGCTGCTAGCTATGCTTATTCTACATTGTAGTGCTGTTGAAAGCTGTTTGTGAAACTCTGCCAAGGTCTCAGTGACCTTGCTGATTTTACTGAAACAGTCAGCGGTTCCCACCGCGGCCTAACCTTACTAATTGTGCTAAAGTCTTCAGAATGGGCTCTGCTCGTACAACCGGTCCGCAGATCCATGTCCCCCATTTCCAAGCCATTCTCCAACAACAAATCATGACACAGATTGACAGTGCCCTATATGCCCCCAAAAAGCCTGATACAGCCTGATATGGCCCAACAGATCATGACAGAGCCTGAAAGAGCCTGACAGACCATGCCAAGGCCCAACAAAGCCTGAGAGAGCCTGATAGAACCTGACAGACGACAACAGAACCCAACAGAACCTGACAGGGTCTGACAGATCACGCAAAGGCACAACAAAGTCTGTCTCTGGGCTGCTAGGGCCCTGCTAGGGCTCTGTCAGGTTCTGTCGAGATATGTAAGGCTCTGTCAAGCTGTGTCAGGCCCTGTCGTGCTATGCATTGCTTTGTTGAGATCCTTCAGGCTCTGTCGCATTTTATCAGCCTCTGTCAGGCTCTACTGAGTCGCGGAAATGACCTTACAACCCTTCAGATAGTTAAGAAGGTATGTATTTACATATTCATTTACGGCGCCGGACACACTGTAAATCATTTCACCTGATACATGCATAAAATTACAGTAGCTGTGAGCTTGGTTAAATGCAGTAAAGTGTTACATATTCGTGAAAGTTTTAGGAACGCCTATGCATTTTCATAACCTGTCCCCGAGAAGGCGAGGAGACCATTTCCATAGTCTACACCTTCTGTTATCTAGTTCACCCAAGGATGCAACAAGGATGCACCCAAGGATTTTTATCTTTGCAAGGTGTCAGCAAACTCCTGTTTCTCATACAATAAATTACACAAAGCTAAGCAAGGCTAAGCAATAGGGATCTGGGTTAAAGGGTTAGCTTTCTAAGTGTTAGCTCTCTAACTGTCTTTAAGTGTTAGTTCTTTAAGTATTAATTAGTTAATTGTTAATTCCCAGTATCATTCCCCCCTTTTCTAAGAGGTTAGTAAATTCTTTTACTAATGTGATGATCCTTTATCTATGTTTTCTCTGGCCACAGGTAACAATGCTACTTCTACCTGAGAAAACCCATCTCTATTCTCAAACAGACTGTTAATGTTAATGCAAAAGTCAGGCTCCCGGTGTTTGTCTACTGCGCTGCTAAGCTCTTTTGGGGCAGCTGGCGACCATATGGCTGGTGCTCCGGCAGCAACGGCATCTTCTGGGTTGCAACGGGAACTTGCACTCTTTGGTGTAGTGACCCCGCTCACTGCGCTTGTAGCATTTGTCTTTTCTTCTGGCTTTCATTTTGCGAAGGTACTACATGCCATCCGGGCCGGTCACCCAGAAGGACCAAAAGGACCAAAGGGACCAAAAGGTCACTCAGAAGGTCCAGAAGGACCAAAACATGTCAAGGTAGACACAACCAAATTTCTTTGATAGAATTTCAGAAAGGTTTTGGTTAATTACTACAAACTTAAACTCTGTTTTGCAGAACTGGGCAATGTAATATACATACTCTGGTTGGTTTGCTTCCAGAGCACCAATTTAAAGGGTCCCCCACGGTTTTATTCAGATCTTGCCCATGCCAATTTTCATCCCACCCGTGTGCTAAGGCTATGATCATAAGAAATACAATTTTCCAGGTTGCACCTGGATTACCCTTCATGGTGCTTTGCAGGCTTTCCTCACTATAGAATTATGGATCCGGGTGTTCTGTTCTTTAATCTTGATAGCAGTAAAAGATGTCAAGAGGACTTGAAATGGACCTTCCTATTGTTGTTCCAAAGTCCTTTTCCGCAAGAGACTTCACATACACATAATCTCCCAGTTGGATGTTATAAACTGGCACATCCAAACCTCTACTCTGAGTTCCAAACATGTTTCCC
This sequence comes from Patagioenas fasciata, assembly GCF_037038585.1. Taxonomy (NCBI): domain Eukaryota; kingdom Metazoa; phylum Chordata; class Aves; order Columbiformes; family Columbidae; genus Patagioenas; species Patagioenas fasciata. The sequence continues at coordinate 20,590,557 of NC_092559.1, forward strand.
AATTTTGTTAAGTTGTTTATCCAACGCTACCATATAAGAAGTCATAATTTCGTCCCCTACTTGTGCAGAGGTCCAGATTCCATCACTTCATGGCTAGTAGTTATAGCATAACCAGCATGCCTTTCACTGTTCAGGATATTGCTGCTTTCATCCATAAAGCAGTTCTCAGTGTTCTCCATAGGACTGTCCTTTAGATCTGCTCAGCTGGAGTTTGTTGCTTCCATGGTTTCCAGGCAATTATGATGAACTGGTTTTCCAATGTGACCACCGACGAAAGAAGCTGGATTGACAATGTTAGTGACGATGATTTAGCCTGATATTTGAGAAATCTTTGTGGGGAAAGCCAATGTCCCCCTTTTGCTTCTAGAATTGTAGACACCGTGTGAGATACTAGCTCAGTCATTTCCTGACCCATTTTGTGGGCGTCCTGTGTGTTCAGTAGCACTGCTGTAACTGCCTCTAGGCATCCAGGCCACTCCTTTGCAGTTGTGTCTAACTGTTTGGAGAAATAGGCCGCTGCTCGTTGGTACGGGTCAAGATCCTGTGCCAGTATACCCAAGGCTATTCCCTGCTTCTCGTGAGAGAATAGAAAACATGTTTTACTCACATCTGGGAGTCCTAAAGCAGGTGCTGTCATCAAAGCCTTACCAAGTTCTTCAAAGGCTCATGTAGCTCCTTTATTCCATTGCAGGTGTTCCTGATCTGTGGCTTCTAGTACATACAATGGCTTGACAAGCAATCTGTAATTATAAATCTACAACCAGCGCCACCCCCCAAAAGGGTGCATAAGCCTATCCCAGGGTCCTGTGCCCTACACTAATTTCATAGGCCAAATAAGTTACCTGTTACTGTATCATCTGGGCTTTCTTCTGTGATACCCGGTATCCTTCGAGCCCCAAACAGTTCAGTAGACTTACAGTTCAGGTTATGCACGTCTTCTTTGTTCTGGTAGCGATCAAAATGTCATCTCCATATTGTTGCATCTGTCCTTCATCACATGGGGCTTCCCAAGATTCAAGATCTTTAGCAAGCTGATTTCCAAATATTTTCGGGCTGTTCTTAAATCCTTGTGATAACACCGGCCATGTGAGCTGGGTTTTACGTAAATATTGTCTGGCTGGCTTCATGGAGAGGGAGGCAAAAAGGCATCTTTTACATCTAAAACAGTAAACCAAATCAGAGTTAATACATTCAGAAATGTGAATGGGTTTTCTACCACTGGGTAGAGGTCCTTTGTTATTCTGTTTATAACCCAATTTGTATGAATTTCTCTATTACGGGCCAAATTCCCTCCATGTCCTCCCTTTTCTAAGGGCATTGTTTTATCCTTACCGGGTGTTCTCCTTCCTTGATTTTTACCTCGACGGGTGGAGCATTTTTGGCCCTTCCAGGTACATCAGTAGCCCATATCCAGGGATACATTTGGTTCACAACTTCTTCATTAATCTTGCCTTCTGTGGGAACAGTTGCTAAAAGCAAGTCCATTATTTTCATATATTGCTGATCATTTACCTCCAGAGTAATTTCTCCTTTTTTGAATCTGATTACTGCATCCATTTGTTCCAACAGATTTCTCCCCAAAATAGGTTTCAGGGAACTTGGCATACATAAAAATCTATAAATGTCTACTTGGTTACCCAATTTGTATTTCAAAGGTTCACAAAAATATGCCCTTTCACTTTGGCCAGTGACTCCCTTTACCTACTATGTAATTGTTTCTTATTGGCAGTCCACCAAAAATTCCACTAGTTTCTGTTCATTCCAGGTTCCCATCAGTCTTTTTCAAAACTTGCTACTGTCCGTTTCTCTCTCTGCCTACTTCTTCTGTACCTTCCCCAACATTCCTTTTCTCAGTATACATTGATCTCTCTCTAAAGGTTTTCAAAGCCTTCCAACCTCTTTAGTTCCATACTTTCTTATCCTTTTGACAATCTTCCTTTTCCCTGAATACTCTCCAAGGTTCATCTAACAACATTCCAAATTTCTGCTTTCTGTTGCTCTCAGTTTTTATAAATTCTCTAGGGGAGCTTACACCATTTTGGGTGCTAGACGCTACCCTGAGAGGCATACGGCCTGCCCCCCCAATTTCACCACTTCAAGCAGCGGTTTTCCTATTTTTATTTTTTTTTTTTTTTTTACTTTCTCTCCTTGCTGCAGTTTAGACACAGGCAAGGTCACGCAGACAGGGGAGGTTGAGTTTATCCTGCAGCTTGGCAGAGACGTGAGATTTATATTACAACACAGACCTGGGATATTTTGCTTTTTTTGGTTTTCCATTTAATTCCAGTCACAATACACTTCATATATAATTCCAATTAGCTCACCTGTGGATGGGTTTCTATTAGATGGAGATTTGTTACTGAACTAGGGGGGGGACATTGGCTTTCCCCACAAAGATTTCTCAAATATCAGGCTAAATCATCGTCACTAACATTGTCAATCCAGCTTCTTTCGTCGGTGGTCACATTGGAAAACCAGTTCATCATAATTGCCTGGAAACCATGGAAGCAACAAACTCCAGCTGAGCAGATCTAAAGGACAGTCCTATGGAGAACACTGAGAACTGCTTTATGGATGAAAGCAGCAATATCCTGAACAGTGAAAGGCATGCTGGTTATGCTATAACTACTAGCCATGAAGTGATGGAATCTGGACCTCTGCACAAGTAGGGGACGAAATTATGACTTCTTATATGGTAGCGTTGGATAAACAACTTAACAAAATTGGGAAACATGTTTGGAACTCAGAGTAGAGGTTTGGATGTGCCAGTTTATAACATCCAACTGGGAGATTATGTGTATGTGAAGTCTCTTGCGGAAAAGGACTTTGGAACAACAATAGGAAGGTCCATTTCAAGTCCTCTTGACATCTTTTACTGCTATCAAGATTAAAGAACAGAACACCCGGATCCATAATTCTATAGTGAGGAAAGCCTGCAAAGCACCATGAAGGGTAATCCAGGTGCAACCTGGAAAATTGTATTTCTTATGATCATAGCCTTAGCACACGGGTGGGATGAAAATTGGCATGGGCAAGATCTGAATAAAACCGTGGGGGACCCTTTAAATTGGTGCTCTGGAAGCAAACCAACCAGAGTATGTATATTACATTGCCCAGTTCTGCAAAACAGAGTTTAAGTTTGTAGTAATTAACCAAAACCTTTCTGAAATTCTATCAAAGAAATTTGGTTGTGTCTACCTTGACATGTTTTGGTCCTTCTGGACCTTCTGAGTGACCTTTTGGTCCCTTTGGTCCTTTTGGTCCTTCTGGGTGACCGGCCCGGATGGCATGTAGTACCTTCGCAAAATGAAAGCCAGAAGAAAAGACAAATGCTACAAGCGCAGTGAGCGGGGTCACTACACCAAAGAGTGCAAGTTCCCGTTGCAACCCAGAAGATGCCGTTGCTGCCGGAGCACCAGCCATATGGTCGCCAGCTGCCCCAAAAGAGCTTAGCAGCGCAGTAGACAAACACCGGGAGCCTGACTTTTGCATTAACATTAACAGTCTGTTTGAGAATAGAGATGGGTTTTCTCAGGTAGAAGTAGCATTGTTACCTGTGGCCAGAGAAAACATAGATAAAGGATCATCACATTAGTAAAAGAATTTACTAACCTCTTAGAAAAGGGGGGAATGATACTGGGAATTAACAATTAACTAATTAATACTTAAAGAACTAACACTTAAAGACAGTTAGAGAGCTAACACTTAGAAAGCTAACCCTTTAACCCAGATCCCTATTGCTTAGCCTTGCTTAGCTTTGTGTAATTTATTGTATGAGAAACAGGAGTTTGCTGACACCTTGCAAAGATAAAAATCCTTGGGTGCATCCTTGTTGCATCCTTGGGTGAACTAGATAACAGAAGGTGTAGACTATGGAAATGGTCTCCTCGCCTTCTCGGGGACAGGTTATGAAAATGCATAGGCGTTCCTAAAACTTTCACGAATATGTAACACTTTACTGCATTTAACCAAGCTCACAGCTACTGTAATTTTATGCATGTATCAGGTGAAATGATTTACAGTGTGTCCGGCGCCGTAAATGAATATGTAAATACATACCTTCTTAACTATCTGAAGGGTTGTAAGGTCATTTCCGCGACTCAGTAGAGCCTGACAGAGGCTGATAAAATGCGACAGAGCCTGAAGGATCTCAACAAAGCAATGCATAGCACGACAGGGCCTGACACAGCTTGACAGAGCCTTACATATCTCGACAGAACCTGACAGAGCCCTAGCAGGGCCCTAGCAGCCCAGAGACAGACTTTGTTGTGCCTTTGCGTGATCTGTCAGACCCTGTCAGGTTCTGTTGGGTTCTGTTGTCGTCTGTCAGGTTCTATCAGGCTCTCTCAGGCTTTGTTGGGCCTTGGCATGGTCTGTCAGGCTCTTTCAGGCTCTGTCATGATCTGTTGGGCCATATCAGGCTGTATCAGGCTTTTTGGGGGCATATAGGGCACTGTCAATCTGTGTCATGATTTGTTGTTGGAGAATGGCTTGGAAATGGGGGACATGGATCTGCGGACCGGTTGTACGAGCAGAGCCCATTCTGAAGACTTTAGCACAATTAGTAAGGTTAGGCCGCGGTGGGAACCGCTGACTGTTTCAGTAAAATCAGCAAGGTCACTGAGACCTTGGCAGAGTTTCACAAACAGCTTTCAACAGCACTACAATGTAGAATAAGCATAGCTAGCAGCTGCAAGTAGGAGGACCATGCAAATGTACTGTTAGAACTTAAGCCAATTAGTAGGTGACAGGTATGCATAATTATCATGAACTGTATAAGTATATGCTATTCGGGCTAATAAATCGAACTATGCTTTATCACTCATATTGAGTCGACCTGCGTATTCCTCCGCCGCTCAAAATTTGTCAGGCTCTGTCAAGCTCCTTTGGGCTCTTTCTGCCCTACCAGGCTTTTTCAGGCTTTGTAAAAGCCTCGTCATGCTCTGTCAGGCCTTCTCTGGCACTTTTTCAGCCTCTGTCAGGTCCTACCGGGCTATATCGTTCGCTATGAGGCACTGTCAAGATTTGTCAAAACCTGTTGAGCTGTGTTGGGCTCTGGCAGGCCCTGTAGTGCTCTCTCAAGGCCTCGTGGGCTCTGTCAAGCTTTACCGAGCTATGTTGGGCTCTGTCAGGTTTTGCCGGGCTCTATCAGGTTCTGTCAGGCTCTGCTGGGCTCGATCAGGTTCTGTCAGACTCTGCCGGGCTTTCTCAGGCACGATCAGTCTCTGTCAGGTGATGTCAAGATTTGTAGGGCTCTATCGCAATCTGTCAGACTCTGTAGGCCTCTGTCAATCCCTGTCAGGTTTTTTTCAGGCTCTTTCAGGTTCTGTCAGTATCTGTGTTGCTTTGCCGAGATCTGTCGATCTCTGTCAGGCTCTGTCAAGCTTTTTTAGGCTATTTCTGCCGGACCATGCTTTTTTCAGGCTCCGTAAAGCTCTTTCAGGCTCTGTCAGGCTCTGTAGGGCTCTGTCAATCCCTGTGAGATTTTGTCAGACTCTTTCAAGCCCTGTCGGTCTCTCTGTGACTTTGTTTAGATTTGTCGGTCTAGTCTCGGGCTCTGTCAGGTGCTGTCAGTCTCTGCCAAGCTCCTTTGATCTCTTTCTGCCCTACCAGGCTTTCTCAGGCTCTATAAAGCCTTGTCATGCTCTGTCAGGCCTTGTCAGGCTTTGTCAGGCTTTCTTGCAATTATTCAGGCTTTGTCAGGCTCTGTCAAGGTTTGTCGGACTCTGTTGGGTATTGTCGAGGTCTTTCAGGTTCCATTGGGCGCTGTTGGGTTCTTTCAAGCTTTTTGGGCCCTGTTGGGCTCTGTCAGGTTCTGTCGTGATCTGTAAGGCTCTCTCAAGCTGTGTCAAGCCCTGTCGTGCTCTGGCAAGCTTTGTTGAGCTCTTTCAGTCTCTGTTGCACTTTGTCGGACTCTGTCAGGCCCTACTGAACTCTGTAGTGTACTGTAAGGAGCTGTGGGGATTTGTCCAACCCTGTCGAGTTCTGCTGGGATCTGTCAGACCCTCTTGGTCTCTGTCGGGCTTTGTTGGGCCCTTTTAGGACTGTGTCAGGCTTTCTCAGATTGTGTCAGGTTCTTTTGGGCTCTGTCAAGATTTGTCAATATCTGTCAGACTCTGTCATGCTCTGTCGTGCCCTGGCGGGCTCTGTCTAGCTTTGTCGAGTTCTGTTGGGCTCTGTCGGGTTTATTTGAGCTCTATCAGGCTCTTACAGGCTCTGTCGGTCTCTGGCAAACTCTCTCGGGTTCTGTCAGGATCTGTCAGTCCCTTTCAGGCTCTGTCGGGTTTTGTTGGGCTCTATCAGACTCTTGCGGCCTCTGTTAGGTTCTCTCAGAATCTGTCAGGTCCTGTCGGACTCTGTCAGGACCTGTCAGGATCTGCTGGGTTTTCTCAAGCTTTGTAGGGCATGTAGGGCACTGTTAATGTGTGCCATGCCCTGTCGGGCTCTGTCGGGCCTTGTCAACCTCTGCCCAGGTCTTTTAGGCTATTATTTTGGGCTGTGATCAGCTCTACCGGGCTTAGTCAGCTTCTGTCGGACTCTGTAGGGCCTACTCACGCTCTGTCAGGTTTTGTTGGGCTCTGTCAGGCCCTATCAAGTGTTGTTGGGCAGTGTTGGGCTTTGTTGGCCTTTTGGATCACTGTCGGTCTTTGTTGGTTTCTGTCGGGCTTTGATGGCTTGTGTCAGGACCTGTGGGCCTCTGTAAGCCCCTTTCAGACTCTGTCTGTCTCTGTCACGATCTGTCAGGCTCTGTTGGGCTTTGTGAGGCTCTGTCTGGCTCTGCAGGGCTCTGTCAATCCCTGTCAGGTTTTGTCAGGCTCCCCGACAGGGATCAAAGGAGACTGACAGAGTGTTGGTTTCTGGCAGGCCCGTTCATGCTCTGTCAGTTCCTGGTGGGCTCTGTCGAGTTCTGTCAGGCCCTGTTGGGTTCTGTCAGAATCTGTTGAGATACTAGTGGAAATACAGCATTCAAAATTTCCTTGGAGATTTCTCACTTGAAGCAAGCAGATCTGCACCATCCAAGCAGCTTCTTGTAGGACATGCAACTAAACGGAATTCTCAGAAAACGTTATTTGAGCTTACAATTTACTTAATGAATCCTGACCCAAGAGACGTATAGGGCTTTCTGGCAAATACAAGAATTCATATGGTAAAACTTTGTTCCAAATTTGGCATTCCATTGGTCTCAAAAAAAGGCCTTTCTTTCATTCTCTCCCATGACCTCAAAAACTAGCACGGTGAATATACTGAGAAGTCTCTTACAAGTAGTTACCACAGAATAAGTCTATTAAAAAACATTTTTGCTTTAATTTCCCAGCTTCATTAGAACTATGGATCCACTGGTGATGCCTTTAAATTTAATCCTCAGATGCCTTCATGCAGTATTACAGTTCTCTAGCAGTAACATTGCTGGGGGGGAGGGGGTGGGGGGGAATAAAACCTCCCGCTCACCCCCATCTGAGATGGCAAGACCTCCAGCCCAGCATGAAAACAAATCAGTTCAAACTCCACATAAAACCAGCCTGGCTCCATTCCACACCCAAATTAGTACCAGTCTGACCCAGAGCAAGACTGAGCACTCTGACCCCCCAAAGCTGACCAGTGTGAAAAGACTGACTTCAGCAAGGAGGTAAAATGATGAGCTCTCTCCCCAGATGTGCCAGAACCTAAGAAACAAGACTGAAGCAAAAAGAAACAGCACCAACAACTCCTGATTCAAAGCTGAGAAGCAACACAGTGCCACAACAAGGATGGATGACAACACTCCAAGAAAAAAAAAAAGAAGGACGAGGAGGGAATAAAGCCCCCCTTTCTCTGCTTAGCAGTGGGCAACCAGCTTTTTCCTTATCTTTTTCCTTATATATATATATATTTTTTTTTTTTAAAAAAAACTTCTTGCTGCAGTTTAGATATATCCAAGGCCATGCAGGTGGCGTAATCACTGGTATGAATTGGGAGGCTCTGGCAAACTCCTCAGTTACAATGAGCTGGGTTTATCTTGTAGCTTGACAAAGGCCTGAAATTTATGTTCAAGCACAGGCCTGGGATAATTTGCTTTTTTGTTTTCCCATTTCATTCCAAACATAAAACCCTCTATACGCAACTCCAATTAGCTCAACAGTTGTTACATTCCTCAGCCCCATTTACCTTTTACAATTTACAGATGTCAAAAAACAGTATCTTAAACATCAATCCATTATTCCATTTTCCTAGACCTAAATCAGTTCATATTCTAGCAACTTTTAAATACAACCTCATACAATACCAAGTTCACATCCATCATAGCATTTAGGAGTTTTCTTTTGGTTTGGTTTGTGGTTTCTTCTTTGTTTGTTTGTTTTGTTTGTTTTTTTGCTTTCAATGCAAATCAGAGTTTAACAATTTAAATTCTTTTCTGGTCTCAAAATTACTAGGTAACAATATAAGCAATTACTCTAATGTGTAAGGATGCATCCTAAGGGGGAGCAAGGTGGTATTTTAGCAGTGGAAACTTTTCCCATTTTGTAATCATCTCCCCAAACAAAATTCTTTTGGTACCAAATAGAAATATGCAAATTAAAATGCTGAACTCAGATATGAAAACCAAATATCAAGTTCAAATATGCAGATGGATCACAGTTACACTTATTCAAGACAATATCTCAATTTTTGCATTGCATCTTTGGGCCGCTTACTGCTCAGCCAGGCAGAGGCACCGCTGGGTCTCCCTGACAAAACAGGTCAGCGGGCGCTGGAGCCCAATGGGCACCTGCCCCCACGCCGCCACAGCAAGCTGGACTAGGCAAGGCTTTTATTAGTGTCTCATCTGGTGTGCTACAACTGCTATCCCAAAAGCAGGATTCTTTACTTGATGTGCATACTGAAGAGCCAAATCCAGCACATTGAGATGAGACACAGCCTATCACAGAGTTGCGCAAGTCTGGATATTGGAATAGAGCTAGCATGCTAGAAAGAAAAGTAACAGCTACCACACACAAAATTTTACCATCACATTCACGCAGTAAATAACTAAATTACTCATGATCTTCTGTATTATCACAAAACGCACATTTTGAGTCCATGGATTCTCGTTATTTAACAGTCTATGAACTTACTGTACCACATAACAGACAAAGACCTATTAAACTGTAATATGCTTAAACAGATACCTACAAAGAAAACAGGTTAATGAGGAAAGCATCTTGCAGAGTTCAGCAAGTTTTCTATGACCTGTGTGTTATCAGTTAATTCTCAGCTTGTTGAAGTTCAAACCGTTCCACCTGTAAAACTGTCTGAAATGATTTAATCATCTCTTGTAGAGATTTATTTTGTCCTGCTCTTCACAGAATCACAGAATGTTAGGGATTGGAAGGGACCTCAAAAGATCATCTAGTCCAATCCCCCTGCTGGAGCAGGAACACCTAGATGAGGTTACACAGGAAGGCGTCCACGGAGGTTTTGAATGCCTCCAGAGTAGGAGACTCCACAACCTCCCCGGGCAGCCTGTTCCAGTGTTCTGTCACCCTCACTGAGAAGAAGTTTCTTCCCAAATTTAAGTGGAACATCTTGTGTTCCAGTTTTAACCCATTACCCCTTGTCCTACCGTTGGTTGTCACCTAGAAGAGCCTGGCTCCATCCTCATGACACTCACCCTTTACATATTTGTAAACATTAATATGGACACCCCTCAGTCTCCTCTTCTCCAAGCTACAGAGACCAAGCTCCCTCAGCCTTTCCTTGTAAGGGAGATGCTCCACTCCCTTAATCATCAAATTTGTTGCCCTACGCTGGATTCTCTCCAGCAGTTCCCTGTCCTTCTGGAACTGAGGGGCCCAGAACTGGACACAATATTCCATATGTGGTCTCACCAGGGCAGAGTAGAGGGGAAGGAGAACCTCTCTTGACCTACTAACTACCCCCTTTCTAATACACCCCAGGATGCCATTGGCCTTCTTGGCCACAAGGGCACAGTGCTGGCTCATGGTCATCCTGCTGTCCACCAGGAACTCCAGGTCCCTTTCCCCTACGCTGCTCTCTAATAGATCATTCCCCAACTTATACTGGAACCTCGGGTTGTTCCTACTAAGATGCAAGACTCTACACTTGCCCTTGTTATATTTCATTAAATTTTTCCCCACCCAACTCTCCAGCCCGTCCAGGTCATGCTGGATGGCAGCACAGCCTTCTGGTGTGTCAACCGCTCCTCCCAGCTTGGTGTCATCAGCAAACTTGCTGACAGTACACTCTATTCCCTCGTCCAAATCATTGATGAATATATTGAATAATATAGGCCCCAGTACTGAGCCCTGAGGCACTCCACTAGATACTGGCCTCCAACTAGACTCCGCCCCATTGACCATGACTCTCTGGTTTCTTCCCTTCAGCCTGTTCGCAGTCCACCTCATTACCCATTCATCCAGACCGCACTGCTGTGGGAGACTGTGTCAAATGCCTTACTGAAGTCAAGGTAGACCACATCCACCACTCTGCCATCATCCACCCATCTTGTTATGTCCTCATAAAAGTCAATGAGGTTGGTCAAGCACGACTTCCCCTTGGTGAAGCCATGTTGACTGCCCCTAATGACCCTCTTATCCCTGATATGCCTTGAGATGGCACCAAGGCTAAGTCATTCCATCAGTTTCCCAGGAACGGAGGTGAGGCTGACTGGTCTATAGTTAACTGGGTCCTCCTTCTTGCCCTTTTTGAAGACTGGAGTGACATTTGCTTTCTTCCAGTCCTCAGGCACCTCTCCCATTTCCCAGGACTTGGCAAAGATGATGGAGCGAGGTCCAGCAATGACCTCATCCAGCTCCCTCAGTACCTGCGGGTGCATCCCATCTGGACCCATGGATTTATGAATGTCCAGATTGCCTAATTGGTCCCTAACCCAGTCCTCATCAACCGAGGAAAACTCCTCCATTGTCCTGCCTTCCTCTGGGGCCTCAGGGGTACGGGGCTCCTCAGGACAGCCTCCAGCAGAGTAGACAGAGACAAAGAAGGCATTCAGTACCTCTGCCTTCTCTGTATCTTCTGTCACCAGGGCACCCACCCCGTTCATCAGTGGGCCTACATTGCCTCTGGTGTTAGTTTTATCTGCCATGTATTGGAAAAAGCTCTTCCTGTTGTCCTTGACCCCTCTCGCCAGGTTTACTTCCAAGGAGGCCTTAGCTTTCCTAGTTGCCTCCCTACATCCCCTGACAACAGCCTCATATTTTCCCCAAGTGGCCAGCCCCTCCTTCCATGATCTGTAAACTCTCCTCTGCCACTTGAGCATACCCAGCAGTTCCCTCTTTAACCACGCAGGTCTCCTGGTTCTCTTCCTTGACTTCCTACGTGTCAGGATGCTCTGATCTTGTGCCCGGTAGAAACAGTCCCTGAACACTAACCAACTATCTCTGGCCCCCTTACCTTCAAGCAGCCTTACCGATGGGATTTCCCTCAGCAATTGCCTGAAAAGGCCTAAGTTTGCCTTGCTGAAATCCAGGGTTGCAATTCTGCTTGCTATCCTGTTCCTGCCACACAAGATCCTGAACTCCGTCATCTCATGGTTGCTGCAACCAAGGCAGCCCTCAACCTTTACCGCTTCAACCAGACCCTTCTTGTTAGTGAGGATGAGGTCCAGCAGTGCACCTCTTCCAGTCGGCTCCTCCACCCTTTGCATCAGAAAGTTATCAAGGCACTGGAGGAACCTCCTAGACTGTGGATGGCTGGCTGAGTAGTCCTTCCAACAAACATCAGGGAAGTTAAAATCCCCCACCACAACCATGGCCTGTGATTTTGAGGCTGCTCTCAGCTGTCTGTAGAAGGCCTCATCAACTTCCTCACCCTGATCTGGTGGCCTATAATAGACACCCACAATAGTATCACCCTTGCCAGCCTGCCCCTTAATTTTCACCCATAGACTCTCAACTCGTTCCTCATCCGAGCCTGGACAATACTCAATACATTGTAGTTGCTCTCTCACGTAAAGAGTGACTCCGCCACCACGCCTGGCTGGCCTGTCTTCTCGCCTTAAAAACAACATTAATTGCAACAAAGTATTATACTTCAAGGTTCTATCCTCCAACCACTTTTCCCATTCATCTAACTTACACAGCAGCCACCATTGATCATAATATTTCACAAGATTTTCCTTTCTCATATTTCCAAGTGCTGTCCTAGGTTATAGAACACCTCCCAATACCGATTTCTTAAAAACACGACTGAAAACAATCATTACTGACACCATCTCGTAAGTAAAAACCATGAGAAGAGGGAGGGAGGAAGGGAGGGGAAGCACGGGGCTGCTTGCAGCACGAGTGGGAAAAGCGGGGAGAAGGCCCACAGTGTATCCACATAAACAATGTCACAAAGAAAGAACTGCAAACAACAACCAGTGACTCCTTCTGCTCTCTCGTGGAAGTTGGAGGGTTAAAAGGTGGTAGAGGCAGATACAAATTGGTAAAAAGAACTGATAGTACACAGGTTTACAACTTTAACATTCTCAGCTTTCACAGGTTCTTTGATCAAGACTCCAATCCTCTGGACTTGCTGTTCTCATCAGTGTTGGGCAATGGTACAGGAGGCCACCTGCTCGGCATCTTTCCTCCCCCCGCCCCAGACTGCTGAACCATCGGGGGTGCCGAAGGCACAGCAGGGGATGGAGTAGGGAGGACATTGAAAACATGAACTAGGTAAGATTCATAGCGATTTTCAGGATACTTATCAGGCTGCAACGCTGCAAAAATTCCGGCAGCAGCAGACCGTTCAGCCTTAAGATCTTTTAAGACGGTAATTATAAGCTTCCATGCAGTTGCTAATGATTTAGCTTCTTTATCTCCATTGCTGACTTTATCCCATAATTTCTGCCCTATATCGTCCCAAAGTTCAAGTTTAAGTTTTGAGTCACTAATGCTCTGTCCTGGTTTTGTTAAAAACAAGTTTCTCTTTTAGTGAATTTTTGCCTGTCAGCTAAAGCCTTCATATTAGCTGCATTTTCCTGGAGAACGCAACACATGTTTTGGTTAAACCTAGCAATGGAATGCAAACTTATTGATAAGCACGGATGGACATCTCGCGAGAGGGGCAACGAGAAAACTGATGACCGAGAGACTGACCAATGGTGTATAACATTCCATTCACGTGAATACTTCATATAAAGTGGGAGATCACGAGGATCTCGACCCTTTTTTCCTCGTGGCTGACATTAGGAGAGGATCTTGCTGGTCGTCCCTGAGAACTGAGGCCTAGTGACAGACTGAATCCAGCTCCGGTTGGCTGCAGTGTCCAATCCAGGACTTTGGGTGCTGGCTCTGCAGTTGCTGAGACTTAGAGGATTGGTTTTGTATATTTTGTATTATTTTCTCTGTTCTTATTAGTAGCATTAGTAAAACATCTTTAACTTTTCCAACTCTCTTCTCTCTGTCCTTCTTTCCCTCCCGATCGCCTGTCCTGAGTGGGAAGGGGAGAGAGGGAGGGGCAAAAGGGGGAAGTGGGGGGGAGAGGAGGTTAACAATACATCTGCCAGGGTTTGATTGTCACCCCGCACGCAATCTTAACCCTCGACAGATAATTGGCGTCCAACGTGGGGCAAGAGAAAGGGGTAAATTTGGAGATTTTTGGCTTTTCTACTGCTCTGACGTACCTTTCAATTTTCTTGGCACGGTGCCAACTCATAGAGTTGTGATACTCGCGCGTCTGCTTCGGATATGTTTTAGTGGTATTAAGGCAAAGTGAATTACATTGATTTAAAGATGTTATGGCAAAAGTTGTATCAGTTATTTTCTACATTGTGCTCGCTGATCCCATATCTGTGTTGGTGTTTCTTTCTAAATCGAAGTATTCATTATATAACAACAAGAAACTGGACAGCGGTCATGATGATACTGTGTGGTATGGCACTGGTTTATTTCATTATATTGCAGCCGCTAATGAATTTCTACTCGATTCTGCTTTACCTCGAAAAACCTCCAGGAGAGATTAAAGAGCAGAATGGCTCTGTATTTACTAATTGGTCAAGCGAATCTTTAGAAAGACTGACTAACAATACTTTTGTGTTTTCGCTAGGACAGTTTGCAAATGTTTTAGAGAACTTCGAATATCCTTGGAGCTTTGATAGAACTGTGATGGTGTTATCTGTTTTGCTGAATGTGTGTCAGTTTGTGTTACTGTTAAGAGAAATGAGGTTCAATAGGAGGTTTGCGTCTCTTTTTAGTCCTGAGATTTGCAGTGCGTCTTCGGAAGCTTTAGCAAAAAGCACTCCTAGCCGCTCGAGAAAAGGCAAAACAGCCAAAGCTGCTGCTGCAGCCACTGCCCCCCCAACCGCGGCTTCACAGGCTGAAGCTACAGCTCCTCCGCAGAGCTCCTCTGCCAAGGTTGCTGCAGATAACATTACCTCTCCAGCCTCAAAGGCTAACAAGGCAGCCCCCCCTTCTTCACACACTGCTCACTGTTGCTGCTGTAACCACAGCAATCACTGTGACAGTCATTCAGACTCTGGAAATGAATCAAATGATGGTGAACCCATATCAGCATCAGTTGCCGGTTGTAAGAAAGTCACTAGAAAGACTACCCGTGCAGCAGGTGATGGCACAGGGCCAACATCAACCCAAGAGGCATCATCAGGACAGGGTGGAGATGAAGTGACCACCACTCGGTCCTTTTCTCCAGGTGAGCTGAGAGATCTGCAAAAAGACTTTAGTCGTCGTGAAGGCGAGAATATTTTAACCTGGCTGCTGCGATGCTGGGACAATGCGGCAGAAACAATTGAATTAGAAGGTGGTGAAGCCAGGCAGCTGGGATCTCTGTCAAAAGATTCCACCATTGATAGGGCAATTTCAAGAGAGTCTAATGCCGCTACTCTCTGGACCTGACTCCTGGCAGCTATGAAAGTCAGATTTCCCTACAAGGAAGATTGTATATCCAAGTTAGGGAAATGGAATACTATGGAGAGAGGTATCCAGTTCCTGAGAGAATTAGCTGCGCGAGAGATCATCTATCTAGGACCAAACAGCCAAGAGGGGACAGACCCAGATAGAATCAATTATACAAAATCTATGTGGCGCAGATTTGTACAAAGTGCACCACCTGCATATGCTAAGTCATTGGCAGGAATGGTCTGGTCAGCTAGAGGTGCACAAGAAATTAATGAAGTGATTGAGCAGCTCCGGTGCTTTGAGGACAGCCTTGCTGGTTCTCTACGGGCTTGTGTCTCTGCTGTGGAGAAACTGTGTGAAAAATCTGATGACCGGTTTGAAAAGCTGTTGCAAGAAATCAAAGAGCTCAGAGAAGACACATACCATTCACGACCTGCACAAACCTATGTTTCAGCTGTTAGGAGAAGGCGTTTCCAATCTCAAGAGAGAGGGCAGAGACAGCCCACAAAAAGAGGTTCACTGTGGTTCTTCCTACATGAACAGGGAGAAAACATGAATAAGCGGCATGGAAGGTCTACCTCAGAACTTCAAGAACGAGTACGTGAGATAAAAGGAAAAACTCCTAGGAAGGTGGCTGCTCCAGTTTACAAAAGGAGCAGAAGAGATTCTGATGCTCTTGAAGGAACCTCTAATTCACACCCAGAGACTGTGCAAAACAGGAATTAGAGGTGCCCTGCCTCCAACCAGGTGGAGGAAAGGGATAACAGAGTTTATTGGACTGTACAAATACTATGGCCTGGTACAACACAACCCCAGGAGTACAAAGCTTTAGTGGACACTGGTGCTCAGTGCACAATAATTCCTTCTAATTATAAAGGAACGCAATCCATCAATATTGTTGGAGTGACTGGGGGATCCCAGGAGCTGACTGTTGTAGAGGCTGAAATGAGCCTAACTGGAAAAAACTGGCAAAAGCATCCCATTGTGACTGGTCCAGATGCTCCGTGTATCCTTGGTATAGACTACCTCAGGAGAGGGTATTTTAAGGACCCAAAAGGGTATAGGTGGGCATTTGGTATAGCAGCTGTGGACACTGAGAAAATTGAACAGCTGTCTGATTTGCCTGGTCTTTCAGATGACCCTTCTGTTGTAGGACTGCTGATGGTTGACGATCAGCAGGTGCCAATTGCTACCACGACGGTGCATCGCCGGCAATATCGCACCAATCGAGACTCTTTGATTCCTATCCAGAAGCTGATCCGTCAATTGGAAAGCCAGGGTGTGATCAGTAAGACTCGCTCACCTTTTAACAGCCCAATCTGGCCAGTGCGTAAGTCTAGTGACGAGTGGAGACTAACTGTAGACTATCGTGGCCTGAATGAAGTTACACCACCACTGAGTGCTGCTGTGCCTGACATGCTAGAACTGTAATTTGAACTGGAGTCAAAGGCAGCCAAGTGGTATGCTACAACTGACATTGCTAATGCATTTTTCTCTATTCCTGTAGCAGCAGAGTGCAGGCCGCAGTTTGCTTTCACCTGGAGGGGCATCCAGTATACATGGAATTGCTTGCCCCAGGGGTGGAAACACAGTCCTATCATCTACCATGGACTGATCCAGACCACGCTGGAGCAAGGTGAAGCTCCAGAATACTTGCAATATATTGATGACATCATCGTAGGGGGCGACACAGCGAAAGAAGTCTTCGAGAAAGGTGAGAGAATAATTCATATTCTTTTGGATGCTGGTTTTGCCATAAAACGGAGCAAGGTCAAGGGACCTGCACGAGAGATCCAGTTTTTAGGAATAAAATGGCAAGATGGCCGTCGTCAGATCCCAATGGATGTGATCAACAAAATTGCAGCAATGTCTCCACCTACTAATAAAAAGGAGACACAGAGTTTCTTGGGCATTGTAGGTTTTTGGAGAATGCATATTCCTGACTACAGCCACATTGTGAGCCCTCTCTATCGAGTGACTCGTAAGAAGAACCAATTTGAGTGGGGCCCTGAACAACGACAAGACTTTGAACAAATTAAGCGTGAGATAACTCATGCGGTGGCCCTTGGACCAGTCCGAACTGGAGTAGATGTTAAAAATGTGCTCTACACTGCAGCCGGAGATAATGGACTTACCTGGAGCCTCTGGCAGAAAGCACCAGGAGAAACCCGAGGTTGACCCTTAGGTTTTTGGAGTCGAGGATACAAAGGATCTGAGGCCAACTATACTCCAACTGAAAAGGAGATACTAGCAGCATCTGAAGGAGTTTGAGCTGCTTCAGAAGTGATCGGCACTGAAGCACAGCTCCTCCTGGCACCTCGACTGCCGGTGCTGAGCTGGATGTTCAAAGGGACGGTTCCCTCTCCACATCATGCAACCGAAGTTACGTGGAGTAAATGGATTGCACTGATCACACAACGAGCTCGAATTGGAAGTCCCAACCGTCCAGGGATATTAGAAGTTATTACAGACTGGTCAGAAAGCAAAGACTTTGGGATGTCTCCAGATGAGGATGAAGTAAAACGTGCTGAAGAAGCACCACCATATAATATGCTTTCAGAGACTGATAAGCAGTATGCACTGTTCACAGATGGATCCTGTCGTCTTGTAGGAAAACATCGAAGGTGGAAAGCTGCTGTGTGGAGTCCCACACGACAAGTTACAGAAGCCACTGAAGGACAAGGTGAATCCAGTCAGTTTGCAGAAGTGAAAGCCATCCAGCTGGCTTTGGACATTGCTGAACGAGAGAAGTGGCCAATACTTTATCTCTATACTGACTCATGGATGGTAGCAAATGCCTTGTGGGGGTGGCTACAGCAATGGAAGAAAAGCAACTGGCAGCGCAGAGGTAAACCCATTTGGGCTGCCACACTGTGGCAAGACATTGCTGCTCGGCTAGAGAGCCTGCCTGTGAAAGTTCGGCATGTAGATGCTCATGTACCTAAAAGTCGAGCCACCGAGGAACATCTAAACAACCAACAAGCAGATCAAGCTGCTAAGATTAAAGTAGCTGAGATGGACTTGGACTGGCAACATAAAGGTGAACTTTTCCTAGCTCGGTGGGCCCATGATGCTTCAGGGCATCAAGGTAGAGATGCAACATACAAATGGGCTCGTGATCAAGGGGTGGATTTAACTATGGACACTATTTCACAGGTTATTCATGAATGTGAAACTTGCGCTGAAATCAAACAAGCAAAACGGTTAAAACCTGTATGGTATGGGGGGCGATGGTTAAAGTATAAGTATGGAGAAGCTTGGCAGATTGATTATATGACACTTCCACAAACACGTCAAGGTAAGCGTTATGTACTTACAATGGTGGAAGCAACCACTGGATGGTTGGAAACATATGCCGTACCTCATGCTACAGCCCGAAATACTATCTTGGGCCTTGAAAAGCAAGTCCTTTGGCGGCACGGTACGCCAGAAAGAATTGAATCAGACAATGGTACTCATTTCAAAAACAGTACTATAGACAATTGGGCCAAAGAACATGGTATTGAGTGGGTATATCATATTCCATATCATGCACCAGCCTCTGGGAAAATTGAAAGGTACAATGGTTTGTTAAAAACTACACTAAAGGCACTTGGTGGTGGAACCTTTAAAAACTGGGATTCACATTTAGCAAAAGCCACTTGGTTGGTCAACACTAGGGGATCAACCAATCGAGCCGGGCCTGCCCAATCAGAAATTCTACGGACTGTAGAAGGAGATGAAGTCCCTGTAGTACACATGAAAAATATGTTAGGAAAGGCAGTCTGGGTTACTCCTGCCTCAGGCAAAGGCAAACCTATTCGTGGGATTGTTTTTGCCCAGGGACCTGGCAGCACCTGGTGGGTGATGCTTAAGGATGGAGAAGTTCGGTGTGTACCTCAAGGGGATTTGATTCTAGGTGAAAATATGCAATGCTGAACTGTATGATGTGAATTGCCGCACTAACAATGTTTAATAAGTGTCTTTCAGATCAAGACAATGGTGATGAAACTAGAGCTAGCTTCTTCGAGTGGCGCCCGACACCTTCTTCGAAGTTGGTGTCCTTAACCCACAAACAGTGGTCATGAGATGCACTTGTACCATTTTTCCTGCCCTGGGAGACTGTTGTGACAAAATGAACTTAATGAACTTTTCAAAGGATGGTCCACTGATTAATTACTCCTGTGTATATATGTACATATGTGTGTATATATATATATATATATATATATAGTAGTAGTGATTAATTAGATTGTATTGATAGATTGTATTGATAAGGTTTAAGTATTCAGTGAATGTCATATTATAAGGGGTGGAATGTTCTGGTTTTGTTAAAAACAAGTTTCTCTTTTAGTGAATTTTTGCCTGTCAGCTAAAGCCTTCATATTAGCTGCATTTTCCTGGAGAACCCAACACATGTTTTGGTTAAACCTAGGAATGGAATGCAAACTTATTGATAAGCATGGATGGACATCTCGCGAGAGGGGCAACGAGAAAACTGATGACCGAGAGACTGACCAATGGTGTATAACATTCCATTCACGTGAATACTTCATATAAAGTGGGAGATCACGAGGATCTCGGCCCTTTTTTCCTCATGGCTGACATTAGGAGAGGACCTTGCTGGTCGTCCCTGCGAACTGAGGCCTAGTGACAGACTGAATCCAGCTCCGGTTGGCTACAGAGTCCAATCCAGGACTTTGGGTGCTGGCTCTGCAGTTGCTGAGACTTAGAGGATTGGTTTTGTATATTTTGTATTATTTTCTCTGTTCTTATTAGTAGCATTAGTAAAACATCTTTAACTTTTCCAACTCTCTTCTCTCTGTCCTTCCTTCCCTCCCGATCGCCTGTCCTGAGTGGGAAGGGGAGAGAGGGAGGGGCAAAAGGGGGAAGTGGGGGGGAGAGGAGGTTAACAATACATCTGCCAGGGTTTGATTGTCACCCCGCAATCTTAACCCTCGACATGCTCATAACAGTCTTTTCAGGTTTTAATTGCTTCAGTGTAGTAATTATCAGTTTCGGGGCGGTTACAAGGCCGAGAATATATTTTTCACTGCAACTGATCGCCTTCCACAACACAGTTCCCACTTTTTCCCAAGTCTCTATTTGAAAAGCTCCTGACAGATCAGCAGGAAACCCATTGCCTCTCCACCAAATTCAAAGTTTTTTGACGTTACTCTCCTCATAGTTCACCCTTCTCATAGAGAGGATATGCGAGAGGAGTCGCACTATTTCTTCTTCTTCTTTAAAAATATTCTGCCCCATCTCCTCTCGCCCCCAGCTGCTCACCTCTTTGGGTGTCCGTTGCAACAATATCGGATCCTCTATCTCTCCTCTGTCACTTCTGTAGCGATCAATCAGGAGACACGCAGCCTGCAGACTACGTCCCGATCACGGTCCAGCCATGCCGTCTCCAGCTGGTGCTCGCTCCTCGCAGCAGTTGTCCCCTCGCCGTAAATTCTCCTTGCATATCACGTCGGCATCGCCACTTGCGAGCGTGAAAAATCATGGACTCCACACAATCCAATATGAATTCAAGCGAAGCCATTTATTACAGAAACAAGCCTCCTTATATATGCAGTTATTTCCTGATCACGCGTCCACGCTCCAAGCATGCATTAGCTGATTGGACATTGTCTATGTTCATGAGCTGTCTACGCGCCCAAGTCTCACTGCTAATAGGTCTGTTGATTTATGTTGTGTTCTCAGCTTTCCAAGGTGGCCTTGAAATTCTTTTGGGCCTGGGTAGTTTAATAACAAATCTCCATCTAAGAGAAACCCATCCACACAGTAACTTCAAGAAAATTCAAAAACATCCAAAACACTTCAAAAACTGATCATGGAGAGCTCTGGTTCCCCAATGAGTAAATTTAGGATTCCCTTAACCTAATTTTTGGGGACTATCTCTCTACTATCCGGTAAAAAAAATAACATCCCCCATTCTTGAGATCTGCACCTATCCGTTGTCTACAATATCCTAACAATCCTAACAATTGTCTTTTCCCTTTTATAAACCAATGTCCTAAATATTTTACGTCTGGTTCTACAAACTTCAATTTACTCTCTGATACTTTTAATCCTTTGTGTCTAAAAAAGTTCAATAATCCTATGGTTCTTTTTCATACTGTCTCTTCTGCTTCGTTCCGGCAATTAATAAGTCGTCTATTATATTAACTTTACCCCAGAAGGGGGTTCAAATTCTAACAATAGTTTTTCTAACACTTATCCAAATAAATTTGGTAATTCTGTAAAACCCTGTGACGATACGGTCTATCTTAATTGTTGTTTTCGTCCCATTCAAAAACAAAATAATTCCTGCTACTCTCATCTAAGGGGCAGGCCCAAAATACATCTTTTAGATTTACTACGCTATACTAAATGTTTTCTGGGGACATCTGGTTTAGCAATATATATAGATTTGCTACCACAGGAAATCGGGATATGGTTGGTTTTGACTTTGTCCTGTGGCGTTATCACATATAGTTTTACTTTTAATATTCCCTGTTCAATTTCTATAGTCATGCCTAATGCCACAATTAAATCTCTCCCCAATAGATTATTTTCAGCCTCTGGGACTAATAAGAAGTCATTTAGGCAATTTCTTATTTAGATTCAATTTCCACATAATCCAGTATGAGAACTTTGAAGGGTTCTCCCTTTGCTTCCACTACGAGGGCAGTCTTCTTTAAAATGCATCCTCTGGGAAGGTAGACCTTCCTACCCCCGTATCCACCAAAAAGATCACTTCTTCTTTATGGGGGCCTATCTTGAGTTTTATTAAGGGCTCTGTTGTTGTCTTTGCCCCTAATATATATAGAGCCCCTGCTCCTCTAAACATCTTCTCATTTTGCTCTCTATTTCTACAACTTCACTGCATATGTCCCTTTTTCCCACAATAATAACAACAAATAGGGACATTCTCTCTCTGTATTCGATTCATAGGAGGTCTGTTTACCGGGACCGATCTCCCCCTTTGTTCATTTTGTTCTTCTCTAACCGGTGTTAGTTTCTCTGCCTTTTGAGTCTCCCTTACTGCGGCTACTAAGAATTTTTTCCTTTGCTCTTTGTTTCTCCCCATCTCTTTGAGTTTTTCTAATTTCTTTCTTATATCTCCCCAGGATTTTGCTACAAACTGGGGGTCTACTCCTGAGTATATTTATCCTTTTTCTCAAAAACATATATTTCTACAGTTCTCAAACTTCCTTCCCAGCATGAAACATATCGCTTTCTTCTTGACCAAAAAGTTCTTTACCATTTACATACAGTAATAGACCATTTTCTCTTTACCCTTCCCCTGGGTAAATTCTTCATTCCAAAATTCTAACGTGACACCCCCCCCTCCCCCCGCCAGGGACTGTCAGGGGGGTTTCTCTGGCAGGTTGCTCCCCTCCAACCTCTTGGGCCCCTTCCGTGGGTCCCGCTAGACCTAAGGACTTGCTTGTTCCCTGGCCTATCCTGACTGGTTCACAACGTGTGACTCGAATCCATGACCAAAACAAACTCTTCACTCGCTTTGTCCCTTCAGTGGCCAAGCCCCTTGTGGGGTGTTGGAACCGCAATTAGAAGGACTCCGCACTCGCTTTGCAACCAGGTTGTGTTTCAGCCAACACCAGTCACACACACCACCCGACCCAGCGGTACTTACAGTCCACTTTTCCCGTTGGGAACTTCATGCTCTCTGGATTACGGGTGAACTGCAGTATGGGGAGGAGCTCAGTTCTTTTGTTTATGCTTTATCATGTAATAACGTTGGATCTCCAGACACTCCGAGCACTAGGGCCACTGGTTAGAGTGGGGCGCCTCCCCGAGCTCAGAGTGGTGCAGAGATATCCAAGGTTATCACGTTGGGGTCACCAATTGAAATAAACAACTCAGGCTACTCCAATCATGGATAGCAGCACCTCATGCAATTTATTACAATGTGTTCGATAATAGAATAAGCAAAACAGTGCTGGGTGTGCAGGGAACCTGCGCTCCACAAACACGCACACTAAGATCTCCAAACTGGCCCTTTTTATTGTCTTTGAGTTCCGGATTTCGGCTAGTTTCATCCTATTTTCGTTTCTTCGGTATTACTTGTTCTTTCCTTTGCGGTCTTCAGGAGGCCTTCTTGCGGTTGGTCATTCTGGAGGAAGTTCCTCTTTCTTCCTCCGTGTCTTCTTACCTTGTGACCTTCTAGTTTCACAACTAGTCTTACAGTTGGTTTAAAGCAAGCCAGGTTTACAATTAGCCACACAGTTTGCTCAAAGCTTAGCCTGATTTCCTTTGTCCTAGTGACAGAGAGAATTGACAATTAACTAATTAACACCTAAAGAACTAACACTTGACACTTAGAGAGCTAACCCTTTAACCCACATCACTATGGCCTAGCCTTGCTTAACTCTGTGTAACATATTGTACGAAAAACGGGACTTCACTGACACCTTGCAAAAATAATAATCCTTGGGTGAATCCTTGGCGCATCCTTCGGTAAACTAGATTACAGAAACTTCGGCACAGGACAGGAGATGCCTAACCAACTCATCACACTGTACCAAAGGTGACCATGTACAAAGAAAGAGGACCCGTGTTAACTGTCGTGGTTGAGACGGACAAACGACATAGACCAAGTTCTTCCAGGATGAAAGTAGTAGATGCCATTTATTGCCACAAGTGCATTTTTATACAGTTTTACCAATTCATGTGTCTCTTCACTATTGGTTACAAGTTACAGCAGTAACATCTCATTGGCTAATTTTGCTATCATCAGTGTTACTCTTCTACTCCCTTCTCTCTCACGGGTACATCCTTAACATCTCCGGATACTCCTTTACTCACGGGTAGACCTTCATATCTTCAAGGCTAATTTCTGTTCCCATGCCCTCCATCAGGGAATCCACGGACCCACCGTAGTCCCCCACAATTCCCCCTTTTTGTTTTTGTGCTAAAAAAATTGCCTTCATTGTCGACTGCAGGGCCCTTTGCAGCAGAGAAATCATGCATGGCAACATTAGTAACACAACCACAACAATCATCAAAACAATCAGTCCTGTTTTCACTACTGATAGCAACCATCCTAAAAACCTCCAACCACTAAGCAATTTATTTAACAAATCCCATGAAAAATCTTCACACCCATGTCCTTTAGCTAATAACAAAAAGTCTATTGCGGCTCTACTCTGTCATGTGGCATGTCTTACAGAATCTACATCTAACAAAAGTCCACTTAAAGCCTTAGAAGTTCTGTTAGTTTGCTTAACTAACCAGCATCCTAATTTTTCTAAAGTATTTAAAGCTTTAGCTGTGCCAACACCAGATACATGAGGTTCTAAACCCCCTAACCCTGATCCCCAAAAGTCTACATTATCATCACATTTGACTCATATACATGCAAAAAGTATTTTTCTCGTCTTGCTCTTCTGTGATCTATTATCATAGATACATTGGGTGTTAAGAGAGTTAATAGTCCCAAAATACACAGTCCTCCAACAGCATTAGAAGGAATTCCTGGCCAGACTCTATCTCCACAGATCAAGAATACACCATACAGGAGGTTTTTGGGGTCGCTGTCCCACACTATCAATGACACCCCTTGGATTCTTCTGCGAGGCGTTACACCATCGAGTTTCATTTCTATAGTCACCAAGGGTAGCACTAACATTTTGCAGTCTTATCCATTCATGTTCTCGTATATTGTTCTGACACTTTTCACAAACCAGGTTGATACAAGCGTCCATGGACATAGATGCCAGCAATTCCAGTTCCTGTGGTTCAATATCTGCTTCCAGGAGGTAATTAATCCAAAGTGCCATGTTGGTATTACTACAGTTCGTTGCAATGCCTTTGCACCAATCACTATTTTGA
This sequence comes from Patagioenas fasciata, assembly GCF_037038585.1. Lineage (NCBI taxonomy): Eukaryota > Metazoa > Chordata > Aves > Columbiformes > Columbidae > Patagioenas > Patagioenas fasciata. The sequence continues at coordinate 20,615,213 of NC_092559.1, forward strand.
AACAGTTGTGGGATGCTGCTGTAGTTATCAAGGGGGATGCCAACCAAGCATGTGTGGAACAGGTTTTCCAGAGATGCCATAACTAGGCATATAGAGTCCTGGTCAGTCATGTTGGCTAAAGTAATCCACGTTAGTCTTTGTCTGTGCAGGCATCCAAAGCGCAGCAGATGCAGCAATCATTGCCAGGAAGATAACACAGATTTCACATTTCATGCTGGCAACCATTGCGGCCCTTGATCTGTAAGGACACAAGCATAGCCTCTCCCCCAGGTTATCAATTGATGTGGCCTTTTCCATTGACCATTAACTAGTGATTTGACCACAACTAACGTAGGTTCCTTCTGATTTAGCATGTTTTTGGGTCACACTTGCAAAGTGTTTCATCACATACAATGCTTTTGACAATTGGTTTTGTGGTGTTTTCCCTACTTCTCCCCCCTTTTTGTTTAAAAAAAGAAAAAAAAAAAAAACACAGTTCAGAATCAGATACGTACGTTGGACCTCGACTACGTACTCAGAATCTCAAATCAATTTTAGAGGTTCCTCCTTAAAAAGCTCTAAGTAATGTAAGGCTGCACCAAGTTCTACTAATTGGGTTGAACCTTCAATAATTTTTACAGAATGATGCCAATTGTTATCTTCACACCAAACCACTACAGCTTTATGAGACTTTCCTGAACCCTCAACAAAAACTGTGCAAGTATGTAGGATCAGACCAGATACACGTATGGCCTATGACCTGATGTTAAAGAATTGCAGGTTCTGCAGCAATTTACATTTTACATTTATGCATGCCAAAAGCTGTGCTGTTAAGAAAACCAGCTAGTGCAATTTACAAAGACATAGATTGCAAATAAAAAAAAATCAAAATTAAGCTTCACAAATGGTACATGTATGACAAAAGGATCATGGCCTTTTGAGACTTAAATTCATTCCCTGCTTTTCTTGATCAGAGTAACAATCAGTATATCAGTCTGTTAGCAATCTCATCATACTGTCCCACAAGAGCCACAGGTTTTTTCTATGTTGTAGCTGTAAACAGACAAATCTGCAAGTCCAATCGAATGCAGTCAGCCTGTAAGGTTGTCATAAATTTATTCCTCAAAATCTCTAACTCCATTTTGGCTGTCATATTTATTGGATATTGTTTTCCCTTACCAGATCGAAGTCCTGTTTCAGATCTATCAGTGCAGTGTTTGCTTTATCGAAACACTGACTCTTAATATTAGTGGAAATAGAGCATTCAAAATTTCCCTGGAAATTTTTCACTTGCACAAGTAGATCTGCACCATCCAAGCAGCTTCTTGTAGGACATGTAACTAAACAGAATTCTCAGAAAACGTTATTTCAGCTTACAATTTACTTAACAAATCTTGACCCAAGAGAGGTACAGGGCTTTCTGGCAAATACAAGAATTCATGTATTAAAACTTTGTTCCGAATTTGGCATTCTATTAGTCTCAAAAAACAGCTTTTCTTTCGTTTTCTCCCATGACCTCAAAAACTAGCACAGTGAATTTACTAAGAAGTCTCTTACAACCAGTTACCACAGAATGAGGAGACTTAGGGGTGACCTTATTAATGTTTATAAATATATAAAGGGTGAGTGCCACGAGGATGGAACCAGGCTCTTCTCAGTGGCAAACAATGATAGGACAAGGGGTAATGGGATCAAGCTGGAACACAAGAGGTTCCACTTAAATTTGAGAAAGAACTTCTTCTCAGTGAGGGTGACAGAGCACTGGAACAGGTTGCCCAGGGAGGTTGTGGAGTCTCCTTCCCTGGAGACATTCAAAGCCCGCCTGGACATGTTCCTTTGCGACCTCTCCTAGGCGTTCCTGCCCCAGCAGGGAGATAGGACTGGATGGTCTTTTCAGGTCCCTTCCAATCCCAAACATACTGTGATACTGTGATATATATATATATATATATATAATATTTTTGTTTAATTTCCCAGCTTCATTAGAAGTATGGATCCACTGGTGATGCCTTTAAATTTCACCCTCAGACTCCTTCATGCAGTATTACAGGTCTCTAGCAGTAACATTGCTTAGGGGAGGGGCGCGGGGGGGAATAAAACCTCCCTCTCACCCCCATCTGAGATGGGAAGACGTCCAGCTCAACATGAAAACAAATCAGTTTGAACTCCACATCAAACCAGCCTGGCTCTACTCCACACCCAAATGAGTACCAGTCTGACCCAGAGAAGTACTGAGCGCTCTGACCCCCAAAAGCTGACCAGTGTGAAAAGACTGACTTCAGCAAGGAGGTAAAATGATGAGCTCTTTCCTAAGATGTGCCAAAACCTAAGAAACAAGACAGAAGCAAAAAGAAACAACACCAACAACCCCTCATTCAATGTCGAGAAGCAACACAGTGCCACAACAAGGATGGGTGACAATACTCCAGGGAACATAAAAGACAGAGCAGGGGGACTAAAGCCCCCCTTTCTCCGCTTAGCAGCAGGAAGACAGGTTGTTTGTGGTTTTTTTTTTTCTGCAGTTCAGATGTACCAAGGCCACGCAGCTGGCGTAATCGCTGGTATGAAGTAGGAGGCTCTGGCAAACTCCTCGCAGCTCGACACAGGCCTGGGATATTTTGCTTTTTTGTTTTCCCATTTCATTTCAACCATAATACACTTCATATGCAATTTCAAGCAGCTCAGCAATAGTTACATTCCTCAGCCCCATTTACGTTTCACAAGTTACAGATGTCAAAAAACCAGCATATTAAACATCAATCCATTATTTGAGTTTCTTACATCCAAATCAGTTCATACTGTAGCAACTTTTAAATACATCTTCATACAATACCAAGTTCACATCCATCGTAACATTTAAGTGTGGGGTTTTTTTGTTTTTTTTGGTTTTTTTCCAATGCAAATCAGAGTTTAACAATTTAAATTCTTTTCTGGTCTCAAAATTACTAGATAACAATAGAAGCAATTACTCTAATGCGGAAGGATGCATCCTAAGGGGGAGCAAGGTGGAATTTTAGTAATGGAACCGGTTCCCATTTTGTAATTATCTCCCCCAACAAATTTATTTTGGTACCAAATATAAATATGCAAATTAAAATACTGAGCTCAGATATGAAAACCAAATACCAAGTTCAAATATGCAGACAGATCAGAGTTACACTTATTCAAGACAATATCTCGATTTTAGCATTGCACCTTTGAACCACTTACTGCTCAGCCAGGTAGTGGTGCTGCTGGGTCTCCCTGACAAAACAGGTCAGTGTGCGCTGGAGCCCCATCGGCACCGGCCCCCCCCGCCGCTGCAGCAAGCTGGACCGGGCAAGGCTTTTATCAGTGTCTCATCTGGGGTGCTACAGCTGTTATCCCAAAACCAGGGTTCTTTACTTGGTGTGCATACACAAGAGCCAAATTTAGTACATAGTGATGAAACACAGCCCATCACAGAGTTGTGCAAGTCTGAATGCCGGAATAAAGCTAGTGTGCTAGAAAGAAAAATAACAGCTACTACACACAAAATTTTACCATCACATTCACACAGTAAAGAACTAAATTACTCATGATCTTCTGTATTATCACAAAACGCACATTTTGAGTCTCATTCTCGTTATTTAACAGTCTGTGAAATCACTGGACCACACAACAAAGGCCTACTAAAACTGCAACATGCTTAAATAGATACCCACAAAGAAAACAGGTTAATGAGGAGAGCATATTGCAGACTTCAGCAAGTTTACTGTGACCTGTGTGTTATCAGTTAACTCTCTCTCAGCTTGTTGAAGTTCAAACCATTCCACCTGTAAAACTGTCTGAAATGATTCGATGATCTCTTGTAGAGTTTTATTTTTCTCCTGTTCTTCTCACTTTAGAAACAACAAAGAGTTATACTTCAAGGTTCTATTCTCCGGACACTTTTCCCAATCATCAAACTTACACAGCAGCCACCATTTATTACAATATTTCACAAGATTTTCCTTCCTCATATTTCCAAGTGCTTTCCTATGTTCTAAAACACCTCCCAATACCGATTTCTTATGAACACGACTGAAAACAGTCATTCCTGACCCCATCTCGTAACTAGAAACTACGAGAAGAGGGAGGGAGGGGGGGAAAGCACAGGGCTGCTTGCAGCGCAAGTGGGAAAAGTGGGGAGAAGGTTTTACGGCGCACTTATACCACAAAGAAACAATTCTAACAACGACCAGTGAAACAATTAACTCACATTCCTGACAAGCTGCTTGATTTTCAGAGAGGCAACACACAGAAACACATAATATGTACTGTAAAACTCGCAGATAATATGTTGATAGCAAACATTAGCATTCTCTACTGCTAATTTCAACACCAGTGCTTCCTTAGCTTCTAAGTTTTCAACCTGCTTATTGATGGCCTCTTGAAGATGGTCAATAAATTGCATGTAATTCTCATTGGGACCCTGATTAATAGTTGCAAATGATTTGGCTGCTTTGTCGGTTTCAGGCACCTTTATCATAGCTTGATATGCGAGGTCTCTTGACTGCCTCAGGATTTCAGGAATTTATCGTGCCTGTAATTGTGGTGTGTCAATTAGTGTCTCTTCCAAGTGTTGGGGGTTAAATCCCAGCTTTTTGGTAAGTTCGGTTTACGCTCTGAAACTCTACCCCCACCCTCAGGATTTTGCTCTGCAGCAGCGTGGGAGGGGGGCGGGGGCAGGCTGAGGGGACCTAGGTGTATAGAAATTACGTTATTTGGCTCACTCTGGCTCACCACAGGAGGATCTTCCTCACCTAAATCTCCAGGCAAGGGGGGATAGGAAAAAAAAAAGTCCACTTTTTCATTCTGCGACTGATAGCAGCGGGGCAGAAGGTTGAACTGTGACCAATGGCGGTGACGCAGACGGCGGAACCGCGATTGATGATGGTGGAGCACATGTTTGAACCGTGATTGATGACGGCGGAGCAGTCGGTTGAATGCACTACTCTGACCGGTGCTCCGGGGGCCCCTCCCGAGATCGTATATAACCCAACGCTGTTTTTTCATGTGAGTCTTTCATAGCTTTTATCTGATCTCGGGGCCACACATACGTACGCTCCTCCTCTATTCCCTTTAACTTTCCAAGAAAGTGTCGCGGATCCTTATCCGTATCAGATAATATGGACTTGGGCGGTGTTGACAAACCTTTAGTAACAGGGAGAGTTGGAGTAGTACTTAATCTCGCCTTTTCCTCTGAATCTGGCCCAGGAGAGCCAGGAAGACCATCCCTCCCCGCTGTCTCTGCATGTTCCCGTTGCTCTTTTAATCCTCTGAAAGTCTCTAGCAACAAGTGACATGTTGTTAACAGTTCAGTTGTTTCTTTGCATCTTTCACTAGTGCTTTCCCCATAGTAACACAGTCCTTCCTTTGTAAAGCCAGTTCCAGAGGGCTAATACCCTGCTTCTTCAGAAGCAACTTTCATGTAGATAATATAATACCCTCTTCTTTAGATAAGTTCCACCCCCTCCCCGTTCCTGGTAGCTCACCAACTCTTAGTGTGGCGTCTTTTCAATGATCCGGATCTTCGGCAGCTCTCCTCGGCTGCTCTATCAGCTGTACCGGGCTCTGTCTCCACAGCTCTTCTTTGGCTGTCACAGTTTCACGCTGTCTCCTCTTCATGCGAGATCCTCTTCAGGCAGGATCACGTCGGGGTCACCATATGTCATTAACAATCACTGCTCAGCTGCGACCAGAAGGAGCCGGAGGTGGAGACTCTGGACATGGTGTCCTGGAACTCATTGTAATAAGAACCGCCTTCTCGAAGACAGGTTATAAATAAGTATAGGCATTCCTAAAACTTTCATGAATATGTAACACTTGACTGCATTTAACCAAACTCACAGCTACTGTAATTTTACACACGTATTAGGTGAAATGATTCCCCGTGTGTCTGGCGTCATAGATAAATACATACCTTCTTTATAACCTCAAGGGCTGTAAGGTCATTCTGCGCCTCACTAGCTCCATGCCCTATTTGGTTAAGAGGGGGTCCCACCAGCAACCACAATGTGTTTTGCAACCCTCGCAATGTCCCCCTTGCAAGCCTTCATGCAAGCAGCATAGCTGCACTCCTTCAGCACGAATCATAACTACATTTTCCACACAATTATACTTTTGGTCATCTTCACAAACTAGGCCTTCAGTTTTGATTCTTGGATGATTCACGTTATTCTCTCTGTCCCTCAGAGTTCTTCTGCAGAAAGGAAAACAAACGGGACTCACCTCTTCGAGGCAAAAATAATTAAAATGATGGAAATATCCAGCGGGTATTTATCTGATGCTCCTTGCCCAGGGCATTGGAAGCTACCCATGAATTTGTGTTTAAAGGAGTTTTCAATACCAGTGGTACACTTCCCACAGTGGGGAGTTCCACCAGGACTGGCTGTCCCGAGTAATGGGCTGAACCCTTGGAATCATTTGGTCCCTTTAGAGAGGGAATCAAGGAAGGGGTTTTTGGACAGAAAGCAGTGATTTTGGGGCATCCATTTACCCCCCACCTGTCATTTACCCCTGTGACAGCTTGCCACAGACGAGTATCTCAATTACCCTCGTGAGGTCTCAAAAGCCGTTTTAGGAGGCCGTTTGTTCTTTCTACAATTCTATTAGCCTGTGAGTAATATGGGGTGTGAAAAGTCCATTTAATCCCTTCACTTTGTGCCCAGTCTTGTACGATTTTAACAATGAAATGGGAACCGTTGTCAGACTTGTGGCTTTGGAAAAGTTCCAAACAATTCTCGCAATTCTTTCACAGTATTTTCACCTGTAGCTTTTTTAAAAGTTTCTGCTTGGACTAGTCCTGACGTAATTTCCACTCCCACCAGTACAAAGTGCCTGCCCCCTGATTTCTTGAAGGGGCCAATGTAATCCACCTGCCAGGCATCCCGCAAACCTTTTCCTTCCCTTAAATGCAGAGGGTTATCTTCTAAAGGGTGCCTTTCTAGCCGTCTCCAACATTGTTCGCAAGCTGATATGCAGGTTTTACACATTTCTCTGGTGACAGGCCAGCCTCAGACCAGAGCTTCATGATACAAGTCTTTAGCTCCAGTGTGTTTGCGCTTTACATGTACACCATTCTAACAAGCCTTCCCAGTCTTCTGAAATTTGATCCTTTTGTACAGGGGTCAGTCTTGGTAATTCATCAGCTCGGTTATTCCATTCTCCTGCGGATTCCCCATCTACCTGAGGAGAAGCCACCCAGCCCACAGCAAAGATTCCTTTTTTAGCAATACTTAAAATTTCCTTGCCACTTTTTGCCACACTGGAATCCTATTAACTTCCCATCCGTTTTGCTCCCAGAATGAAGCCACTCGGTACAGCCCTTAAACACAGCATAAGAGTCAGTATAAATGTGTACAGGGGTAGCAGTTTGTGCTTCCTGTTGGAAAACACTCCATACTGCAATTAATTCACCTACTTGTGCACTACCCTCTCCCTCTGTTATAATGTGTTCATTGGAAGAGGTATGGAGTGCGACTGCCCTGTATTTCCACACTTTTCCTTCTCTTTTTGCAGAAGCGTCAGTAAACCAAGCACTAGCTGACCGATCATGTGAAAAGGGAGGTGCGACTTGAATCACTGAGGCAGGTTTATCTTGGTCATCGTCCAAGCTCTCAGTTTCTTGTATAGCTAGATTTTTCAAAGCTCCTTCAGATACTGAGAAAATGTTGCAATAGTGTTCAATCTGAGCATACCTATTTCGTACCGAGGCCTTTTGGGCTACCCCATCAGGAGGAAGGGTCCCAGAAGTGACTGTTTTTATGACTTTAAATGGGCCTCTTAATACGATTGGCTGCTGTCGTGCAATCTTCTCTACTTCTACTAGAGGCAGACTAACAATAAACAAACCTTTCTCCCAAGCAGTGTATCTCTTTTTGTCATCCCTAAAACCCCGGGAGAAAAATCCCACAGGTCGGGTTGGACCCTCAGGGCTTCTCTTCCATATGTGACTGACAAGCCTGATAAAGCAAACTCCCATTCCACCTGAAAAGGGTCTGTAGGGTGAATAGGACCAAGGGCTTGGTGAGCTGTTGCTTCAAAAATTAGTAATCACATAGCTTCTTCCTGAGAAGCTGTCCATTCCCATTTTACCCCTTTTCTTAACAAATCGTAAAGAGGTCTAGCAATGACAGAAAAGTCTGGGATGTGTTTCCTCCAAAAAACTAACAACCCTAAAACATGCTGCAAATCCGTTTTTGATTCAGGCATTTTGATCTGAACTAAGGAAGCAAGAGTGTCCGGCGGGATGCAGGTCATCCCTCCCTTCCACAGATTCCCAGGAATTTTACTTCTTGTGAGGGTTTTTGGACCTTTTCGGGGGGAATTTGCAAACCCAGATTTTCTAAATGTGTAATTATATCCTGTTGGGTTACCCCTACTTCTGTTATTTCATTTCCACCCACAAGAGTATCATCAATGTACTGATAAACAGCTATGCCTTCGGGTTTGGGTATTTTTTCTAGCTCTTGGGCTAAAGCGTGATGAGCTAATGTGGGAGAATGTTTGTACCCCTGCGGAAGTCGGGTGAAAGCGTATTCTTGTCCTTCCCAGGTGAAAGCAAAACGATCTCTGTCTTCTGGCTGCAATGGTATCATAAAAAACATGTCCTTGACATCTGTTGTTGCCATGATTGGATGAGCCTTTTCCTGTATCATGGTTATTAGTTCAGCCAGATTGGGGACTGCGGTGGTTAGAGGATCGGTGTTGGCATTTAGCTGCCGAAAATCTATTGTAAGTCGTCACATCCCATTGGGCTTTCTAACTGGCCACACTGGAGAGTTAAAAGGAGAGTGTGTGTTAATTATGACTCACATTTCTTGTATAACTGGTTTGATGCCTTCTTTGGCACCAAGGGGCAACGGGTATTGTTTTACATTTGTAGCATGACTACATGGGAGTGCTGGTGCGACTTGCAATAGCCTTCGATGTGACAATCCAAAAGTCCACAATAATCCTTCTGAAACTTCCCACTGTCTACCTTTGAGGGTATCCATACCTAGCTAACTGTTAGGAATGTCTCCAATCACCATTTTAATAGTGACTGTGCTCTCATTTCCTGGCAACAAGAATTTTACCCAAGCAACTTTCATAACTTCTGTTGACCCTAAAGCATTAAGGACACAAAAACGTCGCTTCGAGGGAAAAACTCCACACCTGTCAGCATCTACATCACTTAGAGCAGAAATTTGTGCACCGGTGTCAATGAAAAAAGTTACAGGTTCATGCTTAGGGCCCCCTTTGGTACGCATGAGCTGCGGGATATAAATCCATCCCCCATTCCCCCGCTCACTACTAAGGAATAGAGGTTCTAGTTTTCCTGTTTCTGGGAGAGACTTTCATCCTTGACGGGGGAGGGAGCTGAAGGTATAACAGGTAGGATTGCTTTTACATTCTGTGAAGGCTCTTTTGGATTTCGCCACCTTGATACTCGTTTACTAAGTTTATCAAGGGGTAAGCCTTCCATTATATCTCTGGGAACTCCCTTTTTAATTCCTAAAACCCATCATTGTTGTTGGGCCTTAGGCTGTTCTCCCTTTGCTGTTTTAATGCATGGATGTTCTTTTTTTTGGGATACCGGTAACAGCAGCAGTGTTGGCAGAGAGGGGCAGCTTTTTGATTTCAATATTACGGATTCCTCTTGACCTCTCTTCTAGGATTTTTACTGGGCCATATTTCCTATTGTAATCTATCAATTCTTGTGTTACTTCCCCCCACGTCCACACCTTTTGAGTATTTGGTTATTGCAGGAAGTCGGGGGAGGGGTGAAAGAGGCATCCATGCTAGTATTAGTTCCTTTCCTCTGGCTCCCACTTCTGTTACCCTGGCTCCTAGCCATATTTTCCGATTTTTCTACTGGGCTCATTAGTGTGATTCTCCTTTGAATGTTAATTCCAGTAGATTTTAGTGACTCTGGAAGTCCCCTTATTAAGGGAGTCATCATGTCAGGATTCACTGGCAACATCATTGGGGATTCACATTCGGGAATTAATTTCCTTTCATGTATCATTTACAAACAGGCTGCTTTGTGTACACTTTCTAACAATTGATCAGATGTGCCAGTAATTGCTAAGGGCTCTCCCCTATCTAAGGGGTTTAGCCCTCCAGCCCAGTAAGCAGCTCACTGGGTTAGAGACCACGGGGCATGTCTGTCACCAGTTGTTAAGAAGACTCCATGCCCCCAGTATCCATTTGCCTCTTGTTCACTTAACTGAATTTGGTCTCCCCCAGTTAGGGATACACGCCACATATATTCAGTTTCAGATTCTTTAGGGAGGCGACCGTACTCTTTTTTAAGTTGGGCCAGCTCAGTGGCAGTGTAAGGTGTTTGCTTAGTTGTAATGCGAGGGTCAGTATCCTCCTCATTTGCATAAAAGTATTCTGTTTTAACTAAGGGTCTCACGTGTGGGAATTCGTCATAACGTTTTCCCGTGTCCTCCAATTCTTTCCGACGGTAGATTTGATTTATGTGTCGGATATTTTTCCCCTCTAACTCCCACTCCCTCAGCACCCCCGTGTTCTCCTTTAGAGTAGCTTTCAGTGAGCAGTTTTCTTCCCTCTCCTTTTCTAATTGTTGAAAGCAGTTTTCTAATTGTTGTTCTAAATTGGAGGTTGTTTTTTGCAGGACCTGCACCAGATTTTCAAGAGATTCTATTATTTTACTTTCATTACTGTGCCGCATGAAGCGATCTTCGATTGCCGCTACTAGGCTGGCTCCTAAAACAGCGCAGACTGCAGTCTTATCTCTATTTGATCCAAACTTACACTTAGTCTGCAAAGAAATCACTCGGTCCACTACACTCTGTAAATTAGTCCAATTATCATGAGCTCAGTCTTCTCCGGGTATGGAGGGTCAGGCTCCATACTTTGCTAAAAGCGTGTAGAACGAGTCCCGATCTTTTGCTAGCCAAAAGTCCTGATTGTCAGCTTTTCCAGTCATTCTTACTACGAAGGGGCGGTACACACTCTAGGAAGGCACAACTTAGTTACGAAAACCACAGCAACAACTGCATCACCCTTCTCTTTCCCGAGTGGTTGAAGAGGTCTAGAAATCTGCTATGGGAGGACCTAACTTAGCTACACAAACACACAAGATTGCCCCTTCACTCTCCCTAGCAGACAATACTCATTATCATGAAAACAACACCCCTTCTGCACTTTGAGATCTTTTGTGTTAGATTCCGGGAAACAGAACCCTCAACTCGAGTTTGGGGTGCTCTACACCAAGGCGTGTATGGTGTGCGGGAAATCTGAATCACCTCCCTTGCGTTCTAGACACTTCTCACTGATAAATCAGTGTAAGGCTAGGTGCGGCTGAGACAAAATGTCCTTCCCCTGGTGCAGACCATACACTACCTACACCCCTCTGTTTTCCCAGAATCCCATCCTCGTCGCCAATTAAATGTCATGGTCCACTCGGTGATGGACTCGTGATGGTTCGTTTACCTTGATCTCAGAGCTCAAAATTAAGTCAACCAAAAGGCCAAGGGGTTATGGTTCAATCAAACAGTGTTACTTTATTAACTTGCCCGTAAAGCAGCACGCGATAGAAAGAGAGAGTAAGAAAAAGAGAAGGGAAAAGAAACGGGGAACAGTAAAAGTAAAGATGAGAAGTGAGGTTGCATTTACCACCAGTCAAGCTTCAGAGGCATCCCTATGGTCTCCGGTCCCATAGAGTCCTGCTGGTCCTCTGTCGTGGTTCAGGATCCTCTGGTGGGAAGATCTCCACAGTGTCCGTTCGGGAGTCATCTCTTAGGCTTCTTCACCCCCCCCTCGCTCCCATTGTTTGAGGCCAGTCTCTGCCTTGATTTTGCAACCCAGGCTTGTACTGCGCAGTCTGGAAAGATTCACACTTTCTTTTGCCAACGCTTACGTGACCTGCATTCAGGGGTGTTTCTCTGGTCCATTGGGTGACCTCAGGACCCTTGGTGAGCTTCTGGGCATGCTCCTTTTCATTGGACATTGTTTGGGGGAGCAGGTGGGGGACAGATGTGACTGAGGCTGCAGATGAGAACACATCTTCTGGACGGCAGCTATTGTCCCTGGGTTGAAGAGACCCTCGTAACAATAACTTTCAGGAGGTAGGGGCTGGTTTGGCTGAAGCAGCAGGCAAAATCCATACAGCAACCATTGTAAGCAGCAGCCCCCCCGTATCGGAGAAACCAGTGCAACACAATGCTTCTCCTTGAGCCTCTCTCCAAGTCATTGTCCATGCGTTCTTTCTGTCAGGGCCTCAGTTCTCTCAGTTCCTGATGGTGATGTTCAGGCAAATACTTCTCCATCTTCAGACCAATTCTCTCAGTAGGGCACTGTCAATCTGCATCATGTCCTGTCAGGTTCTGTCAGGCCTTGTCAAGTTCTGTCCAGGTCTTTTAGGCCATGACAAGCTCTTTCTATCTATGTCGGGCTCTCTAGGGGCATTTTCGGGCTGTGATGAGATCTATCGGGCTTCATCAGATTCTGTCTGACTCTGTGGGGCCTGCTCGGGCTCTGTCAGGTTTTGTTGGTCTCTGTCAGGCCCTATCAAGCATTGTCGGGCACTGTTGGGCTTAGTTGGGCTCTTTCAAATACTGTCAGGTTCTGTTGGGCTCTTTCAAGCTCTGCCTGGACCTGTCAGCTTCTGTCGAGATCTGTGTGTACACATATGCAGGCACTTTGCAAGAAGAGCCAGAGGCCACGAATACATTGCAAGGATTAAGTTTTATTTTACTTATCTCTCTACTTGGGGGATCTCCGAAGCCACACCTAAGCTCCCAGGCAGAGGTGACGCCAGCAGGGACGCGGGCGCTGGTAAGTTCAGCCCTGCTGAAAGATCACTGGGCCTGCTGAGCTCGCCTGTATTTCAAGGCTTCAGGCAGGCACAACCTCCCGCTCTTTCTCACAACAAAGCAGGAATCTCAGACATAGGGATAAGGTGCCTAGAGTTTCTCACAGGCCTATGTTACTTAACACAGAGGTTCTATTCATCAAGCACACAAGGTCAGTAAAACAATTAGTGTGATGTATGTGCTTTTTAAAAAAACAGACAGGTGCATTTCACTTGAGCGTATTTACATTTAACTAATCTCCTCGCCAAATCTTCTGCTATATCCCCATACACGTGCTCTGTCAGGCCTTTTCAGGTTCTGTCAGGATCTATCAAGCTCTGTTTGGTTTTCACAGGCTTTGTCGGGCTCTGTCATGATCTGTCAGGCCATATTAGGCTTTGTCAGGTTTTTTTGGGGTATATAGGGCACTGTCAATCTGTGTCATGCTTTATCAGGCTCTGCGAAGCTCCTTTGGGCTCTTTCTGCCTTACCAGGCATTTTCAGGCACTGTAAAGTCCTGTCATGCTCTGTCAGACCTTGTCTGGCACCTGACACTTTTTCAGCCTATGTCAGGTCCTGCCAAACTCTATAGTTCTCTATCGGGTGCTGTCAGGATTTGTCGAACCCTGTTGAGCTGTATTAGGCACTGGCATGCCCTGTTGTGCTCTGTCAAGGCCTGGTGGGCTCTGTCAAGCTCTGTTGAGCTCTGTTGGACTCTGGCAGGCTCTGCTGGGCTTTCTCAGGTTTGATCAGGCTCTGTCAGGACATGTCAGGATTTGCAGGGCTCTGTCAATCCCTGTCAGGTTTTGTCAGGCTCTTTTAGGCCCTGACGGTCTCTGTGTAGCTTTGTCAAGATCTGTCAGTCTCTCTCAACCTCTGTCAGGCTCTGTCGGGCTCTGTCAAGCTTTTTTGGGCTCTTTTTGCCTACCAGGCTTTTTCAGGCTCTATAAAGCCTTGTCATGCTCTGTCAGACCTTGTCAGGCTCTGTCAGGCTCTGTCAGACTCTGTCAGACTCTGTCAGGATTTGTCAGGCTTTCTTGCAATTATTCAGGCTTTGTCGGGCTCTGTCAAGGTTTGTCGGACTCTGTTGGGTATTGTCGAGGTCTTTCAGGTTCCATTGGGCGCTGTTGGGTTCTTTCAAACTTTTTGGGCCCTGTTGGGCTCTGTCAGGTTCTGTCATGATATGTAAGGCTCTCTCAAGCTGTGTCAAGCCCTGTCGTGCTCTGTCAAGCTTTGTTGAGCTCTTTCAGTCTCTGTTGCACTTTGTCGGCCTCTGTCAGGCCCTACTGAACTCTGTAGTGTACTGTAAGGAGCTGTGGGGATTTGTCCAACCCTGTCGAGTTCTGCTGGGATCTGTCAGACCCTCTTGGTCTCTGTCGGGCTTTGTTGGGCCCTTTTAGGACTGTGTCAGGCTTTCTCAGATTGTGTCAGGTTCTTTTGGGCTCTGTCAAGATTTGTCAATATCTGTCAGACTCTGTCATGCTCTGTCGTGCCCTGGCAGGCTCTCTCAGTTTCTAGTAGACTCTTTCAGGCCCTGTCATGCTCTGTCGAGTTCTGTTGGGCTCTGTCTAGCTCTGTCGAGTTCTGTTGGGCTCTGTCGGGTTTATTTGAGCTCTATCAGGCTCTTACAGGCTCTGTCGGTCTCTGGCAAACTCTCTCGGGTTCTGTCAGGATCTGTCAGTCCCTTTCAGGCTCTGTCGGGTTTTGTTGGGCTCTATCAGACTCTTGCGGGCTCTGTTAGGTTCTCTCAGAATCTGTCAGGCCTTGTCGGACTCTGTCAGGACCTGTCAGGATCTGCTGGGCTTCATCAAGCTTTGTAGGGCATGTAGGGCACTGTTAATGTGTGTCATGCCCTGTCGGGCTCTGTCGGGCCTTGTCAACCTCTGCCCAGGTCTTTTAGGCTGTTACAGGCTCTGTCTATCTATGTCAGGTTTTCTAGGGAATTTTTGGGCTGTGATTGGCTCTACCGGGCTTAGTCAGCTTCTGTCGGACTCTGTAGGGCCTACTCACGCTCTGTCAGGTTTTGTTGGGCTCTGTCAGGCCCTATCAAGTGTTGTTGGGCAGTGTTGGGCTTTGTTGGCCTTTTGGATCACTGTCGGTCTTTGTTGGTTTCTGTCGGGCTTTGTCGGCTTCTTTCTGACTCTGTGGGGCCTGCTTGGGCTCTGTTGGGTTTTGTTGGGCTCTGTCAGGCCTTGTCAATCATTGTTGGGCAATGTTGGGCTTTGTTGGGCTTTTTTTATTTCTTTCAGGCTTTGTCGGTCTCCGTCGCGATCTGTCATGGTCTGTTGGGCTTTGGCAGGTTCTGTCTGGCTCTGTAGGGCTCTGTCAATCCCTGTCAGGTTTTGTCAGGCTCTATCAGGCTTTGTTGGTCTCTGTTTGGCTTTGTCGGGATCTGTCAGTCTCTCTCAGGCTCTGCCAGGCTCTGTCTGGTCTGTCAAGATTTTTTTGGGATCTTTCTTCGCTACAAGGCTTCTTCAATCTCTGTAAAGCCCTGCTATTTTCTGTCAGGCCTTCTCAGGCTCTGTCAAATTCTGTCAGGCTTTCTTGGGCTCTTTCAATCCCTTTCAGGCTCTGACAGTCTCTGTCAAGCTCTGCCAGGCTTTGTCAACCTTTATTGCCCTTTTTCAGGCTTTGTCAGGCTCTGTTAGTCTTTCTCGAGGTCTATCATGCTCTGTCAGGTCATGTCAAGAGTTGTAGGGCTCTGTGGGGTTTTGCCGGGCTCTGTTGGGTGTTGTCGAGCTCTGTCAGGCTCCACTGTGCGCTTTTGGGCTCCTTCAAGCTTTGTTGGGCGCTGTCGGGCTCTGTCAGGTTCTGTCGGGATCTGTAAGGCTCTGTCAAAATGTGTCATGCCCTGTCGCGCTTTGTCATGCTTTGTTGAGTTCTTTCAGGATCTGTCATGCTTTTTTGGCCTCTTTCAGGCTTTACTGGACTCAGTAGTTCGCTGTCAGGTTCTGTCGGGATTAGTCGGGCCCTATCGAGTTCTGTTGGGCTCTGTCAAGCCCTGTTTGGCTCTGATGGTTATTGACGGTCAGATCCCGACAGAATCTGACAGAACCCGACAGGGACTGACACAGCACGACACAGACCAACAAAGCCCAACAGAGCTTTACAGGGCCTGACAGATCCTGACAGAACCCGATAGAGCCTGCCAGAAACTGACAGAGCATGTAAGAGCCACACACAGCGCAACAAATCACGAGGGAGCCCAACAGAGATCGACAGATCGACAAAGCTTGACAGAGCCCAACAGGGCCTGACACATCTTGACAGAGTCTTACAGATCCTGACAGAACTTGAAAGAGCCCAAAAGTGCCCAATGGAGCCTGGAGTAACTTAGTGGGGAATCCTGATAAAAGAAAGTTTGAAACAATATTGTATTCACTTGTGGTTTGAATGTGGGGTTATATCAGTTAGTGGCAATTAAATGTTGTTCTGCAGAACTTGGAAAATAGGATGAGATACAGTACTTTAAGTTAATTTGCTTTTATTGTTATCTAATAATTTTGAGACCACAAAAGGATTTAAGTTGTTGAACTCTGACCCATATTGAATTGATGTTCTATTCAGAGATATGGAAAAAGAACAAACTAAATGTTATGATGGATGTGAGCTTGGGACATTGTATTTAAGAGTGGTTTGAAAGTGGCTAGAACATGGATTGAATTGGATCTAGGAAAATAATGGAAATAATGGACTTATGTTTAATATGCTGTTTTTCTGACATCTGCAAAAGGTTAATGGGACTGAGGAATGTAACTATTGCTGAGCTAATTGGAATTGCATATGAAGTTTATTATGACTTGAATGAAATAGAAAAACAAGAAAGCGAAATATCCCAGGCCTGTGTTGTAACATAAATTACAGACCTGTGTCAAGCTGTGAGATAAACTCAACCTCCCCCATCCACGTGGCCTTGTCTGTGTCTAAACTGCAGGAAGGAAAGAAAGAAAGAAAAAAAAAAAAAAAAACAGAAAAAAAAACGCTGCTAGAAGGAGCGAGGGGAGGACAAGCCGTATACCTCTCAGTGTAGCCTGACACCCAAAATATTGCAAGCTCCCCTAGAAAAGTTATAGAAGCTGAGGGCAACAGAAAGTAGAAATTTGGAAATACTGTTAGATGAAGCTTGGAGAGTATTCAGCAACAGGGAAAAAGAAGATTGTTGAAAGTATAAGAAAGTAGGGAACTAAAGAGGTTGGAAGTCTTTGAAAGCCTTTAGAGAGAGATCAATGTCTATTGGGAAAATGAATGTTGGGGAAGGTACAGAAGAAGTAGGCAGAGAGAAAAACGGACAGTAGCAAGTTTTGAAAAAAGACTGGTGGGAACCTGCAATGAACAGAAACAAGTTGAATTTTTGCTGGATTGCCAATAAGAAACAATTACATAGCGGGTAAAGGGAGTCACTGGCCAAAGTGAAAAGGCATATTTTTGTGAACCTTTGAAACGCAAATTGGGTAAACAAATAGGTATTGATAAATTTCAATATCTGTCCAATTCCCCACAAAACTTCTCGGGAGAAATTTGTTGGAACAAACGGATGCAGTAATCAGATCTGAAAAAGGAGAAATTACTCTGGAGGTAAATGATCAGTAATATATGAAAATAATGAGCTGGCTTTTAGCAAATGTTCCTACAGAAGGCAAGATTAATGAAGAAGTTGTGAACCAAGCGTATCCTGGGGTATGGGCTACTGATATAGATGGAAGAGGCAAAAATGCTGTACCCGTCGAGGTAAAAATCAAAGAAGGAGAAAAGCCGGTAAGGATAAAACAATACCCTTAGAAAAGGGAGGACAGGGAAGGAATTTGGCCGGTAATAAGAAATTCATATAAATCTGGTTATAAACAGAAGGAAAAAGGATCTCTACCCAGTGGTAGCAAACCCATACACCTTTCTGACTGTATTAACTCTAATTTGATTTGGTTTACTGTTTTAGATTTAAAAGATGCCTTTTTGCCTCTCTCTCCGTGAAGCCAGCCAGACAAGATTTATGTAAAACGCAGCTCACATGGACGGTGTTGCTACAAGGATTTAAGAACAGCCCGACAATATTTGGAAATCAGCTTGCTGAAGATCTTTAATCTTGGGAAGCCCCATCTGATGAAGGACAGATGCTACAATATGGGGATCACATTTTGATCGCTACCACAACACAGAAGACGTGCATAACCTGAACTGTAAGTTTACTGAACTTTTGGGAGCTCCAAGGATAATGAGTATCACAAAAGAAAGCCCAGATGATACAGCAACAAGTAACTTATTTGAGATATGAAATTAGTGCAGGACAGAGGACGCTGGGACAGGCTCAAAAGGAGGTTATATGCCAAACTCCAAAGCATCAAACTGTAAAAGAATTACGGACCTTTTTGGGCATGACAGGGTGGTGCCGGTTGTGGATTTATGATTATGGATTGCTTTTCAAGCCATTGTATGCACTAATGGCCACAGATCAGAAACACCTGCAAGGGAATAAAGGAACTACACAAGCCTTTGAAGAACTTGGTAAGGCTTTGATGACAGTGCCTGCTTTAGGACTCCCAGATGTGAGTAAAGCATGTTTTCTATTCTCTCACGAGAAGCAGGGAATAGCCCTGGGTGTACTGGCACAGGATCTTGACCCGTACCAATGAGCAGCGGCCTATTTCTCCAAACAACTAGGCTCAACTGCAACGGGGTGGCCTGCATGCCTGCAGGCAGTTGCAACAGTTGCAACAGTGGTACCTAACATATAGGAGGCCCAAAAATTTTCCATGGGTCAGAAAATGATTGTGCTAGTATCCCACACGGTGTCTACAGTTCTACAAGAAAAAGGGGGACATAGGCTTCCCCACAAAAATTTCTCAAATATCAGGATAAATCATCGTCGCTAACATTGTCAGCCCAGTTTCTTTCCTCAGTGGTAATATTGGAAAACCAGCTCATCATAATTGCCTGGAAACCATCAAAGCAACATAATCCAGCCGACCAGATCTAAATGACAGTCCTATGGAGAACACTGAGAACTGCTTTATGGACGAAAGCAGCAATATCATGAACGGTGAAAGGCATTCTGCTTATGCTATAATTACTAACCTTGAAGTGATGGAATCTGGACCTCCGTCTAGAAGTACTTCAGCACAAAAGGCAGAAATAATCACCCTTTTTCATGCTCTGGAAGTAGCTCAGGGTAAAACTGTGAACTTTTAAACGCACTCTAAGTATGCTTTCAGGGTCGTGCATGCGCGCGGAGCAATTTGGAAAGAAAAAGGACTCTTGAACTCTTAAGGCAAACATATCAAACATGCAGAAGAAATATTGGCAGCTCAACTTCCTAAGAAGGTGGCAATCATGCATATCAAGGCACACCAGAAAGTGAGCTCGAAATTAGAAAAAGGAAATGATCTGGTGGAGAGAGAGGCAAAACTGGTGCCCAAGCAAAAGGTAAATGTAGAAAGTGCCCCAGTCCCCGATGGCCAGGTCTCTTTAGAAGGTGAGCCAGAATATACTAAGGAAGACCGGAAACTTATTATAGTTCTAGAGGGATCATATAATTAGGAAGGGTGGGCTCACACCCCACAGGGAACAGCTATTGTTATCTCCTATTTAGTTTGGCCTTTAGTAAGAAAAGAACACAGAAAGAGACATTGGGGAGCAGAAGCACAGCAATGAAATCTTTGCCTCCAGGCTAATCCGAAGAATATATCCAAGACAGAAATGGGTCAAATTGGGAAAGGAAATGGACCGGGGCAACATTGGCAAAATGATTTTTTGAAACTCCCAAGAAAAGGGGGGTGCTGATATATGTTGGTACTAACAAATGACTTTTCAGGTTAGCCAGAAGCATTCCCTACCAGAACAGCAAAAACTCAAGAGGTAACTAAAGCATTAGTACAATAAATAATACCAAGGTTTGGAGTTCCAGCTGTTATATCCTCTGATAAAGGGTCACATTTTATTTCAAAAGTTGTAGAGCAAATCAGTCAGCACTTGGGAATAGCCTGGCAACTACATACCCCTTATCGTCCTCAATCCAGTGGCCAGGTAGGAAAAAAAAAAAATCATGTAATTAAACAACTAATTGTAAAACTGGGGCAGGAGGCGAATTTGGCTTGGCCTCAATCTTTGCCTTTGGTCCTCTTGCGTATACAAACAAGGCCAAGGGCAAAGCAAGGGTTGAGTCATTTTGAAATCCTGTATGGGAGACCCTATAATGTACAGAAGGGGATGTCTGCACAAGTAGGGGACAAAATTATGACTTCTTATATGATAGCATTGGGTAAAAACTTAACAAAATTTGGAAATGTGTTTGGAACTTGGAGCAGAGATTTGTATGGGCCAGTATATGACATCCAATTGGGCAATTATGTGTATGTGAAGTCTCTTACAAAAAATACTTTGGAACCACAGTAGGAAGGTCCATTTCATGTCCTCCTGACATCTTTCACTGCTGTCAAGATTAAAGAACAGAATGCCTGGATTCATCATTCTAGAGTGAAGAAAGCCTGCAAAGCACCATGTAGGGTAATCCAGGTGCAACCTGGAAAATTGTATTTCTTATTGTCCTGGTTTTGTTAAAAACAAGACCGGTTCTCTTTTAGTGATTTTTTTCAGCTAAGTTCTTCTAGGGGGGCTGTACTTTTCTGAGTTTTAACCTGCATATTTTTCCTAGGATGCTCTCCTTGGTGCTCATAAGAGACCAACGGAATGCTGAAGAAGCTCGTGTTTAGATTTATTACTATGGTAGCTAAGAAGGGCTGGTAAGTTTTCCTACGTTCTGTTGTGAGTGGGGCGTTTTTGAGGAGGGGTGGATGGAACAGGTGACTAGAACTGACCAGCTGAGGATCAACGGAAGTATTCCATCCCATAATCGTCATGCCCCCTATATAAGAGGGTGATCACGAGGGTCACGCTCTCTTCAACCATGGCCAGCATCTAGAGAGGACCCTCTCTGTTTGCCTGTGATCTACAAGCCTCAGGCCCTGCATCCCTGCAACCAGGTTCGAGTTTGCTGTGAAGTCCCGTCCATGACTTCCGGGGGCCTGAGCTGCACCTCCTGGATCCGCCAGCTCCGCACATCCACCTCCTGCTGCTGGAGTGACACCAACTTGAGATTGGTTTTGTATATTTTGTATGTATATTCTGTATTTATTAGTAGCATTAGTAAACCCTTTAAAACTCTCCAACCTGAAGTCTAAGTGTCTCTTCCTTTCCCCTTATCTTTCTTATCATCTTTCCAATCTAAAGGAAGGGGTGGTGGGAGGTAAAGTGGCTAACAGGGAGCGTCTGTCACGGTTTATTGCCACCTTACCTTAAACCGTGACACTTATAATCATAACCTTAGCACACAGGTGGGATGAAAATTGACATGGGCAAGATCTGAATAAAACTGTAGGGGGACGCTTTAAATTGGTTCTTTAGAATCAAACCAATCTGACTATATATATCACATTGTCCACTTCTGCAGAATGGAGTTTTAAGTTGGTAGTAATTAAACAAAACCTTTATGAAATTCTATCAAAAAATTAGGTTATGTCCACCTTGACATGTTTTGGTCCTTTTGGTCCTTCTGGGTGACCGACCCGGGTGACACTTACTACCTCAACAAAACAAAAGCCAAAAGAGAAGACAAATGCTACAGTTGCAGTCAGCGGGGTCACCACGCCAAAGAATGCAAGCTCCCATGGCAGTCCAGAAGATGTCGTTGCTGCCGGAGCACCAGTCATATGGTTGTCAGCTGCCCCAAAATTGCTCAGCAGCGCAGCGGACAAACACTGGGAGCCTGACTTTGGCATTAACATTAAAAATCTGTTTAAGGATAGAGATGGGTTTTCTCAGGTAGAAGTAGCCTTCTTACCTGTGGCCAGAGAAAACATAGATAAAGAATCATCTCATTAGTAAAATAATTTACTAACCTATTAGAAAAGTGGGGAAAAGATACAGGGAATTAACAATTAACTAATTAACACTTAAAGAGCTGACACTATACTTTAAAGGCTAACTCTTAGAAAGCTAACCCTTTAATGCGCATCCCTATTGCTTAGCCTTGCTTAACTCTGTGTAACTTATTGTATGAGAAACAGGAGTTCGCTGACACCTTGCAAAGACAATAATCCTTGGGTGCATCCTTGGTGCATCCTTGGGTGAACTAGATAACAAGAAACTTGGGCACAGGACAGGAGGTTCACTAGTTTTAACCAACTCAGCAGTTTGAGACCTAACCAACTCATCACACTGGACCAAAGGTGACCGTTTACAGAGAAGAGGACCCGGGTTCACGATCACTGAGCAGCTGCAACCAGGAGGAGCCGGAGGTGAAGACTATGGAAATGGTGTCCCAGAACTCACTGTAATAAGAACCGCCTTCTCGGGGACAGGTTATGAATATGTATAGGCATTCCTAAAACTTTCATGAATATGTAACACTTTACTGCATTTAACCAAGCTCACAGCTACTGTAATTTTACACACGTATTAGGTGAAATGATTCCCCGTGTGTCCGGTGCTGTAAATAAATAAGCAAATACATACCTTCTTAACAATCTGAAGGGTTGTAAGGTCATTTACGCGCCTCAGTAGGGCCTGACAGAGGCCGACAAAACGTGACAGGCGCTGTCAGGATTTGTCGAATGCTGTTGAGCTGTGTTGGGCTCTGGCAGGCGCTGTCATGTTCAGTCAGGCCATGTTGGGCTATGTCAAGTTTTGTCAAGCTCTGTTCTGTTGGGGTCTGTCATACTCTGTCAGGCCCTGTCAGGGTCTATCAGGTTCTGTCAGGCCATTTGAGGATTTGTAGGGCTCTGTTGGGTTTTATCAGGCTCTGTTGGGTATTGTCAGGCTCTGTCAGACTCCACTGGGTGCTTTTGGACTCTTTCAAGCTTTGTTGGGCCCTGTTGGCCTCTGTAAGGTTCTGTCGGAATCTGTAAGGCTCTGTCAAGCTGTGTCAGGCCCTGTCAGGTTCTGTAATGTTTTGTTGAGCTCTTTTAGTCTCTCTCGTACTTTGTCATCCTCTATTATGTCTTACCGGGCTCTATCATTTGCTATCAGGCGCTGTCAAGTTTTATTGAACCTAAAGGAGCTTGACAGAGACCGACAGATCTCGACAAAGCCACACAGAGACCGACAGGGCCTGAAGGAGCCTGACAAACCTGACAAAGCATGACAGGGTTTTACAGAGGCTGAAAAAGCCTAGTAAGGCAGAAAGATCTCAAAAGAGCTTGACAGAGCACAACACAGCCTAACAAAGCCAAAAAGAGACCTACAGATGTAGACAAAGCCACACAGAAACCGACAGGTTGTGACACAGCTTGACAGAGCCTTACAGATCCCGACAGAACCTGACAGAGCCTGACAAGGCCTGACAGAGCATGACAGGTCTTTACAAAGCCTGAAAAAGCCTGGTAGGGCAGAAAGAGTCCCAAAAAGCTTGACAGAGTCTGACAGAGCCCGAGAGAGAAGGACAGAGCCCAACAGGCCCTGAAAGGGCCTGAGAAAACCTGACAGGGATTGACAGAGCCCTACAGAGCCTGACAGAGCCTGACAAACCCAGCAGTGCCTGACAGATTGTGACAAAGGCCTACAGAGTCCGAAATGAGCTTACAGAGCCCCACAGGTTTTGACAGAAGCCGTCAAAGCCCAACAGAGACCGACAAAGCCTGACAGAAATCAAAAAAGAACAATAAATCCCAACATTGCCCAGCAACGTTTGACAGGGCCTGACGGAGCCCAACGAAACCCAACAGAGCCCGAGCAGACCCCACAGAGTCAGACAGAAGCTGACTAAGCCAAATAGAGATGATCACAGCCCAAAAATGGGCTAGAGAGCCCGACATAGATAGACAGAGCCCGTCACGGCCTAAAAGACATGAACAGAGCTTGACAAGGCCCGACAGAGCCTGACAGGGCATGATACAGATTGACAGTGCCCTACATGCCCCATAAAAGCCTGACAAAGCCTGATATGGCCTGACAGATCTTGACAGAGCTTGGCAAAGCCTGAGAAAGCCCAAGAGATTCTGAGAAATCTTGACAGAAACTGACAGAGCTCGCCAGGAACTGACAGAGTGCATAAGAACCACACAGAACTTGACAAAACCCAAGAGAGCCTGACAAAATCTGAAAGATCCCAACAGAGTCTGAAAAAGCTTGACATAGCCCACCAGGGCATGACAGAGCCTGACAGACTTCGACAAACTTGACAGAGCCCACCAGAACCTGACAGAACCTGAGAAAGCCTGACAGATCCCGACACAGTCTCACAGGGCTTGACAAAGCCTGACAAATCCCAACAGGGCCTAAAAGAGCCCAACAGAACTCGACAGGGCCTGATAGAGTGCGACAGAACCCGACAGAGTCTGCCAGAGACTGATAAAGACTGACAGAGACTGACAAAACTTGACAGAGACCAACAGAGGTCGACAAAGCTTGACAGAGCCCACCAGGGCCTGACAGAGAACATCAGGGCCCACCAGAGCTGATCAGGTTTTGACAAATCCTGACAGCACCTGATAGCAAATGATAGAGCCCAGCAGGACCTGATAGAGGCTAACAAAATGCGACAGAGACTAAAAGAGCTCAACAAAGCATTACAGAGCCTGACACAGCTTTACAGTGCCTTGCAGATCTCGACAGAGCCAGACAGGCCATGACAGAGCCCAACAGACTTTGACAAAGCTTGACAGAACCCAGCAGAATCTGAGAAACTTTGAGTGAGCCCGACACAGTCTCACAGGTTCTGACAGAAGCCGACAGAACTCAACAGGGCCCGACTGTGAGAGATTTAAGGGATTTTCTTAAGGTTGTTTTGTGGATGGGTTTCTGTTAGATAGAGATTTATTTCTGAACTAGACAAAGCAACTCCAAGGCTGGCGCGAAGGCTGAAAAACAACACCTGTTATGAGAGTGAGGTAATTCTATAATAACAAGACCTGAACATGGACAATATCCGATCAGCCAATGCGTGTTTGGAACGTGAATGTGTGATCAAGAAATAACTGCATATATAAGGAGGCTTGTCTCTGTAATAAATGGCTTTGCTTGAATTCATATTGGATTGTGGGGAGTCCATGATTTTTCGCCCTCGCACCCGACAAATCCTGAGAGCACATATCAGCAAACTATAGAGTCCAGCAGGGCCTGACAGAGGCGGACAAAGTGCGAGAGAGCCTGAAGGAGCTCAAAAAAGCTTTACAGAGCAGAACAGAAGCTGACACAGCTTGAGAGAGCCTTACAGATCCTGATAGAACTTGACAGAGACCGAGAGAGCCCAACAAAGCTTGAAAGAGCCCAACAGCACCCAATGGAGCCTGAAAGAGCTTGACGATACCCAACAGAGCCCGACAAAACCCGACAGAGCCTGACAAATCCTCAATAAGGGCAAGAAAGCCTGACAGAGCCTGACAGAACCTGGTAAGGCATAAAGAACCCAAAGGAGCTTGACAGAGACTGACAGCACCTGACAGAGCCCGAGACAGACCGACAGATCTCAACAAAGCCACACAGAGACCGACAGGGCCAGAAAAAGCCTGAAAAAGCCTGACAAAACCTGACACAGCTTGACAGACCTATACAGATCTTGACAGAGCCCGACAGGGCCAGACAGAGCTTGAAAGAACCCAACAGAACCTGACAGGAATTTACAGAGCCCAAAAGAGCATGACAGGGCCTGAAAGAGCCTGATAGGGCCTGACAGAAACTAAAAGAAACTGAGTGAGGCCACCAGGGCATGACAGAGCCTGACAGAGCTTGACAGACTTCGACAAAGCTTGACAGAACCCAACAGAACCTGAGACAGCCTGAAAGAACCCGACGCAGTCTCACAGGGCCCAACAAAGCCCGACAGAGTCAAACAGGGCCTGACACAGCCCAACAGAACTTGACAGGTCTCGACAAATCCCCACAGCATCTGACAGCAAACTATAGATTCTAGAAGGGCCTGATGAGGCTGACAAAGCATGACGGAGCCTGAAAGAGTTCAACAAAAAATTACAGAGCACGACAGGGCCTGAATAATGGCAAGAAAGCCTGAAAAAGGTCTGACAAAGCCTGACAGGGCTTTACAGAGCCTGAAGAAGCCTGGTAGGGCAGAAAGAGCCCAAAGGAGCTGGACAGAGCCTGACAAATCATGACACAGATTGGCAGTGTCCTACACACCCCAAAAAAGCCTGACAAAGCCTGATATGGCCCGACAGATCATGACAGTGCCCGACAAATCCTGAGAAAATGAACACGACCTGATAGATCCTGGAGAGAACCCAACAGGGCCTGACAGAGCATGCCAGGGCCCAACAAAGCCTGAGAGAGCCCGACAGGACCTGACAGAGCATGACAGAACTTGACAGAACACACCAGGGACTGATAGAGTATGCCAGGGCCTAACAAAGTTTGACTCTGTTGGGCCTGCTCGTGCTGTGTCACGTTCTGTCCATATCTGTAAGGCTCTGTCAAGCTGTGTCAGGCCCTGTCATGCTCTGCAGTGCTTTGTTGAGCTCCTTCAGGCTCTGTCACGTTTTGTCGGCCTCTGTCAGGCCCTACTGGACTCTATAGTTCGTTGTAAGGTACTGTCAAGATTTGTCTGGCCCTGTGGAGTTCTGTCGGGCTCTATCAGGCCCTGTTGGTCTCTGTTGGGCTTTGTCAGGCCCTACTGTACTCTATAGTTCGTTGTAAGGTACTGTCAAGATTTGTCTGGCCCTGTGGAGTTCTGTCGGGCTCTATCAGGCCCTGTTGGTCTCTGTTGGGCTTTGTCAGGCCCCACTGTACTCTATAGTTCGTTGTAAGGTACTGTCAAGATTTGTCTGGCCCTGTGGAGTTCTGTCGGGCTCTATCAGGCCCTGTTGGTCTCTGTTGGGCTTTGTCAGGCCCTACTGTACTCTATAGTTCGTTGTAAGGTACTGTCAAGATTTGTCTGGCCCTGTGGAGTTCTGTCGGGCTCTATCAGGCCCTGTTGGTCTCTGTTGGGCTTTGTCAGGCCCTGTGAGACTGTGTCAGGCTCTGTCAGGCTTTCTCCGGTTCTGTTGGTCTCTGTCAAGCTTTGACGAATCTGTCAGGCTCTGTCATTCCCTGGCAGGTTCTGTAAAGCTTTGTCGATCATCTGTTGGGCTCTGTCGAGATCTGTCAAAATCTGTCATGCCCTGTCGGGCTCTGTGGGGCTTTTTTGGGCCCTGTCATACTCTGTCAGACCCTGTTGGGTTCTGTCAGGATCTGTAAGGCTTTGTCAAACTGTGACAGACCGTGTCATGCTCTGTAATTTTTGGTTGAGCTTTTTCAGGCTCTATTGTCCTTTCTCAGGTTTGTCAGGCCCTGCTGGAGTCTATAGTTCATTGTCAAGTGCTGTCAGGAGTTGTCAGACCCCGTCGAGTTCCGTCCAGCACAGTCAGGTTCTGTTGGGCTCTGTTGAGCTGCATGAGACTGTGTCTGGCTCCGTCAGGCTTTCTCAGGTTCTGTTTGGCTCTGTCAAGCTTTGTCAAAGTCTGTCAGGTTGTGTCATACCCCTGCGGGCTATCTTTGTTTCTGGTAGGCTCTTTCAGACCCTGTCATGCTCTTTCAGGTTTTGTCATACTTTATCTAGCTCCGTTGGGTCTTTGCAGCTTTATCGGGCACTGTCAGGCTTCGTTGGGCTCTGTCAGTTGCTGTCAGGTTCTGTTGGGAACTTTCAAGTTCTGTCTGGCCCTATTGGGCTCTGTTGGGTTCTGTAAGGCTCTGTCAAGCCGTGTCAGGCCCTGTCAGGCTCTGCAATGCTTTCTTGAGCTCTTTTAGTCTCTGTTGCAGTTTTTCAGCCTCTGTCAGGTCCTGCTGAGCTCTATCATTCACTGTCAGGCACTGTCAGGATTTGTCAAACCCCGTTGAGCTGTGTTGGGATCTGACAGGCCTTGTCGTACTCTGTCAAGGCCTGGTGGGCTCTGTCATGCTTTGTTGAGCTCTGTTGGGCTCTGTCAGGTTTTGTCGGGCTCCGTCAGGCTCTGCTGGGCTTTCTTGGGTTCAATCAGTCTCTGTCAGGCAATGTCAGGATTTTGTAGGGCTCTGTCGGGTTCTGTCAGGCTCTGTTGGCCTTTCTCAGGCTGTCAGACTCTGTAGGGCTCTGTCAATCCCTGCCAGGTTTTGCCAGGCTCTTTCAGGCCGTGTTGGTCTCTCTGTGGCTTTGTTGAGATCTGTCGGTCTCTCTCGGGCTCTGTCAATCTCTGTCAGGCTCCACTGAGTTCTGTCAGACTTTGTCAGGCTTTCTTGCCCTTAGTCAGGCTTTGTGGTGCTCTGTCGGGTTTTCTCAGGGTCTATCAGGCTCTGTCAGGCCATGTCAAGATTTGTAGTGCTTTGTTAGGTTTTGTCCGGCTCCGTTGGGTATTTTTGAGCTCTGTCAGGCTCCCTTGGGTGCTTTTGGGCTCTTTCAAGCTTTGTTGGACTCTATCAGTCTCTGTCAGCTTCTGTCAGGATCTGTAAGGCTCTCTCAAGCTGTGTCAGGCCCTGTCATGCTCTGTAATGTGTTGCTGAGCTCTTTCAGGCTCTGTCACGCTTTGTCAACCTCTGTCAGGCCCTGTTGGGCTCTATCGTTTGCTATCAAGTGCTGTCAGGATTTGTCGAACCCTGTTGAGCTGTGTCAGTCTCTGTCAGGCCCTGGTGGGCTCTGTCAAGCTTTGTCGATCTCTGGTGGGCTCTGTCAGGCTGTGTCCAGCTCTCTCAGCCCCTATTGTGCTCTGTCAGGCCCTGTCAGGTTCTGTCAGGATCCTTTGGGCCTACCTGAAACTGAGAGAGTCTACCAGGGCATGATAGAGCCCAACAGATTAATACACAGAATCAAAGAATTGACTGGGTTGGAAAAGACCTCAGAGATCATCAAGTCCAACCCTTGGTCCAACTCCGGTCCATTTACTAGATTATGGCACTAAGTGCCATGTCCAATCTCAGTTTAAAAACCTCCAGAGATGGTGAGTCCACCATCTCTCTGGGTAGGCCATTGCAATGCCTGACCACTCTCTCTGGAAAGAATTTCTTTCTAATATCCAGCCTAAATTTCCCCTGACAGAGTTTAAGCCCATGCCCCCTTGTCCTATTGCTAACTGCCTGGGAGAAGAGACCAATCCCCACCTGGCTATAACTTCCCTTCAGGTAGTTATAGAGACTGATGAGGTCACCTCTAAGCCTCCTCTTCTCCAGACTAAACAACCCTAGCTCCCTCAGCCTCTCCCCATAGGTCTTGTGTTCAAGTCCCTCCCCAGTCTTGTTGCTCTTCTCTGGACCCGCTCCAGCACTTCAATGTCTTTCCTGAACTGAGGGGCCCAGAACTGAACACAATACTCCAGGTGTGGCCTCACCAATGCAGAGTACAGGGGAAGGATCACTTCCCTTGTCCTGCTGACCATGCTCTTTTTGATACAGGACAGGATATCATTGGCCTTCTTGGCCACCTGGGCACACTGTTGGTTCATGTTGAGCTTCCTGTCAATTAGTACCCCCAGGTCCCTTTCTGCCTGACTGCTCTCCAGCCACTCTGTGCTCAGTCTGTAGCGCTGCAGGGGGTTGTTGTGGCCAAAGTGCAGGACCCGGCACTTGGCCTCGTTGAATTTCATCCCATTGGAATCGGTCCATTTTTCCAGTCTATCCAGATCCCTTCCAGCAGGTCGACACTCCCTCCCAACTTGGTGTCATCAGCAAATTTGCTGATGATGGTCTCAATCCCTTCATCTAAATCATCAATAAAGCTGTTAAACAGGACTGGACCCAACACTGACCCCTGGGGAACACCACTAGTGACTGGCCGCCAGCTAGATGCAGCCCCATTCACCAGCACTGTCTGGGCCCAGCCCTCCAGCCAGTTCTTAACCCAGCAGAGAGTGCACTTGTCCAAGCCATGGGCTACCAGCTTTTGCAGGAGTATATTATGGGAGACAGTGTCAAAGACTTTGTTGAAGTCTAGATAGACCAGATCTACAGCTTTCCCCTCATCCACCAGGGGGTCACCTGATCGTAAAAGGAGATCAGGTTGGTCAGACAGGACATGCCCCTCCTAAACCCGTGCTGGCTGGGTCTGATCCCTTGTCCATCCTGAAGGTGCTGTGTGATTGCATTCAGGATGATCTGCTCCATAACCCTGCCAGGCACCGAGGTCAGGCTGACAGGCCTGTAGTTGCCAGGGTCAACTTTGCAGCCCTTTTTGTGGATTGGGGTAACATTCGCCAATTTCCAATTGTATGGGACCTCCTCAGTGAGCCAGGACTGTTGGAAGATGATGGAGAGCGGCTTGGCGAGCTCTTCTGTTAGCTCCCTCATCATCCTAGGATGGGTCCCGTCTGGTCCCATAGACTCGTGAGGATCCAGATGGCTCAGTAAGTCACAAAGCTTGACAGAGCTCAACAGAACCTGAGAACGCCTGACAGAGCCCAAAACAATCTTACAGCACCCAGCAAAGCCTGACAGAGCACAACAGGGCCTGACAGAGGCTGACAAAGCGCAACAGAGACTAAAAGAGCTCAACAAAGCATTACAGAGCTTGACAGGGCCTGACACATCTTGACAGAGCCTTACAGATCCCGACAGAACCTTACAAAGCCCGACAGGCCCCGACAAAGCTTGAAAGAGCCCAAAAGCACCAATGGCATCTGACAGAGGTCTACAATACTTAAGAGAGCCCAATAAAACTTAACAGAGCCCTACAAATCCTCTGTACAAGTCTTTCAGGCCATGACGGGCTCTATCTATCTATCTATGTCGGGTTCTCTGTGGCATTTTCGGGCTGTGATGTGCTCTATCGGGCTTAGTCGTCCTCTGTCTGATTCTGTGGGGCCTGTTCATGCTCTGTCGGGTTTTGTTGGGCTCTGCCAGGCCCTGTCAGGCATTGTTAGGCAGTGTTGGGCTTTGTTGGGCTTTTTTGAATTGCTGTCGGGCTTTCTTTGATTCTATCAGGTTTTGATGGCTTCTGTCAGGACCTGTGGGGCTCTGTAAGCTCCTTTTGGGCTCTGTAGGTCTCTGTCACAATCTGTCAAGCTCTGTTGGTCTTTGCCAGGCTCTGTCGGTCTCTGTAAGGCTCTGTAAATCCCTGTCAGGTTTTGTCAAGCTTTTTCATGCCCTGTCAGTCTCTGTGTGGTTTTGTCGAGATCTGTCCATCTCTCTCAGGCTCTGTTGAGCTTTTTTGGGCTCTTTCTGACCTACCAGACTTTTTCAGGTTCTGTAAAGCCCTGTCATGCTCTGTAAGGCCTTGTCAGACTCTGTTGCATTCTGTCGGGCTTTGTCAGGATTTTTTGATCCCTGTTGGGGTATTCTCGAGCTCTGTCAGGCTCCATTGGGTGCTTTTGGGCTCTTTCAAGCTTCGTTGGGCCCTGTCGGGCTCTGTCAGGTTCTCTCAGGATCTGTAAGGCTCTGTCAAGCTGTGTCAAGCCCTGTTGTGCACTGTAATGTTTTGTTGAGCTCTTTCAGGCTCTTACGCAGTTTGTCGGCCTCTGTAAGGCCCTGCTGGACTCTATAGTACGCTGTCAGGTGGTGTTGGGATTTGTCGGGACCTGTCGAGTTCTATTGGGCTCTGTCAGGCCCTCTTGGGCTCTGTCAGGCCCTGTCATGCTCTTGCAGGTCCTGTACGCGTTATCTGACTCTGTTGGTCCTTGTCAACATTTGTCAAGCGCTGTCGGGCTTCGTTGGCTCTGTCAATTCCTGTCAGGTTCTGTTGGACTCTTTCAAGTGCTGTCAGACTCTGACAAACTTTGTTGAGATCTCTAAGGCTCCATCAAGATGTGTCAGGCCCTGTCAGGCTCTGTCATTCTTTGTTTAGCTCTTTTAGTCTCTGTTGCACTTTGTCATCTGCTCTCAGGTCCTGCTGGGCTTTATTGTTCGCTATCAGGTGCTGTCAGGATTTATCGAACCCTGTTGAGCTGTGTTGGGCTCTGTCAGCCCTGGTGGGCTCTGTTTAGCTTTCATAGAATCATAGAATGCTAGGGACTGGAAGGGACCTCTAAAGATCATCTAGTCCAATCCCCCTGCTGGAGCAGGAACACCTAAATGAGGCTACACAGGAACATGTCCAAGCGGGTTTTGAATGTCTCCAGAGTAGGAGACTCCACAACCCCCTGGGCAGCTTGTTCCAGTGCTCTGTTACCCTCACTGAGAAGTTTCTTCTCAAGTTTAAGTGGAACCTCTTACGTTCCAACTTAAAACCATTACCTCTTGTCCTACCATTGTTTGTCACCGAGAAGAGCCTGACTCCATCCTCGTGACACTCACCCTTTGTATATTTGTAAACATTAATAAGGTCACCCCTCAGTCTCCTCTTCTCCAAACTAAGGAGACCCAGCTCCCACAGTCTTTCCTCATAAGGGAGGTGCTCCACTCCCTTAATCATCTTGGTTGCCCTATGCTGGACTCTTTCCAGCAGTTCTCTGTCCTTCTTGAACTGAGAGGCCCAGAACTGGACACAATATTCCATATGTGGTCTCACCAGGGCAGAGTAGAGGGGAAGGAGAACCTCTCTTGACCTACTAACTACCCCCTTTCTAATACACCCCAGGATGCCATTGGCCTTCTTGGCCACAAGGGCACAGTGCTGGCTCATGGTCATCCTGCTGTCCACCAGGAACTCCAGGTCCCTTTCCCCTGCGCTGCTCTCTAATAGATCATTCCCCAACTTATACTGGAACCTCGGGTTGTTCCTACTAAGATGCAAGACTCTACACTTGCCCTTGTTATATTTCATTAATTTTTTCCCCTCCCAGCTCTCTAGCCTGTCCAGGTCATGCTGGATGGCAGCACAGCCTTCTGGTGTGTCAGCCACTCCTCCCAGCTTGGTGTCATCAGCAAACTTGCTGATAGTACACTCTAGTCCCTCATCCAAGTCATTGATGAATATATTGAACAGTACTGGCCCCAGTACAGACCCTTGAGGCACTCCACTAGATACAGACCTCCAACCGGACTCTGCTCCATTGACCACGACTCTCTGGCTTCTTCCCTTCATCCAGTTCGCAGTCCACCTCACTACCCGATTGTCCAGACCACACTTCCTCAGTTTAGCTATGAGAATGCTGTGGGAGACTGTGTCAAATGCTTTACTGAAGTCAAGGTAGACCACATCCACCGCCCTGCCATCATCTATCCACCTCGTTATATCTTCATAAAAGGCTATGAGGTTGGTCAAGCACGACTTCCCCTTGGTGAAGCCATGTTGACTGCCCCTAATAACCCTCTTATCCTTGACATGCCTTGAGATGGCACCAAGAATAAGTCATTCCATTATTTTCCCAGGGATGGAGGTGAGGCTGACCAGTCTATAATTATCCGGGTCTTCCTTCTTGCCCTTTTTGAAGACTGGAGTGACATTAGCTTTTCTCCAGTCCTCAGGCACCTCTCCCATCTCCCAAGACTTGGTAAAGATGATGGAGAGTGGTCCAGCAACGACGTCAGTCAGCTCCCTCAGCTCCTGTGGGTGCATCCCATCTGGGCCCATGCATTTGTGGATGTTCAGATTGCCTAATTGTTCCTTAACCCAGTCCTCATAGCTTTGTCGAGCTCTGTTGGGGTCTCTTGGCTTTCGTCAGGCTCTATCAGGGTCTTGCAGGCTCTTTCAGTCCCTGGCGGGCTCTATCAGGTTCTGTCTAAATCTGCCAGACCCTGTAGGGCTCTGTCGGGCTTTGTTGGGCCCTGTTGTGCTCTGTAATGCGCTCTCAGGTTCTGTCAGCATCTGTCGAGATTTCTTGGGCCCTGTCATGCTCTGTCAGGCCCTGTCGGGTTCTGTCAGACTCTGTCGGGATCTGTTGGGCTTTCTCAGGTTTTGTTGTGCTCTGTTATGCCATATCAGGCTTTGTTGGTCTTTTTTGGGGCATGTAGGGCACTGTCAAACTGTGTCATGCCCTGTCGGGCTCTATCATGCATTTTCAAGCTCTGTCCAGGTCTTTTAGGCCATGACGGGCTCTGTCAGACCCTATCAGGCTTTTTCAGACCCTGTCATACTGTTTTGAGCACTGTCACACTTCATCTGGATCTGTTGGGCCTTTTCGAGCTTTGTCGGGCACTGTCAATTTCTGCAAGGTTATGTTGGGCTCTTTCAACCTCTGTCTGGCCCTGTCGGGCTCTGTCAGGCCCTGGTGGGCTCTGTCAAGCTTTGTCGAGCTCTGTTGGGCTCTCTCGGGTTTTGTCGGGCTCTATGTGGCTCTTGTACACTCTGTCAGTTCCTGGCGGGCTCTGTGGGGTTCTATTGGGAATTGTCAGGCCTTGTTAAGCTCTGTTGGGCTTTGTTGGGACCTGTCGTGCTCTTTGAGTCCTTGTCGGTTTCTGACAGGATCTGTCGAGATCTGTTGGGCTTTTTCAGGCTTTATCGGGCTCCGTCAGGACATATTAGGCTTTGTTAGGCTTTTTTGGGCATTCTTGCCCTTATTCAGGCTTTGTGAGGCTCTTTCAGGATTTCTGGGGGTCTATCAGGCTCTTTCAGGCCATGTCTGGGTTTGTAGGGCTCTGTCATGTTTTGTCAGGCTCTGTTGGGTATTGTCAAGCTCTGTCAGGTTCCACTGGGTGCTTTTTGGCTCTTTCACTCTACAGTTAGGTGTCAGGTGCTGTTTGGATTTGTTGGGCCCTTTCGAGTTCTGTTGGGCTCTGTCGGGTTTTGTCGGGCCCTGTGAGACTGTTGTGCTCTGTCAGACCCTGTCATGTTCTGTCAGTATCTGTCATGTTTTATTGGGCTCTGTCGTGCTCTGACAAAACCCAAGAGAGGCCAACAGAGCTTGACAAAGCTAGACAGAGCCCACCACGGCATGACAGAGACT
The DNA here is from genome assembly GCF_037038585.1 of Patagioenas fasciata. Lineage (NCBI taxonomy): Eukaryota > Metazoa > Chordata > Aves > Columbiformes > Columbidae > Patagioenas > Patagioenas fasciata. Next base: position 20,649,702 of record NC_092559.1, read on the forward strand.
GAGAGAACCTGAGAAAGCCTGACAGAGCCCGACACAGTCTCACAGGGCCCGACAAAGCCCGACAGAGACCAACCTGGCCTGACAGAGCCCGACAGAACTCCACAGGGCCTGACAGAGAATGCCAGGGCCCAACAAAGCCTGAGAGAGCCTGACAGGACCTGACAGAGCACGACAGAAAACAACAGAGCCCGCCAAGAACTGACAGAGCCTGCAAGAACCTGATAGAGCACGACAAAACTTGACAGAGCCCATCAGGGCCTGACAGAGCATGACAGGGCCCACCAGAGCCCAACACAGCTCAATAGGGTTCGACAAATCCTGCCAGCACCTCAGTAGGGTTTGACAAATCCTACCAGCACCTGATAGCAAATGATAGAGCCCGGCAGGACATTACAGAGATTGACAAAGAGCGACAGAACCTGAAAGAGCTCAACAAAGCATTATAGAGGCTGAGAGGACCTGACACAGCTTGACAGAGCCTTTGAGATCTCGACAAAGCCTGACAGGGTCCAACAAAGCTTTAAAGAGTGCAACAGTGCCCGATAGAGTCTGACAGAGCTTGACAATACCCAACAGAGCCTGGCAAAACCCAACAGAGCCCTACAAATCCTGACAAGGCCTGAGAGAGCCTAATAGGTCCCAACAAAGCCCGACAAACCTGATAAAGCCTGACAGAGCCTGACAGAGCCTTGTAGGGAAGAAAGATCCCAAAAGAAGCTTGACAGACTACACAGAGCCTGGCAGAGCCTGAGAGAGATAGACAGATCTCGACAAAGCCAAACAGAGACTAACAAAGCCTAGAGAGAGCCTTACAAAACCTGACAGGGATCAACAGAGCCCTACAGAGCCCGACAGAGCCTGAGAAAGGTCAACAGAGCCTGACAGAACCCGACAGAGCCCTACAAATCCTGACAAATCCCAGCAGAGCCTGATAGATCGCGACGGAGACTGACAAAGCCCGACAGGGATCAAAAAAGCACAGCAAAGCCCAACACTGCCCAAAAACGCTTGATAGGGTCTGACAGAGCCCAACAAAACTGGACAGAGCCTGAGCAGGCCTCACAGAGTCAGACAGAAGCCAACAAAGCTTGATAGAGCCCATCGCAGCCCAAAAATGTCCTAGAAAACTCGACATAGATTCATAGAGCCCGTCACGGCCTAAAAGACCTGGAAAGAGTTTGACAAGGCCCGACAAACCCTGACAGGGTATGACACAGATTAACAGTGCCCTACATACCCGAAAATAGCCCGACATAGACTGATATGATCTGAGAGATCACGACAGAGCCTGACAAAGCCTGAGAAAGCCCAGCAGATCCCGACAGATCCTGACAGAACCTGACAGGGCCTCACAGAGTACGACAGAGCCCAACAGGGTTCAACAAATCCTGACAGCACCTGATAGCAAATGATAGAGCCCGGGAGGACCTGACAGAGGCTGACGAAGTGCAACAGAGACTAAAAGAGCTCAGCAAAGCATTACAGAGCCTGACAGGGCCTGATACAGATTGACAGAGCCTGACAGGGCCAGGCAGAGCTTGAAAGATCCAAACAGCCTGACAGGAATGCACAGAGTCCAACTAAGCCCAAGAGAGCCCAACAAAGCTCGACAAGGCCCCACAAAGCCAGATAAAGCCTGACAGAGCCCGAAAGAGCATGACAGGGCCTGAAAGAGCACACTAGGACCTGACAGAGCACAACAGGTCCTGACAGAGCCTATCAGAAACTGAGAGAGATCGCCACAGCATGACAGATCCTGACTGAGCCCGACAGGGCCTGACAGATCCTGGAAGAACCCGATAGAGCGCAACAGAGCTTGAAAAACCTTGACAGAGCCCACCAGGGCCTGACAGAGCACGACAGGGCCTGACAGAGCTTGAAAGAACCCGTCAGAACATAACAGGAATTGACAGAGCCCAAGTAAGCCTGACGGTGCCCGACAAAGCTCGACGGGGCCCGACAAATCCTGATGGCACCTGACAGTGAACTCTCAATTATAGCAGGGCCTGACAAGTCTGACAAAGCATGACAGAAACTGAAAGAGCTCAACAAAATATTACAGAGCACAACAGGGCCTGACACACCTTGACAGAGCCTGACAGGGCCTGACAGATTTTGAAAGAACTCAACAGAGCCCAAAAGAGCTCAACAAAGCTTGACAGAGTCCGCCAGGGCATGACAGAGCCTCACAGACTTAACAAAGCTTGACAGAGCCCAACAGAAACTGACAGAACCTGAGAAAGCCTGACAGAGCCTGCCACAGTCTCACAGGGCCCGACAAAGCCTGACAGAGCCGAACATGGCCTGACATAGCCCAACAGAACTCGACAGGGCCCAACAAATCCCCACAGCACCTGACAGCAAACTATAGAGTCCAGCAGTGCCTGACAGAGGTGGACAAAGCGCGATAGAGCCTGAAAGAGCTCAACAAAGCATTACAGAGCCCTACAGAGCTTGAAAAAGCTTGAAAGAGACCAACAGTACCCAATGTAGCCTGAAAGACATCGAAAATACTCAATGGACCTTGACAAAACCTGACACATCCAGACAAAGCCTGAATAAGGGAAAAAAAGCATGAAAAAGCCTGACAAAGACTGACAGAGCCTGACAAGGCCTGACAAGGCTTTACAGAACCTGAAATAGCCTGGTAGGACAGAAAGAGCTTAAAAAAGCTCGACAGAGACCGACAGCGCCTGACAGAGCTTGTGACAGACCGACAGACTTCAGCAAAGCCACACAGAGACTGACAGGGCCTGAAAGAGTCCGAGAAAACTCAACAGAGCCCTGCAAATCCTGACATGGCCTGACAGAGCCTGATCGAACCCCAGAAAGCCCAGTATAGCCTGAGCGAACCTGATAGAGCCCAACAATATCTGACAAAGCCCGAAAGAGGTCGACAAAGCTTGACAGAGACCACCAGGCCTTGACAGAGCACGACAGGGCCTTCCAGAGCCCAACACAGTTCAAGAGGGTTTGCCAAATCCTAACAGACCCTGATGGTGAACGATAGAGCCCGGCAGGACCTGACAGGCTGACAATGTGTGACAGAGACTAAAAGAGCTCAACAAAGCATTACAGAGCCTGATAAGGCCTGATACAGCTTGACAGAGCCTTACAAATCTCGACAGAGCCTGACAGGGCCAGAGCGAGCTTGAAAGAGCCCAACAGAATCTGAAAGAAATTGACAGAGTCCAACTAAGCCTGATAGTGCTCGACAAAGCTTGAGAAGGACCAACAGAGCCAGATAAAGCACAACAGAGCCCGAAATAGCATGACAGGGCCTGAAAGAGCCTGATAAAGCCTGACAGAGCACAACAGGGCCTAACAGAGCCTACCAGAAACTGAGAGAGCCTGCCAGGTTATGACAGAGCCTGACAGACTTCGACTAAGCTTGACAGAGCCCAGCAGTACCTGAGAAAGCATGACACAGCATGACAGAGTCTCACAGGGCCTAACAGCACCTGACAGAACTCGACAGGGCCCAACAAATCCCGACAGCACTTGGCAGTGAACTATAGAGTCCAACCGTGTTACAGGGAATTAACAGTTATCTAATTAAGACTTAAAGAACTAACACTTAAAGACTTAAAGAGCTAACAGCCTTCTCAGGGATGGGTTATGAATATGTATAGGTGTTGTTCCTAAAACTTTCATGAATATGTAACACTTTACTGCATTTAACCAAGCTCACAACTACTTCAAATTTACACACATATTAGGTGAAATGATTCCCCGTGTGTCCGGCACTGTAAATAAGTAAATACATACCTTCCTTACAATCTCAAGGATTGTAAAGTCATTTCCGAACCTCATTTTGGTGAACCAGGCAGGAGGGTGTTCTGGTTGGCTATGTGAATAGGTGAGAACGGCCAGCTTTGGCGTGCCCCAAAGTTGTTTTTTTTTTCGGAAAGATCTCCATTTGCTTTGTTCATTGCAGGAGCAGACAAAAGACCTCCAACAAAAACAACGGATAAAGTATGTTGTAATAAACTTCCATTTAATTGCATTTGGCGGGGAGCCAGTAAGCCGTGGAGAGATGTCTCACGAGTTTCTGCAGTCTCTTTGTGGGCAGCAGCTAGCAATCTTGAGAGCAGATCGAGCAACTCTGAGATTTCTGTGTCTCAATTTCGATGGCCAGGATGGACTTTTGGTAATGACTAATCTTAGCAAGAGTGAAGGGTAATGCAGAAATCTCTCTTTTGCAGCTGCTGGAAAAGGTAAAAGTCAGTGAAAAAGGAATAATTGGTCTACAACTGCGTGGTATTTTTGTAAGTGCCTGACATACCATGCATTCCATTCCAAATCATTAAGTAACTCGTAAATCATAAAACCAACCAGCCGTGTCTCTGTGAACTGTCTGAGTGTGTGCTAATTACAGTAATTACTGTTTATGGTGGTATGCTTTAGCCTGTGATCTGTATAAAGCAGAAGATGAGCTTAAAACACCTTGATTTAAGTCACGTGGCATGAGTTAAATTACAGTGTGCGCGGTGTAAGAAAGTATATGCAGATATGTTTTTCACCCTCCAAAATCAGGGACATAACAAAAAAATGGGAACCTGTTCCATTAGAATACTGAAGTACCATCTTGCTCTCCTTAGGATGCATCCTTACACATTAGAGTAACTTAGTGGGGAATCCTGATAAAAGAAAGTTTGAAACAATATTGTACTCACTTTGAGGCACAGAATGACCTTACAGCCCTTGAGGTAAATAAGGAAGGTATGTATTTATTTACGACGCCGGACACGCAGGGAATCATTTCACCTAATACGTGTGTAAAATTACAGTAGCTGTGAACTTGGTTAAATGCAGTAAAGTGTTACATATTCATTAAAGTTTTAGGAACGCCTATACATATTCATAACCTTTCTACGAGAAGGCGGTTCTTATTACAATTACTTCCGGGAGACCATTTCCATAGTCTCCACCTCCGGCTCCTCCTGGTTGCAGCTGCGCAGTTGTTACCAATCAGGACACATAACCACGGACGTAGTTATATGCGGTGCTTTATTTCAGCGCTGGGAAACCAGGGGTTTGCACCCAAAGCTGGCTTCGAACAGGTGATTCAGACTACACCTTATTATACAAGTTAGTCACATACATATTCATTACAACCCCTGACAACCATTAGCATATTCCACACCTATTCTGACACAAACTTCCTATCTAAAAGATGCTATGTTTACCAGTTATTTTCTAAGGTACCAACTTTAAAAGAATATATCGTAAATCTCTGTCCACCTTAAGAATTAGGCTCGGTTACAGTTACCTGCCTTATAAGAATATACCATAAATCTATGTCAACTTTAAGAATAGAGTTTGGTTACTGAATACAAGAATTCCATGGTTACAAGGTTGGTTGCTATCTTAATGTTAATCCAACTGTAACAGATCCAGCGATATCCAGGGTAGAGCTAGCGAAGGCCCATCCTGACCTGTTCCAAAAGGGAACATGGAAGGAAACATCTTGTAAAGTTGATTCTCCTGTTCCATAAAGGAACATGGAAGGAAACATCTTGTAAAGTTGATTCTGTTACTAACATCTCCCCCCTTTGAAAATGCTTTTCTTTAGACAATGCATTTTCACTTCAATCAACTTCTTCAATTATTGATTTGATTGGTGATTTGGCAAATGTGACAGTTCATAAGCTGGAGGGCTAGCTGGAGGACTGTCAAATATAGGATTAACATAATTCCTACTCAGGACACTGAAAATGCAATTATTCTTAGCATTTGTTTGACTAATCACACGTTTAATACCTACATGTAATAAACAAAGAAGTATAATCACAATTGTAAGTACAACTACACTTTCTAATAGTGAATGTACCCATCCTCCCAAATTTAAACCAAATGAATCCAACAGAGCTCCTATCCAGCTCTGTTCTGCATCCTGCTTTTCCTTTTGCAGCTCCATCTCTGTTTGGGTGAGTTGAGAAATGTCCTTCTCGACCTCCGAAGTTACGTTTGGAATATGGATGCAGCAATGATCCATTCTGTCTTTCAAATATCCACAGACACCATTTTCTTTCAACAACATTATGTCGAGTGCCATTTTATTATGTAAGGTCATTTTGGTCGTAGCCTGTAATTGTATATTAAGTTCCCGAAAACCTTTCTTAGTTATTCTAGCCAATCGATCCATTTGCCCGATCAATTTATCAATCATTTCCCTGTTTCTGTATGCCGCAATTGGTGCAAAGAAAGATTCTAGTGCCCAACCGAATTTAACACTGCTTGATGGTTCATGCCACACATCGTCTTCATCTATTTCTCATTTGTGCCTAACATGTAGAAGTTCTTGCCCATTTTTCAAGGGAGACTTTTTCCAAATAGGACATAGGGTTGGCAGTCCCAAAGTAATTTCCCTTACTGGTCCTGCTATTGGTAAATGTGTTGTCCAGGTCCCATCACTTAAGGCCCAAACCAGATGTCCCACACTACCTATAACGCCTCTACAATCAATTCTATTTCCATCAATACCTATCTTGATTCCTTCCTTTAGATCCAATTGTTTCTGACAAATGCAACCTGCAATTACCGCAACTTTAACGATGGATATTGGTATCTCTTTCATATCTGTCTGGCAAGTTATTACTCGTGAACAATTCCACCATGGTACTGTTGTTCCTCCTGTTACATTGGACCACCGTACACACCATGGAAATGCTTCACTATATTGGTATTGTTGTACAATACTCAATGTCCACATGTTACTCCATGATTCAGTTATATTTTTGTTATCCTGATCTTTGCATTCCCAGTAAGTCTGTTCAACCATTTGGTTTACTACTTTGGTGGTCCATGTGTCATAATAACACCAACCTATATTTTTGAATGGTCTGGTCATTCCTATTTTAACCCATTTCACCTCAGGTAATTTTAAACAATCCTCCTTTGGCCCTGGTGTTTTCCATTTTCCTTGTTCTTTTACCCTTTGTTCTGTTGGGATGACTTCTTTTCTAGTGCGGGATTCACATGCTATTTTACCAGTTCTGTTTATTTCTGGTAAGGTGGTAGATATTATTCCCCACTGTATTGGGTCTTCGGCCGATTTTGGAATTGGAAGGCAAGCAGTGATGCTACTGGTATTCTGAGTCAGTGCGAAATCTCGAATTAATCCTATCATAAGATTCTCTGCCTGATACCACCTGTGGTATCTGGGTACTTTCGTTATTATCTACTGCTCTTCGTGGTCTAATTTGCAATTCCATTTGAATAGTCCCATTTTCCCACTGTTTATCAGAGGCCTTGTGGAATAGAGTGGCACTTCCCTCTCCAGTTTTCAAAAGTACAAACACTCTAACCAAAATCACAATTTGGTAATGCAAACCAGACATTACTGCGATATAATCTTGAGCGAGGTAGGACCCACTATCTGCGATTTCCAGAGTCTTGGGACTCTTTTCACTCGGGTATAGTGTATCCAGGAGTCTACTCCAGCAACTTTGACTGTGGTGAATGTAGTTAGGAGTACTTGATAGGGTCCGTCCCAACGCTCTTTTAAGGGTTCTTCATTCCAAGTTCTTAGATACACCGTGTCTCCAGGCTCTATATCATGTACTGGATTCTCGAGCGCTAGTGGGCGATTCCACACTAGTGCGGATCTGAGTCGATTCAATGTCCTGCCAAGAGACAACACATAATTGTACAAGTCCTGATTTCCTTTCACATGTACCTCTGGGTTTGGGTTTGGTGCTTCATATGGTTTGCCATACAAAATCTCGTATGGACTTACTGACATTCCACTCCTAGGTTTAATCCTAATATGCAACAATGCTATTGGCAAGGCCTGAGGCCATTGAATTTTTGCGTCCTGACAGATCTTGCTAAGTTGCCTTTTTAGGGTTTGATTCATTTTCTCCACTTGTCCACTAGACTGGGGTCTCCATGGGGTATGTAACTCCCACTTAATTCCCAAACATCTGCTGATTTCTTTTACCAATTGTGCAACAAAGTGTGGTCCCCTATCGGAGGATATCCCCAGTGGTACCCCAAATCTAGGGATTATTTCCTTTAGTAACTATTTTACAGTTTCTTTCGCCTGGTTGGTGCGACAAGGGAAAGCTTCCGGCCATCCTGAAAAGGTATCTACCCCAACTAGTATATACCTGAATCCTCGGGTTCTGGGGAGTTCCGCATAGTCTCTTTGCCAATAATCCCCAGGTTGTATGCCTGTCTTTATTTTCCCCATTTCTGTTTTTCTTTTTACTAAAGGACTATTTTTCAAGCAAATTTCACACTTAGCTGTGATAGAATTTGCCATTGTTAACATCTGGACCGAGATAATGTTTTCTTAAATAAGTTACCAATACTTCTGCACCCCAGTGACACTTCTGGTGTTCCGTCTGAAGTATTCCTCTCATAATAGTGGTTGGTACCACAACTTGTCCATTGGTGGTTACATACCACCCAGAATTATTCTTACTGGTTCTTACTAGACTTGCCAATTTTTCATCTTCTGTAGACTATTTAGGTGGTTCTGAAGGTAATAAATCAATTGCTCTTACCTTCTGGGAGATAAGACCCATCATTGTCCTCACTTGCCGTGCTACTGACCGAGTTGTTTGATCAGCAAGCCAATTTCCCTCTATGATTTTCGATGTTCCACTTTGATGAGCTTTACAGTGCATTACAACAACTTGCGATGGTTTTTGAACGGCATTAATCAGATTCAGTATTTCCTCCTGGTACTTAATGTTTGTTCCTTGTGAAGAGAGCAGTCCCCGCTCTTTCCAAAGGGCTCCATGCACATGAACAACTCCAAAAGCATATTTTGAGTCAGTCCATATGTTAACTTTCTTGTTTTCGCTGAGTTCCAATGCCCTAGTTAAGGCGATTAATTCCGCTTTTTGTGCTGAGGTGTTTGGCGGTAAGGGTTTAGCCTCAATTACTGTCTTGGCAGTACTAATCACATATCCTGCATACCGCATTCCGTTCTCCACAAAGCTACTGCCATCAGTAAAGAGTTCCCAGTCAGTTTCTGCCAGCGGAGCGTCTTTCAAATCAGGGCGACTTGCGTGGGTGTATTCGATGACTTCCATGCAATCATGTTCCAGGTCTCCTTCTTCAGTACCTGCATCCAAAAACTCAGCAGGATTCATTAGGTTAGTAGTTTTTAGAACAACATCATCTTGTTCTGTCAGAATTACCTGGTATTTCATCATTCTGCTTGGGGAAAGCCAATGACCCCCCTTTTGTTCCAGTACTGTTGTCACCATATGGGATACAAACACTTCTATCCTTTTTCCCGTAGTTAATTTTCGGACCTCCTGGATCAGTATTACTGTAGCAGCTACCGCCCGTAAGCACGCCGGCCACCCAGTACTTACCGGATCTAGCTGTTTAGAAAAATAGCCAACAGGTCTTTTCCAGGATCCCAGTTGTTGGGTTAATACCCCCAAGGCAAGTCTTTGTCGCTCGTGTACAAACAACTGGAAATCTTTGCTCAAGTCCAGCAGGCCCAAGGTAGGCGCCTGCATCAAAGCCTGTTTTAGCTTTTGGAAGGCTTCACGTTGTGGTTTTCCCCACATGAACGTCTTATTCCCTTGTGCTTCGTATAAAGGTTTGGCAATCAACCCATAGTCCATAATACAAAGTCTGCACCATCCTGTCATTCCTAAAAAGGATCTTAATTCATGTAAGTTTCGTGGTTCTGAAATAGCACAGATAGCATGCACACGGTTTGTACCTAATTTCCGCTGTCCTTGAGAAAGCTCGCATCCTAAATAAATCACAGTCTTGGATGCAATTTGAGCTTTACTTTTCGATACTTTGTACCCATTCATTCCCAATTGGTTCAGTATTTCAATCGTTACCTGGATGCAGAGTTCTCGTGTCTCAGTCGCGATCAAAATGTCGTCTACGTATTGTAGTAACAGGTACCATTGTCGAGGGATCACGATGTGGCCTTTCGTAGTCCATTCCTCGAGTTCTTTGGCCAACTGATTTCCAAAAATAGTTGGGCTATTTTTGAATCCTTGCGGAAGACGTGTCCAGGTTAACTGAGTTTTCCTTCCATTGTATGGATTTTCCCATTCAAAGGCAAATAGCTTTTTGCTTTCCAGGTCGAGGGGTATGCAGAAGAAGGCATCTTTTAAATCAAGTACAGTAAGCCATTTATATTTCTCCTTCACAAATGTTAACAAGGTGTATGGATTTGCAACTACCGGATAAATGTCCTTAGTGATCTGGTTTACAGCCCGCAAATCTTGGACTAATTGGTAATTACCATCGGACTTCTTTACTGGAAAAATTGGAGTATTATATTCTGTTTCACATTCCTCTAGAATTCCATATCTCAAGAATTTTCAATTAGAGGAACTATTCCTAACCTAGCTTCTAATTTCAGTGGGTACTGTCTCAACTGTACAGGCCTGGCATCTTCCTTTAATTCCACTTTTACAAGCTGGGCTGTTTTCAATTTCCCAGGTATGTCAGTCGCCCATACCGTGTGGATCACAGCCTCCTCCACAGCTTGTGGTATTTCCACTACCGGGTTTTCTCTTAATAACAGAATTTGTCCCACCTTAGATTCTGGAATTTTCATTACCAGGTTTCCATTCTCAAATGTTATTACAGCATCCAATTTGGTCAATAAATCCCGTCCTAAAAGGGAAACTGGACAATCTGGAACATATAAGAACTCATGGGTTAATTCCTTTTCTCCAAAACGCAGATCTAAGGGTTGCAGGAATGGCCGTACTTCTTCCTTCCCTGTGGCACCAACAATCGTTGTCGTTTTATGACCTATTGTTCCCTGTAAAGAATTTAGCACAGAATAAGTAGCCCCTGTATCCACTAAAAATCTCACATCCTGGTCCCCCACTTGTATTGTCACAAGGGGTTCCTTATTCTGGGTATCGGTTCTTGTGCTGCCATATAGTCAACTGTTATTATTATATTCCCCCAACACCATAGTTTGTATTGCATTCCCTGCTGCACTTGGTACCTGACTCGTGGAGCCCGGACGGTTCGGGCATTCATTTTTCCAGTGTCCTTCCTCCTTACAATAAGCACATTGATTTATACCAAGCTTTACAACAGGTCTTAAAGGAGTTCCCCGAACATTCCGAAAACCGCGCCCTCGGCCGCCTGTAGTTCCTCTGCCACGGACTTCCATTCCTATTCCCCTGCCTTGTCCTTGGACCAGGGCCAACAAGTCTTGCTGAGAACGCCTCGACTGTTCCTTTTCTCTATTATTATAAACTTTCCAGGCTGTTTCTAACATGACATCCAGATCTCGTAATTGTGCCCCCTCCAGTTTCTGTAATTTCTTCCGAATATCATCCTGAGACTGCCCCAAAAAGATTAAAGCCAACTGAACCCTTGCTTGTTCTGTTTCAATATCTAAATCCATATATCTCTTTGCAGTTTTCTTTAATCTTTCTAAAAAGGCTGAAGGGGATTCATTCTTTTCCTGCCTAACATTATACAATTTTGACCAATTCATTTGTTTTGGCATAGCAGTCTGAACACCGATCAATAACCAGTCCTGATACCTCCGGAGGCTAAGCTGACCACCTCCAGTATTATAATCCCATCTGGGATCCTCCTTTGGAAAATTTTCATCAACATTGCCACCCACTATTCCATTCTGAATATCCTCCCTTGCTTTATCTCTTGCTACCCGTATAACCATATCCTTTTCTGTAGAATCCATTAATGTGTCAAGAATCACTTGTAAATCATCCCAATCAGGATTCTGCATTTTAATTATCATTTTAATTATCCTTGCAACCTTGTCCGGGTTTTCCCGGTAAGGACCGGCTGATTGTTTCCAGATCATTAAATCTCCTGGCGAAAACGGGATTTTTACATAAACCGTCTCTCCCCCCACTCCTACCGCTTGTCTCAGGGGTGCTATTACATTTGGCAGTCCACCCCCCTTTTGGGCTTCCTTTTCTCTGTGCCTAGTCCTGTGGGATATTGGTGTAGTTGTTACTCCTTTTACACCGGTTGCTGCCCCCTCATCCCCACTGGAATTGATATCACTTTCAGTGAGACGCACAGGTGCCGAGGGTTTAAGGGGTTTAGGTGCAGAGGGTTCAGTTTCTGGAGGGGCAACATCAAGACACGGCAAATCTAATTTTAAGGCATTACCGCAGCTGTTTTCTATTGCCAAACACGTCATGTATTTCTTTTCTGCCGTACAACCCATACATTTATCATTAGTACCGCCCCTCCATACTAATATTAACCCACATTCCTTCCTCCAGTCCTGTTTTTGTACAAGATAGAAAAAGAGATCCACGTACTGTACCTCATCCCATTTACCTTCCCTTTGACAAAACCTCATTAATTCATTAATAGTTCCAGGTTCTAAAGTACCCTCCGGCGGCCACCGTATTTCATTAGGCAAGTCATATTCAGGCCAGCAGTGAGTACAATATTCAGTTAACTTCTTTTTACTCATTGATTGTCCAAATCCAGCCTCCTTCCAATGTTTCAACAAACAGTCTAATGGTGACATCTTTGTATCGCTCATATCAACACAAAAGGGTAACACACAGGCGATTAACACAGAAGGATAACACACAGATAACTTTACCAGAACAACAGTAAAGACGGATCAAATCACCAGTTTCAACAGCAAATACAGATCAAATTACCAAGGCTACAGACCAGGTGCTGAACAACATAGATAACCAGACCAGGTGCACGCAAATAACCAGACCAGACCAGGTGCCGAGCCTGTGGCTTAAATAACCAAACCAGATGCCAAACCTGCAGAGGTTTCCCTCTAACGGACGGCTGCCTAGGCAATACCTCAGGAGCTCCCTGCCCAACTGAGCATGGCTTTCGCTGTGTCTGATCGACAGGCTACCAGATGTCTGACCAGCAGGCTACCAGACCAGAACCAGACCAGATGGGTACCCAATAATCCATGTAAAGCAACAGATAAAGCACCTTCTTACCAATCAGAGGTCCATCGTGAGCAGCGGAGAGCTGGTCGCGTCCGATGCACTCCCCAAGAATACCTCGGTGCTAGCTGGAGCAGGATCGAGACACGATCTGTCTCAGCAATGCCCGCGAGGTCCCATCTGGGTCACCAAAATGTTAGCAATCAGGACACATAACCACGGACGTAGTTATATGCGGTGCTTTATTTCAGCGCTGGGAAACCAGGGGTTCGCACCCAAAGCTGGCTTCGAACAGGTGATTCAGACTACACCTTATTATACAAGTTAGTCACATACATATTCATTACAACCCCTGACAACCATTAGCATATTCCACACCTATTCTAACACAAACTTCCTATCTAAAAGATGCTATGTTTACCAGTTATTTTCTAAGGTACCAACTTTAAAAGAATATATCGTAAATCTCTGTCCACCTTAAGAATAAGGCTCGGTTACAGTTACCTGCCTTATAAGAATATACCATAAATCTATGTCAACTTTAAGAATAGAGTTTGGTTACTGAATACAAGAATTCCATGGTTACAAGGTTGGTTGCTATCTTAATGTTAATCCAACTGTAACAGATCCAGCGATATCCAGGGTAGAGCTAGTGAAGACCCATCCTGACCTGTTCCATAAGGGAACATGGAAGGAAACATCTTGTAAAGTTGATTCTGTTACTAACACAGTGATTGTGAACCTGGGTCCTCTTCTCTGTACATGGTCACCTTTAATCCAGTGTGATGAGATGGTTAGGTCTCAGACTGCTGAGTTGGTTAAAACTGGCATATCTCCTGTCCTGTGCCCAAGTTTCTGTTATCTAGTTCACCCAGGGATGCACCAAAGAATTATTACCTTTGCAATTATTATTATCTTTATTATCTTTATTATCTTTAAATCTTTAAGTGTTAGTTCTTTAAGTGTTCATTAGTTAATTGTTAAATCCCTGTGTCATTCCCCTGTGGGAAACTACAGCAGGTCTGTGGAATCCTTCACAGAGAGTATGGGAATAGAGATCAGCCTTGAAGATATTAAGGTTTAGCCTTGAGAATGATGGGACTAAAGGAGTATCCAGAGATATTTAGTTGTACCCATGAGAGAGAAGGGATATACCCTGAGAGAGAAGGGATGTACCCGTGAGAGAAAGGGAGTAGAAGAGTAACATGGATGATAGCAAAATTAGCCAATGGGATGTTACTGCTGTACCTTGTAACCAATAGTGAAGAGACACATGAATTGGTAGAAATGTATAAAAATGCACTTGTAGCAAGAAATGGCATCTACTACTTTCATCCTGGAAGAACTTGGTCTATGTCATTTGTCCATCTCAGCCATGACATTCCCCCTGTGGGGGACTACGGTGGGTCCGTGGATTCCCTGACCGAGGGCATGGGAACAGACATTAGCCTTGAAGATATGAAGGCCTACCTGTGAGAAAGATGGGAGTAAAGGAGTATCCAGAGAAGCTAAGGATGTACTCGTGATAGAGAAGGGAGTAGAAGAGTAACATTGATGATAGCAAAAGTAGCCAATGGGATGTTACTGCTGTAACTTGTAACGAATAGTGAAGAGACACATGAATTGGTAAAACTGTATAAAAATGCACTTGTGACAATAAATGGCATCTACTACTTTCATCCTGGAAGAACTTGGTCTGTGTCATTTGTCCGTCTCATCCACGACATCCCCCCTTTTCTAAGAGGTTAGCAAATTCTTTTACTAAGGTGATGATTCTTTATGTTTTTCCAATGCCGAGATCACTTTCTGATGTGCCTTGATATGCGTGATTGCCACCTTCTTAGGAAGTTCAGCTGCCAATATTTCTTCTGCATTTTTGATATGTTTGCCTTGAGAGTTCAAGAGTCCATTTTCCTTCCAAATAGTTCTGTGTGCAAGCACGATCCTGAAAGCATACTTAGAGTCCGTATAAAAGTCCACAGCTAGTTCCAGAGCACAAGTAAGGGCGATTATTACTGCCTTTTGTGCTGAGATACTTTTAGGCAGAGGTCCAGATTCCATTACTTCATGGCTACTAATTATAGCATAACCAGCATGCCTTTCACCGTTCAGGATATTGCTACTTTCATCCATAAAGCAGTTCTCAGTGTTCTCCATAGGATTGTCCTTTAGATCTTGTTGGCTGGAGTATTTTTCTTCATTGTTTTCCAGGCAATTATGATGAACTGGTTTTCCAATGTGACCACTGAGGAAAGAAGTCGGATTGACAATGTTAGTGACCATGATTTAGCCTGATATTTGAGAAATCTTTGTGGGGAAAGCCAATGTCCCCCTTTTCACCTAGAACTGTAGACACTGTATGGGATACTAGCACAGTCATTTTCTGTCCCATGGTATATTTCCGGGCCTCCTGTATGTTCAGTACCACTGCTGTAACTGCCTGTAGGAATCCAGGCCACCCTTTTGCTTTTGCGTCTAATTGTTTGAAGAAATAGGCTGCTGCTCATCGGTATGGGCCAAGATTCTGTGCCAGTATACCAAAGGCTATTCCCTGCTTCTCATGAGAGAATAGAAAAAATGGTTTACTCACATCTGGGAGTCCTAAAGCAGGCGCTGTCATCAAAGCCTTACCAAGTTCTTCAAAGGCTTGTGTAGCTCCTTTATTCCATTGCAGGTGTTCCTGATCTGTGGCTGCTAGTACAAACAATGGCTTGACAAGCAATCCATAATCATAAATCCACAACCGGCACCACCCTGTCATGCCCAAAAAGGGTCCGTCATTCTTTTTCAGTTTGAGGCTTCGGAGTTTGGCATATAGGCTCCTCTCGAGCCTGTCCCAGGGTCCTTTGCCCTGCACTAATTTCATAGTCCAAATAAGTTACTTGTTGCTGCATCATCTGGGCTTTCTTCTGTGATACCCAATATCCTTGGAGCCACAAAAAGTTCAGTAGACTTACAGTTCAGGTTATGCACGTCTTATTTGTTCGGGTAGCGATCAAAATGTTATCCCCATATTGTAGCATCTGTCCTTCATCAGATGGGGCTTCCCAAGATTCAAGATCTTTAGCAAGCTGATTTCCAAATATTGTCAGACTGTTCTTAAATCCTTGTGGCAACAAAATCCATGTGAGCTGGGTTTTACATAAATATTATCTGGCTGACTTCATGGAGAGAGAGTCAAAAAGGTATCTTTTAAATCTAAAACTGTAATCCAAATCAAATTAGAGTTAATACAGTCAGTAAGTTGTATGGGTTTACTACCACCGGGCAGAGGTCCTCTGTTATTCTGTTTATAACCCAATTTGTACGAATTTCTCTATTACCAGCTGTGGAGGGGTTTGGTTATATGGAGATATGTTGTTGAATTAGTCAGGCCCAAAGGAATCTCAAGGCCACTTGGAGAAATTGAGAACAGAATCTTCTGTGAGAAAGAGGGGCGTTTCTTCATTAACAGGGCCTCAGCATGGCGTCAGTCATCGGATCTATCATCGGTGGGGCTCCAGCATGTGGACTGCCTGTGATACTTATTTAACGAATCCATGCTTGGAGCGTGGATGCGTGATTAGAGAATAGTTGCGTATATAAGGAGGTTTGTTTCTGTAATAAATGGCTTTGTGTGATTCACATTGAATTGGAATGCTGAGTCCTTTATTGCTCCAACAACCGACTGAATTAGGGATCAGAGTTCAACAACTTAAATACTTTCCCGGTCTCAAAATTATTAGATAATAATAAAAGCAAATTAACTTAAAGTGCTGTATCAAATCCTATTTTCCAAGTTCTGTGGAACAACATTTAATTGCCACTCATTGATATAAACCCACATTCAAACCACAAGTTGATACAGGGAATTGACAATTAACTAATTAAAACGCAAAGAACTAACCCTTTAACCCACATCACTATTGTCTAGCCTTGCTTAACTCTGTGTAACTTACTGTACAAAAAACAGGACTTCACTGACGCCTTCACTGCATTTAAACAAGCTCACAGCTCCTGGAAATTTACACACGTATTAGGTGAAATGATTCCCTGTGTCTCCAGCGCCGTAAATAAATATGTAAATACATACCTTCCTAACAATTCAAGGGTTTTAAGGTCATTTCCGTGCCTCAGTAGGGTCTGATGGAAGCCAACAAAACGCAACAGAGCCTGAAAAAGCTGAACAAAGCATTACAGAGCACAACAGGGCCTGAGAAAGCTTGACAGCGCCTTACAGATTCCGACAGAACCTGACAAACCCCGACCGGGTCAAACAATTCTTGAAAGAGCCCAGAAGTGCCCAATGGAGCCTGACACAGCTCGACAAAACCCAACATAGCATGAAAAAACCCAACTGAGCCCTACAACTCCTGACAGACCCTGACAGGGATCAAAAAATCCTGACAAAGCTTGGCAGAACCTGGAAAATCCTGGTAGGGCAGAAAGAGCACAAAGGAGCTTGACAGAGCCTGACAGAGGCTGACAGGGCATGACACAGATTGATAGTGCACTACATGTTCCAAAAAAGCCCAACAAACCTGATATGGCCCGACAGACCACAACAGAGCCCGAGAAAGCCCAACAGATCCCGGCAGATCCTGAGAGAACCTGACAGGACCTGATAGAGCATGACAGGGCCCAACAAAGACCAACAGAGGTTGACAGGGCCTGACAGATCCTGACAGAACCTGACAGAGACTGCCAGGAACTGAAAGAGATTGATAGGGCCTGACAGAGCATGTCAGGGCCTAACAGAGCCTACCAGAAACTGAGAGAGCCCGCAAGGGCATGACAGAACCTGACAGACTTCGACAAAGCTTGACAGAGCCCAACAGCACCTGAGAAAGCCTGACAGAGCCCGACACAGTCTCACAGGGCCCAAAAAAAGCCCGACAGAACCCAACAGGGCCTGACAGAGCCCAACAGAACTCGACAGGGCCAGACAAATCCCAACAGCACCTTACAGCAAACTATAGTGTCCAGTAGGGCCTGACAGAGACTGACAAAATGGAACAGAGCCTGAATGAGCTCAACAAAGCATTACAGAGCACGACAGGGCCTGACACAGCTTGACAGAGCCTTACAGATCCCGACAGATCCCCACAGAGACAGACAGAAGCCGACAAAGCCCGATATTGCCCATCACAGCCCGAAAATGCTCTAGAGAGCCCGACTTAGATAGACAGAGCCAGTAACGATCTAAGAGACCTAGGCAAGGCTTGACAAGGCCCTACAGAGCCTGACAGGGCAAGAAACAGATTGACAGTGCCCTATATGCCCCAAAAAAGCACGATAAACCTTGATATGACCCAACAGACCACGATAGAGACCGAAAAAGCCTTATAAAGCCCGACAGAACCTGACAGAGCCTGACAAGGCCTGACAGAGCATGACAGGGCTTTACAGAGCCTGACAAAGCCTGGTAGGGCAGAAAGAGCCCAAAGGAGCTTGACAGAGACCGACAGCACCTCACAGAGCCTGAGACAAACCAACAGATCTCAACAAAACCTCACAGAGACCGACAGGGCCTGAAAGAGCCTGACAAAACCTGACAAAGACTGACAGAGCCCTACAGACCCTGACAGAGCCTGACAAAGTCCAACAGAGCCCGACAAAACTCAACAGAGTCCTACAAATCCTGACATTGCCTGACAGACCCTGATCAAACCCGAGAAAGCCTAGCAGAGCCTGATAGAGCCTGACAAAACCTGACAGAGCCCAAGAGAGCTCCATAAAGCTTGACAGAGCCCACCAGGCCTTGACACAGCATGATAGGGCCTGCCAGAGCCCAACACAGCTCAACAGGGTTCGACAAATCCTCTTAGCACCTGATAGTGAACTATAGAGCCCAGCAAGACATGACAGAGGCTGACAAAGTGCGACACGAACTAGAAGAGCTGAAGAAAGCATTACAGAGTGTGACAGGGCCTGAAACAGCTTGACAGAGCCTTACAGATCGCGACAGAGCCCAACAGGGCTAAACAGAACTTAAAAGAGCCAGACAGAGCCTAGCACATCTTGACAGAACCTTACAGATTGCGACAGAACCTGACAGAGCCCGAGAGAACCCAACAAAGCTTGAAAGAGCCAAAAAGCACCTAGTCATGCTCTGTCAGGCCCTGTCGGGTTCTGTCCGGATCTGTCAGGATCTGTAGGACTCTGTCATACTTTGTCAGGCCCTATCATGTTCTTTCACGATCTGTAGAGCTTTGTTAGGCCCTGTTGTGCTCTGTCAAGCAATGTCAGGATCTGTCAGGATCTGTCGGGTTCTGTTGGGCTTTCTGCAGCGTTGTCAGGCTCTGTTGTGATCTCTCGTGCCATATCAGCCTATGTCGGGCTATTTTGGGGTATATAGGGCACTGTTAATCTGTGTCATACCCTATCAGGCTCTGTCAGGCTTTGTCAAGCTCTGTCCAGGTCTTTTAGGCCATCACGGGCTCTATGTATCTATGTCGTGTTTTTCAGAGCATTTTTGGGCTGTGATTTGTTTTATCAGGCTTTGTCAGCTTCTGTCTAAGTCTGTGAGGCATGTTCAGGCTCTGCCAGGTTTTTTGGGCTCTGTCAGGCCCCATCAAGCGTTGTTGGGCAATGCTGATCTTTGTTGGGCTTTTTTGATCCCTGACGGGCTTTGTCAGTCTCTGTCAGGCTTTGACGACATCTGTCAGGACATGTGGGACTCTGTAAGCCCCTTTTGGGTTAAGTTGGTCTCTGTCACAATCTGTCAGGCTCTGCTTGGCTTTGTCAGGCTCTGTTTGGCTCTGTAGGTCTCTGTCAATCCCTGTCAGGTTTTGTCAGGCTCTTCCAGGCCCTGTCGGTCTCTGTGTGCCTTTGTCAAGAAACGTCGGACTCTGTCAGGCTCTGTCAGGCTCTGTATGTCTCTGTCAAGTTTTTTTGGGCTCTTTCTGCCCTACCAGTCTTTTTCAGGCTCTGTAAAGACCTGTCATGTTCTGTCAGGCCCTGTTGGGTTCTGTCGGTTTTGTCAGGTATTTCAAACCCTGTCCAGCTCTATCAGGCTTTTTCAGGCACTGTCGGGCTTTCCTGCTCTTATTCAGGCTTTGTTGGGCTCTGTTAGTCTTCCTCAAGGTCTATCAAGCTCTGTGAGGACATTTCAAGATTTGTAGGGCTCTGTTGTGTTTTGTCAGGCTCTATTGGGTATTGTCGAGCTCTGTCAGGCTCTATTGGGTGCTGTTGGGTACTTTCAAGCTTTGTTGGGCCCTGTCAGGCTCTATCAGATTCTGTTGGGATTTGTAAAGCTCTGTCAAGCTGTGTCAGGCCCTGTCGTGCTCTGTAATGCTTTGTTGAGCTATTTCAGTCTCTGTCACTCTTTCTCAGCCTGTCAGGTCCTGCTGGACTCTATAGTTCGCTGTCAGGTGTTGTCTGGATTTATAAGGTCCTGTTGACTACTGTCGGTCTCTGTCAGGTCCCGTTGTGCTCTGTCAAGCTTTCTTGGGCCCTGTAAGACTTTTTTAAGCTCTGTCAGGCTTTCTCAGTTTCTGTTTGGCCCTGTAAAGATTTGTCGAAGTCTGTCTGGCTCATTCAGGCTCTATCATGCCCTGGCGGTCACTCTCAGTTTCTGGTAAACTCTTTCATGCCCTGTCAAGCTATTTCAGGCTCTGTCACGCTTTATCTGACTCTATTGGGCCTTGTCGAGTTTGTTGTGCACTGTCAGGCTTCGTTGGACTATGTCAGTTCCTGTCAGGTTCTGTTGGGCTCTTTCAAGCTCTGTCTGGCCCTGTCGGGCTCTGTCTACATCTGTAAGGATCTGTCAAGCTGTGTCAGGACCTATCAGGCTCTGTAGCAATGCTTTGTTGAGTTCTTTAGTCTCTGTCACACTTTTTTAGCCTCTCTCAGGTCCTGACGGGCTCTATCATTCGCTATCAGGCGCTGTTAGGATTTGTCGAACCCTGTTGAGCTGTTTTGGACTCTGTCACGCCCTGGTGGGCTGTGTCTAGCTTTATCAAGCTCTGATGGGCTCTGTCAGGTTTTGTCAGGCCCTGTCAGTCTCTTGCAGGATCTTTCAGTGCTTGGCGGGCTCTGTGGGGTTTGGTCAGGATCTGTCAGGCCCTGTCGGGCTCTGTCAGGTTTTGTCGGGCTCTATCAGTCTCTTGCGGGCTCTGTAAGTCCCTGGAGGGCTCTGTCAGGTTCTGTCAGAATGTGTCAGGCCCTGTCGGGTTCTGTCAGGATCTGTCTAGCTTTTTTGGGCTCTGTCATCCTCTGTCAGGTCCTGTCAGGTTCTGTCAGGATCTCTCAGGATCTGTTGGGATTTCCCAGGATTTTTTGGGCTCTGTAGTGATCTGTCAGGCCTTATCAGGCTTTGTCAGTGTTTTTTGGGACAGGTGGGGCACTGTTAATCTGTGTCATACCCTGTCTGGCTCTGTCAGGCCTTGTCAAGCTCTGTCCAGGTCTTTTAGGCCATGACAGGCTCCGTCTATCTACGTGAGGATCTCTAGGTAATTTTCGAGCTGTGATGGTCTCTATCAGTCTTTGTTGGCTTCTGTCTGACTCTGTGGGTCCTACTCGGGCTCTGTCAGGTTTATTTGGGCTCTATCAGGACGTGTCAAGTGTTGTTGTGCAGTATTAAGGTTTGTTGGGCTTTTTTGATCCCGGTAGGGCCTGACAGAGACTGATAAAGCATGACAGAGTCTGAAAGAGCTCAGCAAAGCATTGCAGAGCATGACAGGGCTTGACACAGCTTGACAGAGCCTTACAGATCTCGACAGAACCTGATAGAACCCTAGCAGGCCCCAAAGAGTAATACTTTGTTGTGCCCTGTCGTGCTCTGTCAGGTCCTGTCAGGCTCTCTCAGGCTTTGTTAGGCCCTGGCATGCTCTGTCAGGCTCTGTCAGGTTCTGTTAGGGTCTATCAGGTTTTGTTTGTTTTTTTCAGTTTCTGTCAAGCGATGTCAGGGTCTATAGGGCTCTGTCAATCCCTCTCAGGTTTTGTCAGGCTCTTTCAGGCCCTGTCGGTCTCTGTGTGACTTTGTCGAGATCTGTCGGTCTCTCTTGGGCTCTGTCAAGCTCTGTCAGGCTCTGTCAAGCTTTTTTGGGCTTTTTTTGCTTGATCAGGCACTTTCAGACTCTGTAGAGCCCTGTCAGGCCTTGTCAGACTCTGTGGGGTTCTGTAGGGCTTTGTCAGGCTCTTTCAATCCCTGTCGGGGTCTGTTAGGCTTTGTTAGGCTTTTTAGCCCTTATTCAGGCTCTGTCAGGCCATGTCAGGATTTCTAGGACTCTGTCGGGATTTGTCAGGCACTGTTAGGTATTCTTGATCTCTGTCAGACTACATTGGGTGGTTTTGGGCTCTTTCAAGCTTTGTTGGGCCCTGTTGGTCTCTGTCAGATTCTGTCGGGATCTGTAATGCTCTGTCAAGATGTGTTAGGTTCAGTGGGGCTCTGTAATGCTTTGTTGAGCTCTTTAATCTCTCTTGCACTTCGTCAGCCTCTGTCAGGTCCTGCCGGGCTCTATCGTTATCTATCAGGTGCTGTCAGGATTTGTCAAACCCTGTTGAGCTTTGTTGGGCTCTGGCAGGCCCTGTCTTTGTCTGTCAGGTCCTGGA
Organism: Patagioenas fasciata; assembly: GCF_037038585.1. Taxonomy (NCBI): domain Eukaryota; kingdom Metazoa; phylum Chordata; class Aves; order Columbiformes; family Columbidae; genus Patagioenas; species Patagioenas fasciata. The sequence goes on from NC_092559.1 coordinate 20,672,102, forward strand.
GGGCTCTGTCAAGCTTTGTCGAGTTCTGTTGGACTCTGTCGGTTTCTGTCAGGATCTGTCAGGTCCTGTCATGCTCTTTCCTGGTCTGTTATGCTTTATCTGTCTCTGTTGGTTCTTTTGACCTCTGTCGGGCACTGTAGGGCTTAGTTGGGATCTGTCAATTCCTGTCAGGCTCTGTTTGGCTCTTTCAAGTTCCGTTTCGTGTTTATTTGGGCTCTGTGTGGCTCTTGCACACTCTGTAAGTTTCTGGTAGGCTATGTCAGGGTCTGTCGGGGTCTGTCAGGATCTGTCAGGCCCTATAAGCTCTGTTGGTCTTTGTTGGGCCCTGTCATGCTCTCTCAGGCCCTGTCGAGTTCTTTCAGAATTTGTTGGGATCTTTTGGGTTTTCTCTGGCTTTGTTGGGCTCTGTCATTATCTGTCAGGCTACATCAGGCTTTGTTGGGCTTTTTTGATCCATGTTGGGCTTTGTCGGTCTCTGTCGGGCTTTGAAGGCTTCTGTCAGGACCTGTGAGGCTCTGTAAGCCCCTTTGGGGCTCTGTCGGTCTCTGTTGCTATCTGTCAGGCTCTGTTGGGCTTTGTCAGGCTCTGTTGGGCTTTGTCAGGCTCTTTCGGGCTCTGCTGGGCTCTGTAAATCCCCATCAGATTTTTTCGGGCTTTTACAGGCCCTTTCAGTCTCTGAGTGGCTTTGTCAAGATCTGTCCATCTCTCACCACAAAATGATCTTGGAATCCCGAGGAATGGGATGGAAATATTTGGAGTGAATCCTCAGTCTCCAATATTGAGTTTTAATTTGATCCTGACTTAAATGGCAGGGAGGTGGTGGGAGCACAGCCCCCCATACAAATGATGTGGCAGCGGGAACAAGCAGATGAGGAGGGGCAGATCACGTGTACTCACTCTCCGAGAAGCAGAAGAGTGGGGAAGGAATACTGGCACGGATTTTGCCAGCTTGGGAGAGTGGAGATGCGTCTATCCATTTATTAGCAGATGAAAAAGTTTTATTAAGCCCTATAGCCAATGATGATCTGATACGAGGATATGCTCAACTGCAAAATGTCAGAGGTCCTGACGGGCAAGATATTATTGCACCTACGCTATGTCAGTGTTTGTGTGCTGCAGTTTTAACAGCATATGTTGAACCTGTTGAATGTGTGTTGTCCTGTGGAAACTGGTGCACAATGGAGGATGGTATTAATTTAGTGTGGTGGATGGGGGTGGCATCTGCATTGATTATGGGATCCGATCTGGACAGGGTAGCAGTGACAAGAAGTATTAAAATGCAACTTCTTAGAGGACCGCCTGCCTCACTAATACCCGTGATTCTGCCAACAGTGACAAATGCTACGGGCAATGCAGGCACTCTAGTAAATGCCTTGAGGGGAATTGGGGCTGTAATTTCAGGACCCTCTGTTTGGGTGGTGAATAAAGGAAAGCCAGCAAAACTGAAAGGAGTTACAGCACGGGTGAGGCGGACACAAATATGGAATGATTTTGTACAAGCTGGTATCCCATGATTAGAAATAGGTGGGATCACACCATCAGAAATGTTTTGCCGCTTGCAAAAGTTAATGTTTATGCAAAAAAATCAACCAGCCCTAGTCCCACTGCCAACACTGCACCCACCCCCCACCCCGCCTGTCACCTCAATGCAAGACCAGTTTGCCTTTACCTGGCAACAAAAGCAATACACTTGCCGAGTGTTGTCTCAGAGATACAAATACAGTCCCTCCGTTTGCCATCAAATCATAGTAGCTAATATAGCATTATGGTTGGGTACCATTACTGATTGCCATTATATTGATGATCTGTTGATTATGGCAGTGTCACAACAAGAAACTGAAGCAGCTGCTGAATTTTTGAAGGTGTATTTACAGGACCAAGGCTGGGCAATTAATCTGACTAAAACACAGGACCCTAGTGCTACTGTACTATTTTTAGAAATAGTTTGGCATAGGCAGCTTCGAGAAATACCAGATAAGGTATATCACACAGTCCAGCAGTTTTCTGTACCAGCTGCAGTAAAACAATTACATGCCTTTTTAGGATTTTTAGGGCATTGGAGAACTTTTATCCCTAAATCATCTGTGGAGGAGGATTCCCCTTGTGAAGGATTAATAGAAGAGCACAATAAAGTTGATTCACTTGAGCCGCAAAACAGTAAGGAAGCAGATAATATGACCTCTGCTGAACTTCATGCTCAAGCTCTAAGTATGCATATAGCTTGTGGACATGGATCAGCTTATGCTGCACAGGCATGGGACATTGCTCATAATCAACCCGCTTTGCTATTATATACTTGTAAAACATGCTCACATCATTGTGCCACTTGTACAAAGTTAATTTAAGGGCATTATATAGGCCATGGGGAAAGATAAAACGTGGTCAATGGGCCTTGAATACCTGTCAGGTCGATTATATCAGCCCCCTACTCCCCTCTAGGGGGTGGCAATATGTATACACTTCTGTGGACACAGTGTCAGGGCTAACTACAGAGAAAATGGAATTATTCACATCAATGGATTGTGAAGTGGGACTGCAACCTATTGATCTAGATGCAAAAATTTATATAATTCCAGAGAATACTGTATGGTTTTGCACGTTGACTTCTCTTCTTATGTTACATCCTCTGCTAATATCAGATTCTCGAGTTCTTGTATTTCAGGTATCTTCAGTGAACACGTGTTTTATCTAGAGGAGACAGCATTGGAACAATGTTCTTGGTGTCACAGACCCAATATCAAAGTGAAGTCCAATCTGAAAACGTGCAGGCCACGACTTTTCAGTCTGCATGGGCAATTACCCCACACCAGGTTGTTAAACCCAGGTTGTTAAACTAAAGGAGCTGGAGCAACAGCATATGTATTACTGGAAGGTGACAACACTCCTATTGATTAACTTAGATTTATCCTGGTAAACTTAGATCTGTTCAGCCTCTACTGTAGCCTAATCATTTACCTTTAATATTTAGGAGAAATTAACGGTTGCAGATCTCTTAACAATGTGTTTCACTAGCATGACAACCCTTGTAGCTGTATTACAGAATTGTGCCATGCTAAGGGATTTTAACATTAATGTTTCTTCTTGTGGTTTCCTCTAAGTAGGTAGTGGCTGCAAATGCTGCTTATTTTGAAGGCATGTGGTGCTTCAACATAATGATGAACTAGTCAACATGGAAGAAGACATCTCACATCTTTGGGATTAATGCAGCAAGTGAAACAATCTACTGATAATGCCTGGCTGAATGACTAATTCCTTGACAAAGTGAATGGGACACCTAATTTAAAACATTATTGTAGAAATATGTTTTTTTCTTTTTCTATATGTGTTTATTGTATGCCCCTGTAAATTGCTCTGTGCTACACCTCACAAACCCAAATGAACAACTCTGGCTTTGCTGGTCCTAGCAGAAGCTGTCCCCTGAGCAAGGGGGTGGAATGTATGGAAATTGTGCAAGAATGGCAAGGAGGCTAGGCGGTAGGTTGAGGGAGGTGATTCTCCCCCTCTGCTCTTGTGAGACTCCACCTGGAGTTCAGCATTCAGCTCTGGGACCCCCAACATAAGAGGGACATAGACCTCTTGGAGCAAGTCCAGAGGAGGTCCACGAAGATGATCAGAGGGCTGGAGCACCTCTCCTATGAAGAAAGACTGAGAGAGTTGAGGTTGTTCAGCCTGGAGAAGAGAAGGCTCCGGGGAGACCTTATAGCAGCTTTCCAGTACCTAAAGGGGGCCTACAAGAAAGCTAGAGAGGGACTTTCTACAAGGGCATGTAGTGATAGGAAAAAGGGGTAATGGCTTTAAACTGAAAGAGGGTAGATTTAGATTAACTATAAGGAAGAAATTCTTCACCATGAGAGCGATGAGGCACTGGAACAGGTTGTCCAGAGAAGTTCCAGATGCCCCATCCCTGGAAGTGTTCAAGGGCAGGTTGTCTGGGGCTTTGAGCATCCTGATCTAGTGGAAGGTGTTCTTGCCCATGGCAGGGTGGTTGGAACTAGATGATCTTTAAGGTCCCTTCCAAACCATACAGTGGGAACAGCAGGATGTGAGGTTCCAACCACTTGGATGATAAAGGAAGATAAATACTAACATGACCATCGAGATGGTCAAAGAAGAAATAATACTAACATGATTAAATCACAGCAATTAGTCAAAATATAAAGGACCTTGGTAAGGTTATACAGAAGTATGTTTTTCATTATTATAAGGAGTGATAGTCCAGGCTCATGAGAATGGTATCTTGGGCCGGAACACCGGCCCCAAGGATGTGTGATGTGTAAATGTTGTCAGGCTGTCCTGGAAGGTGGCTGCTCCAGTTTACAAAAGGAGCAGAAGAGATTCTGATGCTCTTGAAGGAACCTCTAATTCACACCCAGAGACTGTGCAAAACAGGAATTAGAGGTGTCCTGCCTCCAGCCAGGTGGAGGAAAGGGATAACAGAGTTTATTGGACTGTACAAATACTATGGCCTGGTACAACACAACCCCAGGAGTACAAAGCTTTAGTGGACACTGGTGCTCAGTGCACAATAATTCCTTCTAATTATAAAGGAACGCAATCCATCAATATTGTTGGAGTGACTGGGGGATCCCGGGAGCTGACTGTTGTAGAGGCTGAAATGAGCCTAACTGGAAAAAACTGGCAAAAGCATCCCATTGTGACTGGTCCAGATGCTCCGTGCATCCTTGGTATAGACTACCTCAGGAGAGGGTATTTTAAGGACCCAAAAGGGTATAGGTGGGCATTTGGTATAGCAGCTGTGGACACTGAGAAAATTGAACAGCTGTCTGATTTGCCTGGTCTTTCAGATGACCCTTCTGTTGTAGGACTGCTGAGGGTTGACGATCAGCAGGTGCCAATTGCTACCACAACGGTGCATCGCCGACAATATCGCACCAATCGAGACTCTTTGACTCCTATCCAGTAGCTGATCCGTCAATTGGAAAGCCAGGGTGTGATCAGTAAGACTCGCTCACCTTTTAACAGCCCAATCTGGCCAGTGCGTAAGTCTAGTGACGAGTGGAGACTAACTGTAGACTGTCGTGACCTGAATGAAGTTACACCACCACTGAGTGCTGCTGTGCCTGACATGCTAGAACTGCAATTTGAACTGGAGTCAAAGGCAGCCAAGTGGTATGCTACAATTGACATTGCTAATGCATTTTTCTCTATTCCTGTAGCAGCAGAGTGCAGGCCGCAGTTTGCTTTCACTTGGAGGGGCATCCAGTATACATGGAATCGCTTGCACCAGGGGTGGAAACACAGTCCTACCATCTGCCATGGACTGATCCAGACCACGCTGGAGCAAGGTGAAGCTCCAGAACACTTGCAATATATTGATGACATCATCGTATGGGGCGACACAGCGAAAGAAGTCTTCGAGAAAGGTGAGAGAATAATTCATATTCTTTTGGATGCTGGTTTTGCCATAAAACGGAGCAAGGTCAAGGGACCTGCACGAGAGATCCAGTTTTTAGGAATAAAATGGCAAGATGGCCGTCGTCAGATCCCAATGGATGTGATCAACAAAATTGCAGCAATGTCTCCACTTACTAATAAAAAGGAGACACAGACTTTCTTGGGCGTTGTAGGTTTTTGGAGAATGCATATTCCTGACTACAGCCACATTGTGAGCCCTCTCTATCGAGTGACTTGTAAAAAGAACCAATTTGAGTGGGGCCCTGAACAACGACAAGCCTTTGAACAAATTAAGTGTGAGATAACTCATGCGGTGGCCCTTGGACCACTCCGAACTGGACTAGATGTTAAAAATGTGCTCTACACCGCAGCCGGAGATACTGGACTTACCTGGAGCCTCTGGCAGAAAGCACCGGGAGAAACCCGAGGTCGACCCTTAGGTTTTTGGAGTCGAGGATACAAAGGATCTGAGGCCAACTATACTCCAACTGAAAAGGAGATACTAGCAGCATCTGAAGGAGTTTGAGCTGCTTCAGAAGTGATCGGCACTGAAGCACAGCTCCTCCTGGCACCTCGACTGCCGGTGCTGAGCTGGATGTTCAAAGGGACGGTTCCCTCTCCACATCATGCAACCGAAGTTACATGGAGTAAATGGATTGCACTGATCACGCAACGAGCTCGAATTGGAAGTCCCAACCGTCCAGGTATATTAGAAGTGATTACAGACTGGCCAGAAAGCAAAGACTTTGGGATGTCTCCAGATGAGGATGAAGTAAAACGTGCTGAAGAAGCACCACCATATAATGCGCTTTCAGAGACTGATAAGCAGTATGCACTGTTCACAGATGGATCCTGTCGTCTTGTAGGAAAACATCGAAGGTGGAAAGCTGCTGTGTGGAGTCCCACACGACAAGTTACAGAAGCCACTGAAGGACAAGGTGAATCCAGTCAGTTTGCAGAAGTGAAAGCCATCCAGCTGGCTTTGGACATTGCTGAACGAGAGAAGTGGCCAATACTTTATCTCTATACTGACTCATGGATGGTAGCAAATGCCTTGTGGGGGTGGCTACAGCAATGGAAGAAAAGCAACTGGCAGCGCAGAGGTAAACCCATTTGGGCTGCCACACTGTGGCAAGACATTGCTGCTCGGCTAGAGAGGCTGCCTGTGAAAGTTCGTCATGTAGATGCTCATGTGCCTAAAAGTCGAGCCACCGAGGAACATCTAAACAACCAACAAGCGGATCAAGCTGCTAAGATTAATGTAGCTGAGGTGGACTTGGACTGGCAACATAAAGGTGAACTTTTCCTAGCTCGATGGGCCCATGATGCTTCAGGGCATCAAGGTAGAGATGCAACATACAAATGGGCTCGTGATCGAGGGGTGGATTTAACTATGGACACTATTTCACAGGTTATTCATGAATGTGAAACTTGCGCCGAAATCAAACAAGCAAAACGGTTAAAACCTGTATGGTATGGGGGGCGATGGTTAAAGTATAAGTATGGAGAAGCTTGGCAGATTGATTATATTACACTTCCACAAACACGTCAAGGTAAGCGTTATGTACTTACAATGGTGGAAGCAACCACTGGATGGTTGGAAACATATGCCGTACCTCATGCTACAGCCCAAAATACTATCTTGGGCCTTGAGAAGCAAGTCCTTTGGCGGCACGGTACGCCAGAAAGAATTGAATCAGACAATGGTACTCATTTCAAAAACAGTACTATAGACAATTGGGCCAAAGAACATGGTATTGAGTGGGTATATCATATTCCATATCATGCACCAGCCTCTGGGAAAATTGAAAGGTACAATGGTTTGTTAAAAACTACACTAAAGGCACTTGGTGGTGGAACCTTTAAAAACTGGGATTCACATTTAGCAAAAGCCACTTGGTTGGTCAACACTAGGGGATCAACCAATCGAGCCGGGCCTGCCCAATCAGAAATTCTACGGACTGTAGAAGGAGATAAAGTCCCTGTAGTACACATGAAAAATATCTTAGGAAAGGCAGTCTGGGTTACTCCTGCCTCAGGCAAAGGCAAACCTATTCGTGGGATTGTTTTTGCCCAGGGACCTGGCAGCACCTGGTGGGTGATGCTTAAGGATGGAGAAGTTCGGTGTGTACCTCAAGGGGATTTGATTTTAGGTGAAAATATGCAATGCTGAACTGTATGATGTGAATTGCCGCACTAACAATGTTTAATAAGTGTCTTACAGATCAAGACAATGGTGATGAAACTAGAGCTAGCTTCTTCGAGTGGCGCCCGACACCTTCTTCGAAGTGGTGTCCTTAACCCACAGTGTTCATGAGATGCACTTGTACCATTTTTCCTGCCCTGGGAGACTGTTGTGACAAAATGAACTTAATGAACTTTTCAAAGGATGGTCCACTGATTAATTACTCCTGTGTATATATGTACATATGTATATATATATATAGTAGTAGTGATTAATTAGATTGTATTGATAGATTGTATTGATAAGTATTCAGTGAATGTCATATTATAAGGGGTGGAATGTCCTGGTTTTGTTAAAAACAAGTTTCTCTTTTAGTGAATTTGCCTGTCAGCTAAAGCCTTCATGTTAGCTGCATTTTCCTGGAGAACCCAACACATGTTTTGGTTAAACCTAGCAATGGAATGCAAACTTATTGATAAGCACAGATGGACATCTCACGAGAGGGGCAACAAGAAACTGATGACCGAGAGACTGACCAACGGTGTATAACATTCCATTCACGTGAATACTTCATATAAAAGTGGGAGATCACGAGGATCTCATCCTTATGCCCTTTTTCCCTTTTTTCCTCATGGCTGACATTAGGAGAGGACCTTGCTGGTCGTCCCTGCGAACTGAGGCCTGGTGACAGACTGAATCCAGCTCCGGTTGGCTACAGAGTCTAATCCAGGACTTTGGGTGCTGGCTCTGCAGTTGCTGAGACTTACAAGATTGGTTTTGTATATTTTGTATTATTTTCTCTATTCTTATTAGTAGCATTAGTAAAACATCTTTAACTTTTCCAACTCTCTTCTCTCTGTCCTTCTTTCCCTACCGATCGCCTGTCCTGAGTGGGAAGGGGGGAGAGGGAGGGGCAAAAGGGGGAAGTGGGGGGGAGAGGAGGTTAACAATACATCTGCCAGGGTTTGATTGTCACCCCGCAATCTTAACCCTCGACACAGGCCTGGGCTGTGAATGAGTGGGAATGTGACTGAACACAGTCACAACATGAGTGTGGCGTGTTTGGAATAACAATTATTGAAAAAACATCCTGTCTAACGTCTTAGTCCAGGTCCCTATCTGTAAATCTATAAATTGAGAATGGTTAATAAAAAGAGCCTCAGCTTGACTCAGCTTAGCTCTGCCTTGCTCTTTGTTCCCTGCTGAACATGACCTCTGCCTGTGTGTGCACGTCTTTATCTGCGTCCACGTGTGCGTCGTTCTTCATCGCCACACATACCATTCTATGATGAGTCTATTATTATATCAAGTCAATTAACATGCAGCACACTGAACTTACTGAACAACTGTGCTGCTTCCTTCTTGCTGCTGGTGAGATGCAAAGAATGTGAGCAGTCTGAAGAAAACAGGTTTACATCTTTCTGTGCAAACCATACCAGGTTGGGTACTCTGGAGGATGGAGGGCCAAGTAGTTCTTCTGTCTCTTCATTTCATCCTAGACACCAGAATGGCTGCTGAGAGATGAGACAACAAATACGCAGCATATTACATATATTATGATGGCTATAACTGACTGTGATCACACTTGATTTCCTGTGGCATTAAATGGCATCTACTACTTTCATCCTGGAAGAACTTGGTCTATGTTGTTTGTCCGTCTCAACCACGACATACGGTGACCCCGACCTGATCCTGTATGAAGAAGGATCTCGCATGAAGAAGAGACAGCGGTGAAGCTGTGGTAGCCGAAGACAAGCTGTGGAGACGGAGCCCGGTACAGCTGATAGAGCAGCAGGGGGGAGCTGCCGAAGATCCGGATCCTTGAAAAGACACCACGCCAAGAGTTGGTGAGCTACCGGGAACAGGGGGGTGGAACTTATCTAAAGAAGAGGGTATTATATTATCTACATGGAAGTTGCTTCTGAAGAAGCAGGGTATTAGCCCTCTGGAATTGACTTTACGAAGGAAGGACTGTGTTACTATGGGGCAAAGCACTAGTGAAAGATGCAAAGAAACAACTGAACTGTTAACAACATGGCACTTGTTGCTAGAGACTTTGAGAGGATTAAAAGAGCAATGGGAACATGCAGAGACAGGGGAGGGGGGTGGCTTCCCTGGACTAGATTTGAAAAAAAAAAAAAAAGAAAAAGGCCAAACCCCCCTGTTACTAATGATTCTCCAGCACTGTTCAAGTCCACGTTATCTGATGACATGGATGAAGATGAGGGTTTGCAGCATATTCTTGAAAAGTTAAAAGGAGTATGTGTACGAGTTGCCCCAAGATCAGATAAAAACCATGAAAGACTCAAAGCAAAATTAGACCTATGCAACGTAACAGCAATAGATCATTTCAGACAGAACGATGGGGATTCATTGAAAGGGGCAGGTACCCCCCAACTCTTGGAAGAGACACTAATTGGCATACCGCAACTACAGGCACAATAAGTTTCTGAAATCCTGAGGCAGTCAAGAGACCTCACATATCAAGCTATGATAAAGGTGCCTGAAACTGACAAAGCAGCCAAATCATTTGCAACTATTAATCAGGGTCCCAACGAGAATTACATGCAATTTATTGACCGTCTTCAAGAGGTCATCAATAAGCAGGTTCAAAACTTAGAAGCTAAGGAAGAAATGGTGTTGTAATTAGCAGTAGAGGATGCTAATGTTTGCTATCAACATGTTATCTGCGAGTTTTACAGTACATATTATGTGTTTCTGTGTATTGCCTCTCTGAAAATCAAGCAGCTTGTCAGGAACGTGAGTTTTACTGGTTGTTGTCAGAATTGTTTCTTTGTGGTATAAGTGTGCCGTAAAACCTTCTCCCCACTTTTCCCACTTGCGCTGCAAGCAGCCCTGTGCTTTCCCCCCCTCCCTCCCTCTTCTCATGGTTTTTACTTAGGAGATGGGGTTGGAAACGACTGTTTTCAGTCGTGTTGTTAAGAAATCTGTATTGGGAGGTGTTTTAAAACATAGGAAAGCACTTGAAATATGAGGAACGAAAATCTTGTGAAATATTGTAATTAATGGTGGCTGCTGTGTAAGTTTAATGATTGGGAAAAGTGTCCGGAGAATAGAACCTTGAAGTATAACACTTCGTTGTTTCTAAAGCGAGAAGAGCAGGAGAAAAATAAAACTCTACAAAGATCATTGAATCATTTCAGTTTTACAGGCAGGGCGGTTTGAACTTCAACAAACTGAGAGAGAGTTAACTGATAACACACAGGTCACAGTAAACTTGCTGAAGTCTGCAAGATGCTTTCTTCATTAACCTTCTTTGTGGGTATCTGTTTAAGCATGTTGCAGTTTTAGTAGCTCTTTGTTGTGTGGTGCAGTGATTTCACAGACTGTTAAATCATGAGAATCCATGGACTCAAAATGTGCATTTTGTGATAATACAGAAGATCATGAGTAATTTAGTTCTTTACTGCGTGAATGTGATGGTAAAATTTTGTGTGTAGTAGCTGTTATTTCTCTTTCTAGCATGCTAGCTTTATTCCGGCATTCAGACTTGCACAACTCTGTGATGGGCTGTGTTTCATCACTATGTACTAAATTTGACTCTTGTGTGTCCACACCAAGTAAAGAACCCTGGTTTTGGGATAACAGTTGTAGCACCCCAGATGAGACGCTATTAAAAGCCTTGCCCGATCCAGCTTGCTGCAGTGGCGGGGGGGGCCGGTGCCGATGGGGCTCCAGCGCGCACTGACCTGTTTTGTCAGGGAGACCCAGCGGCACCGCTACCTGGCTGAGCAGTAAGCAGTTCAAAGGTGCAATGCTAAAATCGAGATATTGTCTTCAGTAAGTATAACTGTGATCCATCTGCATATTTGAACTTGGTATTTGGTTTTCATATCTGAACTCAGTATTTTAGTTTGCGTATATATATGTTTGGTACCAAAAGAATTTTGTTTGGGGAGATAACTACAAAATGGGAATCGGTTCCACTGCTAAAATTCCACCTTGTTCCCCCTTAGGAAATATTCTGAAAAAATAAAACTTGAAATGATACTGTACTAAAATGTGGCTTAAATGTGGAATTCAGGGTTTCAGTGCTGTATTGCAATTAATGTTGTTTTGCAGAACTTTGGAAAAAATTTGGTGAAGTATGGTACTGTAAGTTAATTTGCCATTTTTGAGACCAGAAAAGAATTTAAATTGTTACATTCTGATTCACATAGAAAAGAAAAGAAAAGAAAAGAAAAGAAAAGAAAAGAAAAGAAAAGAAAAGAAGAAGAGAAGAGAAGAGAAGAGAAGAAAAGAAAAGAAAAGAAAAGAAAAGAGAAAATAACTAAATGCTATGATGGATGTGGCCTTGGTATTGTATGAGGTTGTATTTAAAAGTTGCTAGAATATGAACTAATTTGGATCTAGAGAAATGGAATAATGGATTGATGTTTAATATGCTGGTTTTTGACATCTGTAAATTTCAAAAGGTAAATGGGGCTGAGGAATGTAACTATTACTGAGCTACTTGGAATTGCGTATAAAGTGCATTATGGTTGGAATGAAATGGGAAAACAAAAAAGCAAAATATCCCAGGCCTGTGTCGAGTTGCGAGATAAACTCAGCTCATTGTAACTGAGGAGTTTTCCAGAGCCTCCCACTTCGTACCAGCGAATACGCCAGCTGCGTGGCCTTGGCTACATCTGAACTGTAGCAAGAAGAGAAAGAAGAAAAAAAGAAAAAAAAAAGGAAAAAACCCGTTTTCCCACTGCTAAGCGGAGAAAGGGGGGCTTTACTCCCCCCGCTCTGTTTTTTTTCTCTGGAGTATTGTCATCCATCCTTGTTGTGGCACTGTGTTGCTTCTCGGCTTTGAATCAGGGGTTGTTGGTGATGTTTCTTTTTGCTTCTATCTTGTCTCCTAGGTTTTGGCACATCTGGGGAGAGAGCTCATCCTTTTACCTCCTTGCTGAAGTCAGTCTTTTCACACTGGTCAGCTTTGGGGAGGTCAGAATGCTCAGTGCTTCTCTGGGTCAGAGTGGTACTGATTTGAGTGCAGACAGGTTGGTTTGATGTGGAGTTCGAACTGATTTGTTTTCATGCTAGACTGGAGATCCTGCCATCCCAGATGGGGGCGAGAGGTTTTATTCCGTCCCCCAGTAATGTTACTGCTAGAGAACTGTAATACTGCATGAAGGAGTCTGAGGGTTGAAATTTAAAGGCATTGCCAGTGGGTCCATAGTTCTAATGAAGCTGGGAAATTAAACCAAATTTTTTTTTTAATAGACTTATTTTGTGGTAACTGGTTGTAAGAGACTTCTTAGTAAATTCACCGTGTTAGTTTTTGAGGTCATGGGAGAGAATGAAAGAAAGGCCGTTTTGTGAGACCAATAGAATGCCAAATTTGGAACAAAGTTTTAATACATGAATTCTTGTAGTTGCCAGAAAGCCCTATACCTCTCTTGGATCAAGACTTGTTAAGTAAATTGTAAGCTCAAATAATGTTTTCTGAGAATCCTGTTCAGTTACATGTCTTACAAGAAGCTGCTTGGATGGTGCAGATCTGCTTGCTGCAAGTGAGAAATCTCCAAGGAAATTTCAAATGCTGTATTTCCACTGATATTAACAGCCAATGTTTTGATAAAGCAAATACTACACTGATAGATCTGAAACAGGACTTCGATCCGGTAGAGGGAAAACAATATCCAATAAATATGACAGCTAAAATGGAGTTGGAAACTTTGAGGACTAAATTTATGACAACCTTGCAGGTTGACTGCATTCGATTGGACTTGCAGATTTGTCTGTTTATAGCTACAACATAGAAAAAACCTGTGGTTGTTGTGGGACAGTATGATGAGATTGCTAACAGACTGATATACTGATTGTTACTCTGATCAAGAAATGCAGGGAATGAATTTAAGTCTCAATAGACCATAATCCTTTTGTCATACATGTACCAGTTGTGAAATTTAATTTTGATGTTTTTATTTGCAATCTATGTCCTTGCAAATTGCACTAGCTGATTTTCTTAACAGCACAGCTTTTGGCATGCATAAATGTAAAATGTAAATTGCTGCAGAACCTGCAAGTCTCTAACATCAGGTCACAGACCATACTTGTATCTGGTCTGATCCTACATACTTGCACAGTTTTTGTTGATGGTTCTGGGAAGTCTCATAAAGCTGTAGTGGTCTGGCATGAAGATAACAATTGGCATCATTCTGTAAAAATTATTGAAGGTTCAACCCAATTAGCAGAACTTGGCACAGCTTTACATTACTTAGAGCTTTTTAAGGAGGAACCTCTAAATTTGATTTGTGATTTTGAGTACATAGTCAAGGTCCAGTGCACATATCTGATTCTTAACTGGTTTTTTGTTTTTGTTTTTTCTCTTTTTTTTAAACAAAAAGGGGGGAGAAGTAGGGAAAACACCACAAAACCAATTGTCAAAAGTATTGTATGTGATGAATCACTTATATCTAAGTGGTGCAGCCCAAATTTACCCTGTGATGAAACACTTTGCATGTGTGACCCAAAAAACATGCTAAATCAGAAAGAACCTACATTAGTGTGGCAGAATGCAAACCCCCCTTTCTTCCCCTCCCTCCTTCATCATGGAAGGAGTAGGCACATCTCCCTCTCTCTCTGAGGCTAACAGCTTCTTTTGTTTGGCCCCAGAGCACCCTGGCCAGGGCCATTAGGAGAAGGGATTGCCAAGGCGCCAGTGAGCCGCTGGGCACCTGTGACCAGTGTGGGGGATGTTTGGAGGCTTCAGGGGCACCCCACACACGGTGTGGGGGTGCAGAGAAGCTTCTAGAATGCCTACAGTCAGGTCTGATCAGCCAGTATAAAAACGGGACTCTCTCGTCGAGACGCGGCCCATTGTCACCGGTCTCTCGGAGCGCGAGCTGAAGATGCTGCCGCCGAGAGCCCCCCCTCCCCAGGATGGAGACTCCGCTTGCCTTGCAGCCACGTGTGTGAGTAAAACTTCTCGCAAGATTGCGAGTATGTTTATCCTTTCCGTGCATAACTTGTTACTTGGGAGAAGAGACTGACACCCACCTTGCTACAACCTCCTTTCAGGCAGTTGTAGACAGCAATAAGGTCTCCCCTCAGCCTCCTTTACTCAACAGCCCCAGTTCCCTCAGCTGCTCCTCATAAGACTTGCTCTCTAGACCACTCACCAGCTTCATTGAACCCTTTTCTGAACTACCTCCAGTACCTCAATGTCTTCCTTGTAGTGAGGGGCCCAAAACTGAATACAGTATTCAAGGTGCAGCCTCACCAGTGCCGAGTACAGGGGACAATCACTTCTCCAGTCCGGCTGGCCACACTGTTCCTGATACAAACCAGGATGCTGTTGGTCTTTTTGGCCACCTGGGCACACCGCTGGCTCATGTTCAGTCAACTGTGGATCAACAAAGAATCACAAAATAGCTGGGGTCAACACCCTCAGGTCCCTTTCTGCCGTTCAGCTTTCCAGCCACTCTTCCTGTAGTGTTGCATGGGGCTGTTGTGACCCAAATGCAGGACCCAGCACTTGGCCTTGTTAAACCTCATACAATTCGCCTCAGCCCATCAATACAGCTGGTCCAGATCCCTCTGTAGAGCCTTCCTACCCTCAAGCAGATCAACACTCCCACCCAATTTGGTGTCATCTGCAAACTTACTAAGGGTGCACTCAATGCCCTTGTCCAGATCATTGATAAAGAGATTCAACAGAACTGGCCCCAATACTGAGCCCTGGGGAACACCACTCGTGAGTGGCTGTCAACTGGATTTGGCTCTGTTCACCACAACTCTTTGGGCCCAGCCCTCCAGACAGTTCTTTACTCAGAAAGAGTACGCCCATCCAAGCCATGAACTGGCAGTTTCTCAAGGAGAATGCTGTTGGAAACAGTGTCAAAGGCTTTACTAAAGTCTAGGTACAGAACATCCACAGCCTTTCCCTCATCCACTAAGCAGATCACCTGGTCAAAAAAGAAGATCGGGTTGATCAAGCAAGATCTGCCTTTCATAAACCTGTTTTGACTGGGCCTGATCATATGGTTCTCTTGTAAGTGCCGTGTGATGTTACTCAAGATCATCTGCTCCATGACCTCGCCCAGCACCGAGGTTAGACTGACAGGTCTGTAGTTCCCTGGATTGTCCTTCCGGCCCTTCTTGTAGATGGGTGTCACATTTGTCAACTTCCAGTCAACTGGGACCTCCCCGGTTAGCCAGGACTTCAGATAAATAATTGAAAGTGGCACGATGAGCATTTCTGCCAACTCCCTCAGTACCCTTGGATGGATTCCATCTGGCCCCATAGACTTGAGTGTGTCTAAGTGGTGTAGCAGGTTGCTAACCATTTCCCCTTGGATCCAAGGGAGCTTCATTCTTCTCCCGCTTACTGTCTTCTGGCTCAGGGTGCTTTGCACCTGGACCACAACTGGTTGTACTATTAAAGACCGAGGCAAAGAAGGCATTAAGTACCTCAGCCTTTCCCTCATCCTCTGTCACTATGTTTCCCGATGCGTCCACTACAGGGCGCAGATTCTCTTTAGCCCTCCTTTTGTTGCCAATGTATTTATAGAAACATTTTTTGTTCCCTTTTACAGCAGAAGCCAGGCCCAGCTCTAGTTGGGCTTTGGCCCTTCTAATGTTCCCCCTGCATAAATTCACAGCGTCCTTGTTACCTGTCCCTTCTTCCGAAGGTCAGAAATTCTCCTTTTATTCCTGAGTTCTAGATGAAGCTCTCTGTTCAGCAGGGCTGGTCTTCATCCCCATCGGCTCATCTTTCAGCACATGGGGACAGCCTGCTCTCATGCCTTTAAGACTTCCTACTTGAAGAGCTACCAGCTTTCCTGGACTCCTTTACCTTTAAGAACAACCCCCCAAGGGGCTCCTAAACAGGTCAAAGTCTGCCCTTCAGAACTCCAGGGTAGTAGTTCTGCTGATCCCCCTCCTTACTTCTCCAAGAATAGAAAACTCAATCATTTCATGGTGACTATGCCCAAGATGACCTCTGACCATCACATCACCCACAAATCCTTCTCTGTTTGCAAACAGGTGGGGTGCCTTCCCCAGTTGGCTCACTGACCAGCTGTATCAGGAATTTGGACACTCCAGGAGTCTCCTAGACTGTTTCTTCTCTGCTGTGTATTTCCATCAGACATCTGGTAAGTTGAAGTCCCCAGTGAGAACAAGGGGTAGTGATCATGAGACTTCCCCCAGCTGCCTGCAGAATATTTTGTCTGCTTCTTAATCCTGGTTCGGTGGTCTGTAAGAGACTCCCACCAGGATATCTGCCTTGTTGGTCTTCCCCCTGATTCTTACCCATAAATGCTCAACCCTATTGTCACCATCATTAAGCTCTAGACAATCAAAACACTCCCTAACATACATGGCTACCCCACCTCCTCTCCTTCCTTGCCTATCCCTTCTGAAGAGTTTATAGCCATCCAATGTAGCACTACAACTGTGGGAGTCATCCCACCATGTTTCTGTGATGGCAACTACATTGTAGTTTTTCTGCCGCATGATGACTTCCAGCTCCTCCTGTTTGTTGCCCATGCTGTGTGCATTCATATAGATGCAGTTCAGCTAGGCTACTGATCCCACCAACTTTTTGCACTGAGAAGCCCTAATTCCTTTTTGATCCTTCTCAGGCTCTTCTGTGGTTTCTAACATCAATAACCCTTGTGCCTTTGCTACCACATGGCCCTCCATCCCCTGCCTCCAATGAGAGGGCAGACAAAAGGGCCTTGCTAGCACCCCATCCCTCACACTTTGGTATGGTACCCTTGGGTTTGTCTCTGTTGTGCCCAGTTTTCTCCTTTTCCCCTGTTACGATCCATTTGGTGATGGACTTGTGATGGTTCGTTTACCTTGATCTCGAAGCACAAAATTGAGGTAACCAAAATGCCAAGGGGTTATAATTGAATCAAACAGTGTTACTTTATTATTTTGCCCGTAAAGTAGCATGCAATAGAGAGAGAGTAGAGAAAAAGGGAAAGAAAAAAAGAAAAAAAAGGGAAAAAGAGGATTTTAATTACCACCACCGAGTCCCAAAGGTGTCCCTCTGGTCTTCGGTCCCGTAGAGTCCTGCCGGTCCTGCGTCGTGATCCGGGATCCTCTGGTGGGAAGATCTTAACCATGTCCAGTCGGGAGTCATCTTTTATGCTTCTTCACCCCCCCTCATTCCCATTGTTTGAGGCCAATCTCCACCTTTGTTTCACAATCCAGGCTTAATTGCGCAGGCCCAAAAAGTCCCCGCTTTGCTTGCCAGGACCCATCTGCGCCTGCGTTGCCTCGCATTCAGGGTGACCTCAGGATCCTTGGCGAGCTTCTGGGCATGCTCTTCTTCGTTGTCCTTAGTAACAGGGAGGCGGTGGGGGGCAAGTTTGGCTGAAGCAGCAGGTGAAAATCCATCTTCTGGACAACGGCTATTGTCCCCGGGTCGGAGAGACCTGTATAACACAGTTCCTTTTAGGAGGTGGGGACAAGCTTGGCTGAGGCAGCAGGTGAAGTCCACACAGCAGCTATTGTTACCAGTAGCCCCCGAGTTGGAGAGACCTGTGCAACACAATTATTCTCCTCGGGCCTCTCTCCAAGTCATTGTCCATCTGTTCTTGATGGTGATGTTCAGACAAATCTTCAGATCGACTCTTACACCACCCCGTGACTGAACATTGTTATCAGGAGCTCGTGGCAGCAACATGATCCTCAAAGAGAGACAGAAAGTATAGAGGAAGAAAAAGGAAAGGAAAAGTGGTTTATATGCACGCAATCCGCTTTGTATGAATGGTTTTATGGATGTCTCCATTGGAGGGCACACTAAACAAATTGTGTGCATTAAGTATAGATGTCAAATGTGTCAAACGCTTTAGCATTTTGCAATTCAAAACATACAATACCGCAGAGAGAACAAAACCTATCAAAACTAATACCAAGAGAACAACAATGGGGTGACACAACTTGTTCAGGATGCCTGTAGCAGTAGGTGACCACCTGAAAAGTATGTCCCACCACTTATATTCTGTGTCTTTTTCTACTCTTCTCAACACACTGTGAATTTCTTCAGCATTGTGGTGAACAGTTATCAAGGTTTTCTGTCCATTTACTCAAACTTCTTCAAAGATCTTGATCAAGTCTTGGTGTTGCAACAATTGCTTTACCAATGTGAGATTCATCCTGATAGATGTAGGCAGTAATTCATAAATCAGTGTGTAATTAGATTGCATAAGTTGATGAGATATGACTGGTGTTAAATAAGAAAAATCACATCCAGTAATTTTAACAAAATTACAAACACAAAAATTTGAATTATTTCTAATATTTACCATCACTCTATCTACTAATATAGAGTTACAAGTAGTCCTCAAGCACACACAACCTTTGCCAATATACACTAATACTTTGAGAGGCGGAGGAACACGCAGGTCGACTCAATATGAGTGATAAAGCATAGTTTGATTTATTAGCCCAAATAGCATATACTTATACAGTTCACGATAATTATGCATACCTGTGACCTACTAATTGGCTTAAGCTCTAACAGTCACATTTGCATGGTCCTCCTACTTGCAGCTGCTAGCTATGCTTATTCTACATTCTTGTGCTGTTGAAAGCTGTTTGTGAAACTCTGCGAAGGTCTCAGTGACCTTGCTGATTTTACTGAAACAGTCAGCGGTTCTCACTGCGGCCTAGTCTTGCTACTTATGCTAAGACCTTCAGAATAGGCTCTGCTCGCACAACTGCTTCGTAGACCCACATCCCCCATTTCCAAGCCATTCTCCAACATTTCCCCCTTTTTCTTTTTGTACAAGCAGAGCCTGATTCACTATTTGCTCAAACATTCTTTTAAAGCAAGAGAGAGCACAGCTTAAACACAATAACCCTATAGCTACTATAACTAAGATAAGCAACACACTTTGTAAAAAGCTCTTAAACCACCCTTCTAACCCTAGCCAGTTTGTTAACCCCTCCAAGCCGAAAAGCCCTATATCTTCTTGAATCTTCTGGGTGTAGTCCATAAGCTGTTGAATTTCCTTATGGATTGACTTCGATTTATCTTCCAGGTCTGTGAGCATTTATAACACTGAATTAGGATCCATGGTTTACATCTGAAACAGTCCTCACAGCTTATCTCCCTCCTGTCCATCTGCATCCATTGAATCTTTGTTGTCTTTATTTAGTCATGGCTTGACCCACTTCGCGGGAATCCACTTCGATCCTTGGCCTGTAATGACACAAACATAACGTTTCCCCAGGTTATCAATTGATGTGACCTTTTCCATTGACTAGTGATTTGACCATAACTAATGTAGGTTCTTTCTGATTTAGCATGGTTTTGGGTCATACTTGCAAAGTATTTCATCACATACAATGATTTTGACAATTGGTTTTGTGGTGTTTCCCGTACTTCCCCCCACCTTTTTAAAAAAAAAAAAAAACAAGAAACAAACAAACAAAAGTTCAGAATCAGATACGTGCGTTGGACCTTGACTATGTACTCAAAATCACAAATCAAATTTAGAGGTTCCTCCTTAAAAAGCTCTAAGTAATTTAAAGCTGTACTAAGTTCTGCTAATTGGGTTGAACCTTCAATAGTTTTTACAGAATGATGCCAATCGTTATCTTCACACCAAACTACTACAGCTTTATGAGACTTTCCTGAACCATAAACAAAAACTGTGCAAGTATGTAGGATCAGACCAGATACAAGTATGGTCTGTGACCTGATGTTAGAGACTTGCAGGTTCTGCAGCAATTTACATTTATGCATGCTAAAAGTTGTGCTGTTAAGAAAACCAGCTAGTGCAATTTACAAAGACATAGATTACAAATGAAAAAAAAATCAGAATTAAATTTCACAACTGGTACATATATGACAAAAGGATCATGGCCTATTAAGACTTAAATTCATTCCCTACATTTTCTTGATCAGAGTGACAATTGGTATACAACAGTCGGTATATCAATCTGCTAGCAATCTCATCATACTGTCCCACAATAGACACAGGTTATTTCGTAGACAAATCTGCAAATCTAACTGAATGCAGTCAGCCTGTAAGGTTGTCATAAATTTATTCTTCAAAGTTTCTAACTCCATTTTGTCTGTCATATTTATTGGATATTGATGTCCCTTACTGGATCGAAGTTCTGTTTCAGAAGTGTAGTATTTGCTTTATCGAAACATTGGCTGCTAATACTAGTGGAAATACAGCATTCGAAATTTCCTTGTAGATTTCTCACTTGCACAAGCAGATCTGCACCATCCAAGCAGCTTCTTGTAGGACATGCAACTAAACAGAATTCTCAGAAAACGTTATTTGAGCTTACAATTTGCTTAACAAATCTTAACCCAAGAGAGGTATAGGAATGTGACAAAATCTAGACTCTACTCACACAACTGCTCCGTAGACCCACGTCCCCCATTTCCAAACCATTCTCCAACATAATACCATTTCTCGATTGTCAGGACGAACCTCAAAATGACAAACATTCTGCTCAGAGTCCAGACAAATGTCTTGAGAACTAATTGTATTACTTTCACAGATGAATCCTTGCTGTTCCCGCACAATACAAGATTCTAAATTGACAGTTTGCCATTTTTCATCCACTTTTCAGGCCCATACTCTGTGCTCGAAAGGATAGAGTACAGCTCTGTTGTGGTTCAATCCTAATGCAATGATAGCGTAAATTACGTATATTGAAGTATTGTGTATGGTTAACACAAAGGTCGTGGCAGTGTTTGTGATGGGGTTATAAGTGAAGTTTACCAAAGTCCACCAGGACTGCAGTTCTTTCTCAAATTCATTGGCACTGTCCCAAACAATTTTCCGAATTTCAGTAGGGAAAGCACCTTCTTCACCTTCTCTTATGATCAAGGTGTGATTGCATCCACAGTTGTGCCTGAATACAACTGATTGCCAAAGAAAGGTTATTTTGGACCACACCAAGTGCATCTATTATCAATTCATGGTCTTTTACATTTACTTTTTCCCATTTTGGTAACACTTTTTATAACAGTCACTGGTTAGTTCCCAAAGCCAATAGGGAAGACCTCAAGGGCAGTTGCAATTTTGCCAAATCACTAGTTGTAGTAGTCAATTTATTCATTAATATCTCTGAATCAATACCAGTTAGAACTTCCAATCCTGTCACCAACACACCAGTTAGGTCTCTCGGTGTTCTATTAGGAATTTGTTTCCTCAGTCAGGTTGTTCACCCTTTGAAAGAGGTCCTTAAGAAAGGAGAGTAGGCTGGCTGAATCTCAGAAACCTTATTTTGCATTAACACCTCAACACGCTTAAGAGACCATTCTGGATTGAACAACATTTGTTATTGGCCTATATTTTTGATCACATATGGTCCAATTTCAAAAATTTTCGGATCGGGTACAGCTATTGGTTGGGTGGTAGGTGTCACGACCTCTATCCTGAGTTCCCTCCAATGTTTGGTATTATTTTTACCACACATTACTTTATGAGTATATTGTATTGCAGTCAAGTTTTGTTGGAACGATAAAGGACTCAGCACTCCGATGTGAATCACGCAAAGCCGTTTATTACAGAAACAAGCCTCCTTATATATGCAACTATTTTCTGATCACGCATCCACGCTCCAATCATGCATTCGCTAATTGGATATTGTCTATGTTCACGAGCTGGAATCTCACTGCTGATAGGTCCATTGATTTACATCTTGTTGAGTCCCTGTTATTGTAGAAATGCCTCACTCCCACAGCAGGTCCTGTTTTCAGCTTTTCGAAGTGGCCTTGAGATTCCTTTGGGTCTGACTAATTCAACAATAAATCTCCATCTAACAGAAACCCCTCCACAAAGTTTAGCCAACAATTTTGGCTTTGTTTTTCACATGATAGAGTAGAGCCATGTAGTCCAATTCTATAGCTGTTTACTGGTTCAGTGAGGGATTCAGTAATCAGTCTACATTGCATGGAGAAGTTGACACCCTGGACCACCATAAAAGAGCGTGAAGCTTTATTTTTGTCATTGTGTGAAAACGCTGTCTTTGTTGTGATAGGTGACTATTGCAACAAATGTCACTGGAGGTTTGGCGACAGCATTTATTTTAAATTTGAATTTTAGGCCTAGTAGTTCTGATCGGTTGGCGTGATTGTTTCGCCAATTACACACCACCCGGATGGTCCTTGTTAAAGTGAAGTTGCACCAACAATCAGTTTCTGCATCCTTGCAGGATTTAGTAATCTCCACATTGTTGGTACTTGGGTCCAAGGTGGTATAGTTGCCGATGTACTTTTGGCGACAACACGAGATGAGAGAATTTTGTTTATTACATTTCCACTCTGCAGTGGCACAGAGTTTCGCTGAGATGTTAGGGTGAATTTTGGTTGTCGAATTTAGATCTAAAAGGTTTCCAGTAACTGTAATTGAAGAGGCTTTCTCATGGTTAGATCCTTCCACCTTTCTGCATCCTATTTTAATTTTTTCTCCATTTGTACCATTCAGGACTCTAACCCAATCCTTCCTATCCCACTTCCATTCATATGGGCAATACACTTTATCATCAGGTATTACTATAGTAGCTAAACTTGGAAAGTGGTCTTCAGGATACAGTCCTAGAGAACTAGTGTATATAACAGTAGCTTTGGACCAAGGCCATTTAGTGTATTTTTGGTTATGGGTAGGTGAGAAGATGCAGAAAAGTATTAGTAGTCTAATTATACTATTGGTCATTTTGACAAATTAAGCCTTCAGATTTGATTCTTGAATGATTCGTGATATTCTCTGTGTCCCTCGGAGTTCTCCTGCAAAAGGAAAACAAACAGGGCTTGCCTCCTCGAGGCAAAAATAATTAAAATTATGGAATTATCCAGTGGGTATTTATCTGGTGTTCCTTACCCGGGGCATGAGAGGCTACCCATGCATTTGCATTTAAAGGGGTTTTCAATGCTAGTGATACGCTTTCCACAGTAGGGAGTTCCACCAGGACTCGTTGTCCTGGGAAATGGGCTGGATCTTTGGAATCATTCGGTCCCTTTAAAGAGGGAATCAAGGAAGGGGCTTTTGGGCAGAAAGCAGTGATTTTGGGGCATCCATTTACCCCCCACCTGTCATTTACGCTTGTGATAACTTGCCACAGACGAGTATCCCAGTTACCCTCATGAGGTTTCAAAAGCCGTTTCAAGAGGCTGTCAGTTCTTTCTACAGTTCCATTAGCTGGTGGGTAATATGGGGTGTGAAAAGTCCATTTAATCCCTTCACTTTGTGCCCAATCTTGTACAACTTTGGCGATGAAATGGGAACCGTTGTCAGACTGTATTTCTTGTGACTTTGGAAAAGTTCCAAACCATTCTCACAATGCTTTCACAGTGTTTTCACCTGTAGCTTTGCCAAAAGCTTCAGCTTGGACTAATCCTGATGTTATTTCCACCCCCACCAGTACAAAATGTTTACCTCCTGATTTCTTAAAGGGGCCAATATAATACACCTGCCAGGCATCCCAGAAACCTTTACCCTCCCTTAAATGTAGAGGGTTATCTTCTAAAGGGTGCCTTTCAAGCTGTCTCCAACATTGTTCACAGACCGATATGCAGGTTTTACACATTTCTTTGGTGACGGGCCAACCTCGGGCCAGAGCTTCACCATACAAGTCCTTAGCTCTGGTGTGTTTGCATTTTACATGTAACCATTCTAACAAGCATTCCCAGTCTTCTGAAATTTGGTCCTTTTGTACAGGGGCCAGTCTTGGTAATTCATCAGCTTGGTTATTCCATTCTCCTGCAGATCCCCCATCTACCTGATGAGAAGCTACCCAGTCCACAGCAAAGTTTCCCTTTCTAGCAATAAAGATTTCTTGCCATTTTTCTTTTTGCCACACTGGAATCCTATTAATTTCCCATCCGTTCTGTTCCCAGAAAGGAAGCCACTTGGTACACCCCTTAAACACAGCATAAGAGTCAGTATAAATGTGGACAGGAGAAGTAGTTTATGCTTCATGTTGGAAAACACTCCATACTGCAATTAATTCACCTACTTGTGCACTACCCTCTCCCTCTGTTATAATGTGTTCATCGGAAGAGGTATGGAGTGCTACTGCCCTGTATTTCCACACCTTTCCTTCTCTTTTAGCAGAAGCATCAGTAAACCAAGCACTAGCTGACCAATCATGCGAAAAGGGAGGTGCGACTTGGATTACTGAGGCAGGTTTATCTTGGTCATCGTCCAAGCTCTCCATTTCTTGTATAGCCAGATTTTTTAAAGCTCCTTCAGATACCGAGAAAATGTTACAATAGTGTTCAATCTGAGCATACCACTTTCATACTGAGGCCTTCTGGGCCACCCTGTCGGGGGGAGGGGTCCCAGAAGTGACTTCTTTTATGACTTTAAATGGGCCTCTTAATACGATTGGCTGCTGTCATGCAATCTTCTCTACTTCTACCAGAGCCAGACTAACAACAAACAAACCTTTCTCCCAAGCAGTGTCTCTCTTTTTGGCATCCCTAAAACCACCGGAGAAAAATCCCACAGGTCGGGTTGGACCTTCAGGACCTCTCTGCCATATATGAACTGATAAGCCTGATAAAGCAAACCCCCATTCAACCTGAAAAGGGTCTGTAGGGTGAATAGGACCAAGGACTTGATGAGCTGTTGCTTCAAAAATTAGTAATCACATAGCTTCTTCCTGAGAAGCTGTCCATTCCCATTTGACCTCCTTTCTTAGAAAATCATAAAGAGGTCTAGCAATGATGGAAAAATTTGAGATGTGTTTCCTCCGAAAGATCAACAGCCCTAAAACATGCTGCAAACCCTTTTTTGACTCAGGCATTTTGATCTGAACTAAGGAAGCAAGGGTGTCCGGCGGGATGCAGGTCATCCTTCCTTTCCACCAGATTCCCAGAAATTTTACTTCTTGTGAGGGCTTTTGGACCTTTTCAGGGGGAATTTGCAAACCCAGATTTTCTAAATGTGAAATTATATCCTGTTGGGTTGCCCCCACTTTCATTATTTCATTTCCTCCTACAAGAATATCATCAATGTACTGATAAACAGTTATGCCTTTGGGTTTGGGTATTTTTTCTAGCTCTTGGGCTAAAGCATGATGAGCTAATGTGGGAGAATGTTTGTACCCCTGGGGAAGTTGGGTGAAAGTGTATTGTTTTCTTTCCCAGGTGAACGCAAAATAATCTCTGTCTTCTGGTCACAATGGTATCATAAAAAACATGTCTTTAACATCTGTTGTTGCCATGATTGGATGAGCTTTTTCTTGTATCATGGTTATTAGTTCAGCCAGATCGGAGACTGCGGCGATTAAAGGATCGGTGTTGGCATTCAGCCGCTGAAAATCTATTGTAAGTCGCCACGTCCCATTGGGTTTTCTAACTGGCCACACTGGAGAGTTAAAAGGAGAATGGGTATTTATTACCACTCCTTGTTCTTGCATTTCTTGTATAACCAGTTTGATACCTTCTTTGGCACCCAGGGGAAGGGGGTATTGCTTAACGTTTGTGACCTGGCTATATGGGCGTGCAGGTGCAGTTTGCAGTAGTCTGACATGTAGCTGCAGCATTCCGAAAGTCCACAACAATCCTTCTGAATCTTCCCACTGTCTGCCTTTGAGGGTATCCATACCTAGCAAACTGTTTGCAATGTCTCCAATCACCATCTCAATAATGACTGTGCTCTCATTCCCCAGCAATAACAATTTTACTCAAACAACTTTCATAACTTCTGTCGACCCTAAAGCGTTAAGGACGCAAAAACGTCACCTCAAGGGAGAAACTCCACACCTTCCAGCATCTACTTCGCTTAGAGCAGAAATCTGTGCACTGGTGTCAATCAAAAAGGTTACAGGTGCACGCTTAGGACCCACTATAGCCGTGATCAATAAATCTCCCCCTCTAGTATGTGTGAGCTGTCAGATATAAATCCATCCTCCATTCCTCCGCTCACTACTAGGGAATGGAGGTTCTAGTTTTCCTGTTTCTGGGAGAGACTTTCATCCTCGGTGGGGGAGGGAGCTGAAGGTATAACAGGTAGGACTTCTTTCACGGTCTGTGAATGTTCTTTTGGATTTTGCCACCTTGATACTAGTTTACTAAGTTTATCAAGGGGTAAGCCCTCCATTATATCTCTGGGAACTCCCTTTTTAATTCCCAAAAATCACCATTGTTGTCAGTTCTTTGGTTGTTCTCCCTTTCCTGTTTTAATGTACGGATGCTCCTTTCTTGGGGCACCGATAGCAGCAGCAGTACTGGTAGAGAGGGGCAGATTCTTGACTTCAGTATGACGGATTCCTCTCAACGGTTCTTCTAGGATTTTTACTGGGCCATATTTCCCACTATAATCTATCAGTTCTTGTGCTACTTCCCCTCATGTCCACACCTTTTGAGTATTTGGTTGGTTGGGGGAAGTCGGGGCAGGGGTGAAGGGGGAATCTATGCTAGTATTAGCTCCATCTCTCTGGTTCCCATTTCTGTTACCCTGGCTTCTAATCACACCTTCCAACCTTTCTACTGGGCTCATTAATGTGATTGTCATTTGAAGGTTAATCCCAGTAGATTTAAGTGACTCTGGAAGTCCCCTTATCAAGGGAGTCATCAGTCATCATGTCTGGATTCACTGGCAACATCATTGGGAATTCACATTTGGGAATTAATTTCTTTTTATGTATCATTTGTAAGCAGGCTGATTTGTGTACACTTTCTAACAATTGATCAGGTGTGCCAGTGATTGCCAAGGGCTTTCCCCCGTCTAAAGGGTTTAGCCCTCCAGCCCAATAAGCAGCTTGATGGGTTAGGGACCATGGGGCATGTCACCACTTGTTAAGAAAACTCCGTGCCCCCAGTAACCATTAGCTTCTTGTTCACTTAACTGAATTTGGTCTCCCCCAGTTAGGGATACATGCCACATGTATTCAGTTTCAGATTATTTAGGAAGGTGGCTGTACTCTTTCTTTAGTTTGGCCAGCTCAGTGGCAGTGTAAGGTGTTTGCTTAGTTGTAATGTGAGGGTCAGCATCCCCCTCATTTGCATGAAAATATTCTGTTTTCACTAAGGGACTCACGTGTGGATATTCGTCATAACGTTTTCCCATCTCCTCCAATTCTTTCTGAGGGTAAATTTGATTTATTTGTTGGATACTTTTCTCCTCTAACTCCTGCTGCCTCAGCACTCCTGTGTTTTTTAAACATTCTTCCTTTAGAGTAGCTTTTAATGAGTGGTTTTCTTTCCTCTCTTTTTCTAAATGTTGAAAACAATTTTCTACTTGTTGTCCTAAACTGGAGGTTGTTTTTTGCAAAACCTGCACTAGATTTTCAAGGGATTCTATAATTTTGCTTTCATTACTACATCACCTGAGGCGATCTTCAATCGCTGCTACTAGGCTAGCTCCTAGGACAGCACAGACTACAGCTTTATCTTTATTTGATCTAAACTTAGACTTAGTCTGTAAAGAAATCACTCGGTCTACTACACTCTGTAAATCAGCCCAATTACCACGAGCCCAGTCTTCTCCAGGTACGGAGGGTCGAGTCCTATACTTTGCTAAAAGTGTGTAGAACGAGTCTTGATCTTTCACTAACCAAAAATCTTGATTATCAGCTTTTTCGATCATTCTTATTATGAAGGGGCGGAACCTACTTCAGGAAGGCACAACTTAGTTACAAAAACCGCAGCAACTGGTGTGTCACCCTTCTCTTACCCAAGTGGTTGAAGGGGCCAAAAAATCTGCTATGGGAAGGTTCAACTTAGTTACACAAGATTGACCCTTCACTCTCCCTAGCAGACAATTCTCATCAACATGAGAGCAACACCCCTTTTGCACTTTGAGATCTTTTGGTTTGATTCCAAGAGACAGAGCCCTCTACACTACCTGCACTCCTCTATTTCCCAGAATCCTATCCGTGATGCCAATTTAATGGCACGGTCCATTCGGTGATGGACTCGTGATGGTTCGTTTACTTTGATCTCGAAGCGCAAAATTAAGGCAATCAAAATGCCAAGGGGTTATAATTGAATCAAACAGTGTTACTTTATCATTTTGCCTGTAAAGCAGCACGCAATAGAGTAGAGAAAAAGGGAAAGAAAAAAAAGGGAAAAGAGGATTTTAATTACCACCAATGACTCCCAAAGGCGTCCCTCTGGTCTCCGGTCCCGTAGAATCCTGCCAGTCCTGTGTTGTGATCCGGGATCCTCTGGTGGGAAGATCTTAACAATGTCCAGTCGGGAGTCATCTTTTATGCTTCTTCACCGCCCCTCATTCCCATTGTTTGAGGTCAATCTCCACCTTTGTTTCACAATCCAGGCTTAACTGCACAGGCCCAAAAAGTCCCTGCTTTACTTGCCAGGACCCATCTGTGCCTGCGTCACCTTGCGTTCAGGGGTCTCTTTCTGGTCCATTGGGTGACCTCAGGACCCTTGGCGAGCTTCTGGGCATGCTCTTCTTCATTGTCCTTAGTAACAGGGAGGAGGTGGGGGGCAAGTTTGGCTGAAGCAGCAGGTGAAAATCCATCTTCTGGACAGCAGCTATTGTCCCCGGGTTGGAGAGACCCGTATAACACAATTCCTTTTAGGAGATGGGGGCAAGTTTGGTTGAGGCAGCAGGTGAAGTCCACACAGCAGCTATTGTTACCGATAGCCCCTGGGTCAGAGACACCTGTGCAACACAATTATTGGCTCTGGAGCAATTCCCCTTGGCTTTTTTAGGGGTTCCTTGCCTGTGTAGAGACAGCGACTGCAGTCAGTCCAACCTGTTTGAGTTATACAGATTATGTTTATGTGTATGATGTGCATGACTGTTATTCTAGTGGTGGCTATTTATGTATTGTCACCGTTTACTGCAGGGTGACAATAAACCATGGCAGATGCTCTCTGTTACCCCACCACCACCACCCTCCCCACTAAGGAAAGGGAAGAGGAGGAAAAGGGAGAGACTTGCCAGTTGGAAAAAGTTAAAAATGCTTTACTAATGCTACTAATAAACAGATAAAATGATACAAAATATACAAAACCAATCTTGAATTTCCCGGGGCAGTATAGCATTGCCCGCAGCGGAGCCAGCACGGCTCCAGCAGCTGCAGGGCAGGCACCTGGAAGTCCTGGGCTAGACTCCGCAGCAAACCGGAACTGGATTCAGGGATGCAGGGTCTGGAACCAGGCCTCGGATCGCAGGCACGACAGGCAGGGTGCTCCTCAGATGCCAACCATGGTCAAAGAAGAGCGAGACCCTTGTGATCTCTCATTTTTATAGGGTGTATGACGTGTATGGGATGGAATACTCGGTCAGTTTTAGTCATCTGTTCTGTTTGCCCCTCCTTGCAAATATGACCCTTTCACTTATGGAATGTGCAAAATTTATCAGTAACCTTGGCTACCATAGCAATAAGTCTAAACCTGGGACTCTTCTGCATACCATTGCTACTGTTATCAGCTCCAGAGTGGACATTGTCTGAAAAAACATGCAGCTAAATTCAGAAAAGTGCAG
Organism: Patagioenas fasciata; assembly: GCF_037038585.1. NCBI lineage: Eukaryota > Metazoa > Chordata > Aves > Columbiformes > Columbidae > Patagioenas > Patagioenas fasciata. Next base: position 20,702,099 of record NC_092559.1, read on the forward strand.
TTACTTAGAAAAACTTAGTTGAAAGGAAAATACACTAAAAGAGAAACTGGTCTTGTTTTTAACAAAACCAGGGCATGTATATAAAGTCAGTTGACCTTATAACTGAGATTTAAGTGTAAATAATTCAATAAAACCTTGTCTACAGAAGAATCTTGCTGAGAAGTAAATGCTGCTTGTGACCTGAATAAGGCAACCAACATATATTTTCTTCCTCTTGGCTACAAACCTAATAACTTGAACAATATGCTTAGGCTTCCTCAATTCAGAAAGACCCAGGATTTCCTTGTTCAAGATTCTGGCATCAGTTCTTTCCTATTTCATGGGTTTTTAACTGTTACAAGTGATCTTTTATCAATAACACATGATGTTGAAGTATCCACAAAAGGTCTCATCCCTTTTGTGTTAAAAATGGTAAACAAACATAGCATATCATCTGCATTTTAAATACAAGGCTGAGACTCTACATAAATCTAATGTCACTCTGTTTCCAAACGGCTGTAAATCCTCTCGATGTGACTTTCAGAGGCGGCCATGGAAAAAATTTAGACCCTCGCTATCCCTTGGCATGCACCAGACCAGTAATGTAGTTGCAAGTGCCATCAGGGATCCCTCTTGTCCTTGCCCACATACTCCTGAATTTTCCTGCCATAAGGATGTGGAGAGTTTTTGGAAGAAAGAGGACATGGGCTGTGTGCTGTGAACAAGCCAGAGTTTGATGTGGCTGTGGTGCAGGCTAGGACCTACACGGAAGGTTTTTCTGGAGACACCAAAGACAGAATGGAAGTAAACAGAAGCTGGTCTATCCTCGACCCAGGCTGCAGGAGGGGCGCTGTCATCACTGCGCATGAACAGTTCATGGACAGTGCCCTGCAGCTAATCACCATAGCGGGAGGGGAAGAGTGACTGCAGAGAGTAACCAATCGTAGCCTGCACTTGCCACATGGCCACTGGGTAAAAACTATATAAGGGTTTCAAAAACGTGCACTGGCAGACATTGATATTCAGTGTTGTTAAAGGTTCATTAAAGGGCATTGATGTTAAACTCATATTGAGCCCGATTCTTTGTCTTCGCCAGTCCGCCCGTTGCACTCAAAGAGTTCTACAAGTTTTTCATTCTCCAGCATCTGGTAGCAGAGGATGGTTGTTAGCAAAAGTAGGATCTCCGGAGTGCCATTTACTGCGGCAAGCAGCATTCATTAAACGACGGAGCCAAACCGGGTTGTAGGAGAGTGTGCTTTGTCCGGTAACAAAAGACAAGCACCAGACAAGCTGGTCACTCGCCTCGTACTTAAGACCACACTGATTTGATAATGGAACTTGAGACAGCTGTGGCACTGTTGATGCATATTCTCTCTAAGAGAGGTATCGAATCGTCACAGGAAAACTTAATCACATTGATTACATTAGTCCAGAAATTGGGACACTTTGGAGAAATTCCACTTTTGTTTTCCCCAATGGAATGGAGATTATTGGGGGACACTATGTGGGATAAGACTCTCAGAGGGGAAGAAGAGAAAGAAATTAAAGCTCTGAGAGATTTGTGGAGAACCGTGTTAGAATCATTGGAAGTAATGAAGTCAGAACAACGCACTGCCCTGGGAGCTGCGAAGGCGCTTGCCCCAGAACAAACCTGGACTGATAAAAGTTGTCAGCCAAAAGAGAAGAGGGACCTGTGGGCTACTCTGTGGGGTCTGCCTGCTGTTCGGGGTGGTCGAGGGGTCCCGGCTCAGCCAATACTCTCGCAATCCGATCTGCGGCGGGAGTTGGAAACTTTACCCTCCTCAAACAAAGAACCGGAAGTTTCCCCGTCTGAGTCTCTGGGGCAATGTGAGAAGAAAGCGGAAGTGCAACTAGGGGACTGTCCGGATGTGGGAGGCCCTGAGTGCCGCCCTCCTCCTACAGCTCCGCCTCTGCCCTATCCCGAGTCAGACACGCCCCCCTCTGAGACTATCGCGTCAGCCAGGCTGGGCCCGACCGGGCCACGGCACCAGGGGCCACCCCCCAAAAGAACCTCCAAAAATACATGTGGAGGGATCCTGTGAGCCTCCTTCTACATCATTGGGCTCATCACAAGGAGTAGAGCAGTTACTGCAAGTCATTACCAGTAAGCTTGAACAACTTGACTTGCGAATGTCAGATGTAGAGAAAAATAAGAGACAAATCGAGTATCAAAAACCAGGTTGCCTTCCGCAAACAATGCAACCAAAGGTACCCATAGAACCTACTGACCGGCCACCACCCCGATCTGGCAGATGGTCAGGGGTCATCAAAGATGCCATTCTAGAAGGTGATTGGTCTCCAGCAAAATTAGCCCTACCGGTAATTCAAAATATGAACACCCAGACAGCGGTATGGGAACCACATGAATGGAAAATTTTACAGCAAGCCAAACAAACAATCACGAACTATGGGATACATTCAGAAGCTACCAGACAAATACTGCATTGGATTTTTACTGCTGACTTATTGTGTCCCATGGACTGCCAAAATTTAATGTGCTTATTACTAACTCCAGCACAATTCCTCCTGTGGGAATCGGCCTGGTATCAACGAGCGCAGCAAGAAACAGCCAAACACACCAGTCCAAATGACCCATTAACCAATGTGGTACCCGACACCTATACGGGTCGCGGACAGTACGCTACAATAGAAGTTCAACTGCGATTTATTGCTGAAGTTCACCGGAAAGCTGCACAACTTGCCCTAGATGCTTTCTTAACTTTACCAGGACCCTTAGCTCCCTCATTCAGCGGAATACGCCAAGGCACTACAGAAAATTTCACGCATTTTATTGACTGGCTACATGAAGGAATAATGCAAAACCCAGATTTATCAGAAGAAATGAAAAATCAAATGTTTCGGTTGCTGGCTTTCGATAATGCAAATTCAAAGACTAAACAAATACTAGCAACCCTGCCACCAGGATCTTCAGTAGAAGAAATGCTGACACGAGTAGCCAGGACAGAAGAACAGTGAAATGCAGAAGTGATGCCTGTCGCTTTCGAAGGGGTCATGCAGAGATCTCTTCAACAAGTTAGCCAGCAAGTCTCATCTACAATCCAACCAGTAGTGGTAGCAGTTCAGCGACCCCACCACTAGAATGTGGAAGGGACCGGCACCTGTTATTGTTAATGGTAGAGGGTATGTGTGTCTCTCCACAGATAAAGGTCCGTTGTGGGTTCCAAGCCAAGCAGTAAAGCCGGAGTTGAAGCAAATTCAACCGAATCAACTTCCTGCAACAGAACCTTTGGAGGACACAGAGTGAGGTGTAACCTTCGCATTAATTTAGCTGTGACATGCATGTGTAATATAGTTATATAACTAGGTCTTAATGATAAAGTGTTAAGCATGTGGAAAGTTTGTATCTTTTTCATTCTCTTGAGAAGCAGTCTAGTTCCTGGGTTTTTGTTAAGAACTGCTTTTGATCCTCGACAAAATGTATGGTAATGTTAGGAAGGTCTTTAAACACCACTACCTTCTGGGCAGGTTGATCAACACCCAGCACACTGTTTGTTACATGTTGAGTAGGAGTACCATTAAATAAAAGTTCTTGGAATTTGTTTAATCAATCCATTGCAATATTAAAACAGCAATGGAGTACCTCAAGTTTACTAAGAGGAAAAATATTAGCGCATGGTTTGACAACTATGACAATTGTGATGATCGCCTTCCCGTAGGGCCAGAGCCGTAGGAAATCGAACCAACTGATTTTTTTGTTTAGAAAGTTTAACAAATTGACTTGACCTAAGGGGGTGGATTAAGGGTTTATTGCAAAGTGCATTGTTTATGTTGATTGTTGTTGTAATTGATATGTTATGTATAAGTTGTTCTTCATCACGTATCAAAGATGGGTTAGAACGCATAGATAATCAAGCCTGGCTTGTCCAAAAAGAAAAAAGGAGGAACTGTGGAGAGTTTTTGGAAGAAAGAGGACATGGGCTGTGTGCTGTGAACAAGCCAGAGTTTGATGTGGCTGTGGTGCAGGCTAGGACCTACACGGAAGGTTTTTCTGGAGACACCAAAGACAGAACGGAAGTAAACAGAAGCTGGTCTATCCTCGACCCAGGCTGCAGGAGGGGCGCTGTCGTCACTGCGCATGAACAGTTCGTGGACAGTGACCTGCAGCTAATCACCATAGCGGGGGGGGGGAAGAGTGACTGCAGAGAGTAATCAATCATAGCCTGCACTTGCCACGTGACCACTGGGTAAAGACTATATAAGGGTTTCAAAAACGTGCACTGGCAGACATTGATATTCAGTGTTGTTAAAGGTTCATTAAAGGGCATTGATGTTAAACTCATATTGAGCCCGATTCTTTGTCTTCGCCAGTCCGCCCGTCGCACTCAAAGAGTTCTACAAGTTTTTCATTCTCCAACATAAGGATAGATTGGATTTGTTGGTGGCCTGATCTCAAGGTACCTTTATAGTAGATGGATCACAGTATGTATCACAGTATGTTTGGGATTGGAAGGGACCTCAAAAGATCATCTAGTCCAATCCCCCTGCTGGAGCAGGAACGCCTACGTGAGATCACACAGGAACATGTCCAGGCGGGTTTTGAATGTCTCCAGAGTAGGAGACTCCACAACCTCCCTGGGCAGCCTGTTCCAGGGCTCTGTCACCCTCACTGAGAAGTTTTTTTCTCAAATTTAAGTGGAACCTCTTGTGTTCCAGCTTGATTCCATTATCCCTTGTCCTATCATTGTTTGCCACTGAGAAGAGCCTGGCTCCATCCTCATGGCACTCACCCTTTATATATTTATAAACATTAATGAGGTCACCCCTCAGTCTCCTCTTCTCCAAACTAAAGAGACCCAGCTCCCTCAGCCTTTCTTCATAAGGGAGGTGCTCCACTCCCTTAATCATCTTTGTTGCCCTACGCTGGACCCTCTCCAGCAGTTCCCTGTCCTTCTTGAACTGAGGGGCCCAGAACTGGACACAATATTCCAGATGGGGTCTCACCAGGGCGGAGTAGAGGGGAAGGAGAACCTCTCTCGATCTACTGACCACCCCCCTTGTAATACACCCGAGGATGCCATTGGCCTTCCTGGCCACAAGGGCACAGTGCTGGCTCATGGTCATCCTGTTGTCCACCAGGACCCCCAGGTCCCTTTCCCCTACACTGCTCTCTAATCGGTCGTTCCCCAACTTATACTGGAACCTGGGATTCTTCCTGCCCAGATGCAGGACTCTACACTTTCCCTTGTTAAATTTCATCAGGTTATTCCCCGCCCAACTCTCCAGCCTGTCCAGGTCCCGCTGGATGGCAGCACAGCCTTCTGGCGTGTCAGCCACTCCTCCCAGCTTAGTGTCATCAGCAAACTTGCTGATAGTACACTCCATTCCCTCGTCCAAATCGTTAATGAATATATTGAATAATATTGGCCCCAGTACTGACCCCTGAGGCACTCCACTAGATACTGGCCTCCAACTAGACTCCGCACCATTGACTACCACTCTCTGGCTTCTCTCCTTAAGCCAGTTTGCAACCCACCTCACTACTCTATTGTCTAGACCACACCTCCTCAACTTAGCTGTGAGGATGCTGTGGGAGACTGTGTCAAAGACTTTACTGAAGTCAAGGTAGACCACATCCACCGCTCTGCCATCATCCATCCACCTTGTTGCATTCTCATAAAAGGCTATGAGGTTGGTCAAGCATGACTTACCCTTGGTAAAGCCATGTTGACTGCCCCTAATAACCCTCTTATCCTTGATATGCCTTGAGGTGGCACCAAGATGGATGCTGGTAGCTAAGTCAGAGACATCCTATGAAAGCAATTTGTGCATGCACGAGTGTGTGTATGTGTACATAGAGCTGAGTTGGCAAAGTGACACGCTCTAGCCTGCTTCCTCAAGATACTGTACAGATACAACCTGATCCAGTCAGCTTTCAGTTCAACTTTTTGATGAGAGATATCAGACAGATCAGGCAGGTGGTGTCAAGATAACTTCTGGGTGTGCAAGAGATAGCCATGTGATCATTTTTTTTGCTATACTGAAAACATGACAGAGATGGATTTTAATGTCTATGGTAAACAAAATGGTGATCTTAGTTTAGTTCCTTATGGCTGTCACGGAGGCACCCCAAAGTCAGTTTTAGGTGGACAACAAGTTCCAAAACAGATTTTATTCTGGCTGGAAAAGTGCAGCCAATAAACTGATCAAAACAGGGTTTATACAATTAGTTAGCACTCTGACAACATAAAATACAGGTTCATATATCAGTTGAAGAGATTATTGGGGTGCAGCAAAATAAGAGTAATGAGGATCCACAGCGTGCATGCACACACTCACAAGAAACAAACCAGAGCCCTCCGACTCCAGGGTACCCACAAGAAATAATCACTCGCCTGGGTTAGGCAAGGACTCATTTAAGGATATATCCAGTAAATAACCACTCACCCAAACGAGGAGGTGAGGCACTCTCAATTCCAAGAAGTCTCTGTGCTGCCACCCGGGTCCACCCATCCCATTTCACGCCCGTAGGTGACTAAATTGTGCAGGATTTCAGCCCAGGTTAATACATGTGCAGGCAGATTTCCAGGGTTCTGCTTGTTACAGTCAATAGCCTCCTGAATTCTCTCCCTGAGGGACTGGACATGTATCTTTAAAGCGTCCGGCAGCCCTCTGATAAGCAGCCGAAGGTGGGTCAGGTTTACTGGTGCAGCCATGGCAATTCCTTGCCGCCCTCTTTCGTACATTGTCTGTATACAAGCAGCCTTTTGAACGCCCTCAACCAGCTCCAGCAAGCCTCTTATCCTAATGGTGATGGGCTCCCCACGTTCCTTGGGATCCACACCACCAGCCCAGTAAGCCACACAAGATGTTATGGGCTGATCACCATTCGGACCATCACTTGAAAACACACCAGGTCCCCAAAAGCCTGCAGCTTCCTCATTACTCAATAGTATCCGATCACACCCCGTAAGGGAAAGATATTCAGTTTCTGTTTCGCCCGGCTAACGTGAGAATTTAGATTGCAAGTCGCCAAGTTCAGGTCCCGTCCATGGGGTAGTACAAACAGCAGTACAGGAGTTTCCACCCTGTGGACCTGTACATGTCTCAGTTTTAATGAGAGGGCCTACATCCTTTGTCTCTACCTCCTCTTCATCAACACTGTTTTCAGAATCTCCCCAGATATCTCCATCCCAGTCCTCAGGTTCTGTGTCCACAATCAATTTCCGAATTTGGGCAATACTAGGGGAAATTTTGCTTGGGTTAACATGAGTTCAATCCTTTGTCCTAAAAATGCACTCACTTTCTCTCTCACCGTAACTCTGCTTTCAAACAATATATTTCCAGCTCTTTTCTAGAATCATGCCTCTCCAACTGGCTACAGCATTTGTGCTGGTCTCGGGCTTGCTTTAAGCAGGTGCACAGAACAACACCAAGAACAGCATCGACAGCAACACAAACAGAAGCACAGAAAACAGCACACGCAGCTACGGTCACTCTGGGACCACATCAGCTTGCTTCTGCCCGATGTGTGCAGGTTGCCACAGAAGGATTATTACAGCTGTAGCCCCATAATAATTTCTCCATTTCTGATATCCTGCCGACTACACCATTTTAAATGTCATGGAGGTACCCCAAAGTCAGTTTTAGGTGGACAACGAGTTCCAAAACAGACTTTATTCTGGCTGGAAAAGTGCAACCAATAAACTGACCAAAACAGGGTTTATACAATTAGTTAGCACTCTGACAACATAAAATACAGGTTCGGATATCAGTTGAGATTATTGGGGTGCAGCAAAATAAGAATAATGAGGATCCACAGCATGCATGCACACACTCACAAGAAACCAACCAGAGCCCTCCGACTCCAGGGTACCCACAAGAAATAATCACTTGCCTGGGTTAGGCAAGGACTCATTCAAGGATGTATCCAGTAAATAACCACTCACCCAAACAACGAGGTGAGGCACTCTCAATCCTGGGAAGTCTCCTTAGACGGCATCCCAGTCTAAGGAGAGGGTTCCAGTTCACAGACCCGCTACTCCAAGGCCACTCCAAAGAGGGTCTTCAGTGGGAGCCCCATTTATAGTCTGGTCAGATCTGGCTGTGGGCATTGAAACACGGTCCAGAAGCTTTGCAGCTACTCTGGGCACCTCCTCTGCTAACGACCCTGTCAACTGACTCAGGGTCCCATTAAGGTGCTAAAAGAGCCATTAACTGCCCCATTGAAGGATCCAGATCTCAGGGGGATGTGCAACTGCCACAATGGCCAAAGCTATCAATAAGAACTAGTGCTTTTGGTTGTAATTCCAGAAGTGAAATGGAGACCTAAAAGGAAGTGACACTTTGGAGATTAGACTTAAAGAACTTTGTTTGATCAGTTTGCACTTATGCTATATGTCCTGTGTATAGTGGTTATGTACTTTTTTTAGATAGAGTCAATCTGATGCAGTTAGAAAACATTAATTCAGTGTTTGAACAATGTTGTCAAAGAGTAAGGATTGCATATTTACCCTGGGCTAGTGCCAAAGATGTTGAGATTTGAAAGGTAGATGCTACAGTGCCCTGCATCTTTGTCTTACTAAGCCCTCTACCACACTAGTTTCAAAAGGAGAAGATGAAAATCTACTGGTCAGCCTGGTAGTGAAAGAAAAATATGCACTGAAGTGCAACCTGTGTTCCATCAGTTCCACTAACCTGTTCTCTGCTGATTTAGATGTGTTGCTTCCCCATACAGTGCCTTGTAAACTAACCTCCTAGGTGCAAAGGGAACTCATTAAAGGTAGCCAGTAACTAACTGACAACCAGGCATGTTTTCAGCTTGTCTCTTCTCCAGATCTTGAGGCAGTAAGCAGGAAACTATCCATTTGAGATCTACAGCTCAAAGCCTCTCAAGAATGGGCCAGGGAAGTAGGGTCCACTTTTCTCTTCCTAACCTGTTTTTTCCCAAAGTGTGTGAGCCAACGCAGGCACATTGCTAGAAGCAACCAGAGGCCATAAACGCAATTGCAAAGAGCAAATTTATTATAGTTACCTCACTTCCAGGGGATATCCAAAGCAGCACCTAAGCTCCTGGGCAGAGGCGACACAAGTAGAGATGCAGACACTGCAGAATTCAACCCTGGTAGAAGATCACGGGCCTGCTGCATTTGCCTGTATTTCAAGGTTTCAAGCAGGCACAGCCTTGCACTCTTTCTCACAACAAAGCAGGAATCTCAGGCATAATGATAAGGTGCCTTAAGAGTTTCTCACAGGCCTATGTTTTTTAACACAGAGGTTCTACCTGTCAAGCACAGAAGGTCAGTAAAACAATTAGTGTGATGTATGTGCTTTTTCTACATCCCAGGTGCAGTTGCTTGAGCGTATTTACAATGAGCCTTCTTGCCATTCTTGCACAATTCCCATACACAAAGCATACCAGACCTGCTGTTTCCATCAGTCAGGAGAATCCTCTTTTTTTTTTGAAAGTCTGCCTCTATGCAATAAAGTCAATGTCTGGGGTATTTCCCACAGAAGGAAGAAACTTGTTTTCTAACTCTTGATCTGTATCTATGTGATGCCTGAAGAGAGTTTAATGCAAAATGGCCATTAGAGTGCCCAAAATCTGGGTCTTCCTTGTCTCCCTAGAATATTCTAAATACCTGGCTGTGGAGCTAGGTTACTTCTTCCTCACTCTCTTTGTATTTTGAACTCCTTGTTGGGTAACAGCAGAGATTCAGTTGTGAAGATAAAGTGTGTCCCGCTGACAGCAAACAGAAGGAGATGCTCTTGGGACACGTATATTTGTCTCCCATCTGACTGAGGTGATAATCTTGCTTTCTTGATTCTTGGATTAATGCTTTAGCTTTACAGATGTTTTATCAAAGAATCAGGGCAGAGGACAAGTACTGCTGCTGCATTTGGAAAGAAAGCTGAAATAACTGCATTTTATCAGAGCCTGAGCCTACTTGCACATGAAATAAACTAAGAACAAAACCTACCAAATTCGGTTCTCTGGGAGACACAAGCTAGTTTTTAAATTTCACTCAGGTTCAGGTGAGAGAGGTGGAAAAACAGGACTTGGGTAGAAACACTACATCCAAAAGTAATGTGCTTTGTTCACCTAAGCTCATTACCCACTGCCCTACTCAACTCAGTGCCAAGACCCCCATTCTGTAACACGTGCTTAAAACGTGCTATGCAAAAGCTACCTACCACTTACTCAAGCAGCAAATTCATAAAAAACTGTACTTCATTGTCAATAGTTGCTGCGTGCCACTTTGTTTTTCAAAAAGACTAAGATTGTTCTTCTACACTATAGAACATGGATAATCTGTAAGTACAAAGTGTAGTTACTATCCACTGCAGGTATAATTCATCGTGCCATGCATAAAGCAAAAAAGTTGAATAATTATTGATCACACTTTATTTAAGAATCCAAATAGGCCATCTAGGAACTATATATCATAGTGTTTCATTTCTACTAAAAACTCTATACTGTGCTGGAATTTCTAGTGCTGTGTGATTCAATAGTATATGTGAAAGACAGGGCCACATAGATCTCTATCTCAGATAGCTAGACTAGGAAAGTGCTTACCCACCTCTGCTGTTCTACAAAGTCTCACACAGAGTAAAATTCAGCAGGTTTTAGTGATGGCATTGAACCAGCTTGCTCTAGTTATGTGTTGGTCTAAGTGTCAAATTATGAACGAAAACAAAAAGTTCCACATTTGTCATGGTTCTCTGGAGTTAACTACAAACAATTAGTTATGCCCCACAAGTTAATAAGTATTCTAGTAACTGTGGTTTCTGAAAAGTGGTTTCTGTAAATTCTTTGCATTCCTGTTTTTGAAAAGACTGAGTAACTTAGGATTTTGATTGTCATTTCACATTTTTGACAGTTTAAATGCTCGTCATGAGTTTACTTCCCTGAAGTAGGTACACCAAATACCATGTTTCTGCTGAGCCTGTTGTGAATCAAATTAGTAACCTTCACTTCTTAATCTTCACATGGTCCTTCAATTCTTTTTGTCACAGAGATTATTGAAGTTCAGCCATGAAATTATGTTAACAAGTATACTTTTTTCAGCTTAAAACAAAGATTTTTGGACAATGATTTATTCAGAAAGCAGCCTACTCCTCTGCCCTTTATCCAGTCTCTTTTACGCACAGCACTTATTTCTAAATGGTTTAAAACCAAAGTAACAAGAAAAAGTCCTCAGATTCTTCCTGCAGACACAGATGTAGAGATACGAAAATAAAATCTCACCACTGTACTAAGTACTGAGGTGGTCATAATGCCTCTCTGTTATCAAGTCAGTCACGTTCATATATCACAAAAATCTGCAAACTCAAAGTGTTTGTCAAAACAGTTTTATTAGTTATATCTGCCCATATTGAAGAAAAATAACATAAAATTCTATGAATCTCAGTAGAAAAATGGGTCATTTCTAAAATAACCTTGAGCAGAGAGTCCTATTTGTGTTTGGATGTAAATAAGTTTGATTCAGAAGCCCTTGCCTGGAAAACTCTTATTACTGAAAGAGAACAGAAACTGGCAAGATTTGAGTGATAATTCTGGGTTTCTGTGGATGCAACTGTAGGACAGATTTGGAAGGGAAACAATTTAGCACTGTATGTTTTTCAAAATATGAATGGCAACATGCTGAAAGCAGTCAATTTTTTTTTCTTCCTCTGCACTTGCTTCATGCAGAGTAGAGGAAAGGTGTTGCCACTGGTTAGGAATGCTGTTTTGCAGAGGAATTTTTGCTGATCTGCATGCCCTAGAGAAATCATACTTTTAAACAAAACAAGCATTGCTGAAAAATAGGTAAACTTATTTATCTGGATTCACCGCTGTTGATTTTAGCTAGGTTGGATAAAAAACCCTGCCTTTTACTTGAGGAGGTGTTTGCCATAAATACCAGATGATAAGGTTCCTATGCTACGATCATGCTTTAAAACTGAGATGTTGCTATGCAATTTTCTGTATGAAACAACATGACAACTGTGAGCCTTCACTCTTTGTTTTCACTTAGTCATTAGTAGTGTTAAAGTTAGTAGTGTTAAAAATGCTGCTTTGATACCACTGCAACTCCCAGTCTTTAGCTGAGGGTTGCTTGAGGGTTAGGCTATGATTTAAAGTGTTATGCACTGTTACTGCTTGATTCAGTTTACTCCCAGCTGGCAGAGATCAGCCTTTAGAGTGCTTTGAGGTTCTGAAGTGCTAGCAGAAATTGCTCGTATTCTTGCAAAGCAGCCTACTGAAATGAGAAGCTGCATGGCTTAAGCCTGATTCTGTGATGTTTGGCTTTTATACCTTGGTTTTGGTTCTCAGCCCTTCCATGACACAAGCAAACATGGGTATAGAGGTATCTCGTTCATTTCCGGGACATACCTAAAGTTAACTCTGTGTTTCACTGTAAATTTGCCTGAGTTCAGTTAGCCACAATGAATGATAGATTAAAAATACATATTGTCAGGAAGTAAATGCCTTGACATGTATTTGAACAGTTAGAAAAAAGTTGATACCTGAGACACCTGAGTCTTTGAAAAGAAGGGGGTTCATAGCTGTGTTGCTTTCCCATGGGCCATGAATAGTCTAGACCAGGAGTTTCAAACTCATTTTCACTGGAGGGGGGCACATCAGCCTCGTGGTTGCCTTCAAAGGGCAAAATGCAATTTTAGGACTGGATAAATGTAACTACTCCTACATTTACCCAGTCCTAAAATTACATTCGGCCCTTTGAAGGTAATGGCAAGGCTGATGTGGCCTGCGATGAAAATGAGCTTGACACCTCTGCTCTAGATGGAGTGGTGACCTCGTGGTTAAAAAAAAAAAAAAGGCAACAACAAAGAAATAGTCAATATATGTGGGAATTTCAGAAGATTCTTTCTGTTTTTCTTTTTACTTTCTACTTCCATATTCTGACTCTTTTCCTTTTCTTGACTCTTGTGTTATATCCGCAGTTACTTTCTCAGTACAAATGCAAAAGCTGATGATTTCAAAGAATAATATATTAAATTTCTAATACAAATGTGTATATAACATTTCTGACACATTTGGCTTCCTAGCATAGAAAAAATGACAAAATATACTATTTTAAACTTGAATATGGCAGACATGAGAGACCCAATCTGAAACATAGCCTGTCTTCAGGCACTCTGTCTCTGCAAGTCTGTACCAAAAATGATCTGAAGAGATTTAACTTCCATAAGTACAAAATAGCACTTAACCTCCAGGTTTTTTCCCAGTCTTTTTTTCTAGGATATCAGAAATTACTGATTCTCTTTCCCTCTGCTTTGCACCACTGAGATGTGTACAGGACCAAGTGAGAAATAAACAGTTTGTAAACTTTATAAATATTTATGACATACATGTATACTGGCTGGAGGGCTAGGCCCAAAGAGTTGTGGTGAATGGAGTCAAATCCAGTTGGCAGCCGGTCATGAGTGGTGTTCCCCAGGGCTCAGTATTTGGGCCAGTTCTGTTTAATCTCTTTATCAATGATCTGGATGAAGGGATTGAGTGCACCCTTAGTAAGTTTGCAGATGACACCAAATTGGGTGGGAGTGTTGATCTGCTGGAGGGTAGAAAGGCCATACAGAGGAATCTGGACCAGCTGTATCGTTGGGCTGAGGCCAATTGTATGAGGTATAATAAGGCCACGTGCCGGGTCCTGTACTTGGATCATAACAAGCCCAGGCAGCGCTACTGACTTAGGAAAGAGTGGCTGGAAAGCTCCCTGGCAGAGAGTGATCTGGGCGTGTTGAATGACAGCCAGCTGAATATGACCCAGCAGTGTGCCCAGGTGGCCAAAAAGGCCAACAGCATCTGTGGGGGACTACGGTGGGTCTGTGGATTCCCTGACGGAGGGCATAGGAACAGAAATTAGCCTTGAAGATACGAAGGCCTACCCGTGAGAATGATGGGAGTAAAGGAGTATCCGGAGAAGTTAAGGATGTACCCGTGAGAGAGAAGGAAGTAGAAGAGTAAAATTAGCCAATGAGATGTTACTGCTGTACCTTGTAACCAATAGTGAAGACACACATGAATTGGTAAAACTGTATAAAAATGCACTTGTGGCAATAAATGGCATCTACTACTTTCATCTTGGAAGAACTTGGTCTATGTCGTTTGTCCGTCTCAACCATGACAAGCATCCTGGTTTGTATCAGGAATAGTGTGGCCAACAGGACTAGAGAAGTGATTGTGCCACTGTACTCGGCGCTAGTGAGGCCACTGTGTACACATACACAGGTACGTTGCAAGAAGAGCCAGAAGCCACAAATACATTGCAAAGAACAAATTTTATTTTAGTTACCTCTCTACTGGGGAATCTCCAAAGTCGCACCTAAGCTCCCAGGCAGAGATGACACAAGCGAGGATGCAGGCACTGGTAAGTTCAGCCCTGCTGGAAGATCACTGGGCCTACTGAGCTCGCCTGTATTTCAAGGTTTCAAGCAGGCACAGCCTTGCACTCTTTCTCACAACAAAGCAGAAATCTCAGACTTAGTGATAAGGTGCCTAGAGTTTCTCACAGGCCTATGTTATCTAACACAGAGGTTCTACTCATCAAGCACACAAGGTCAGTAAAACAATTAGTGTGATGTATGTGCTTTTTGTACAGACAGTTGCAAGTCACTTGAGCGGATTTACATTTAAACAACCTCCTCACCAAATCTTCCACTACATTCCCATACAGCTGCACCTTGAATACTATGTTCAGTTTTGGACCCCTCATCATAAGAAGAACATTGAAATACTAGAGTGAGTGCAGAGGAGGGTGACAAAGCTGGTGAGGGGCTTGGAGCACAAGTCTTATGAGGAGCAGTTGAGGGGACTGGGGCTGTTTAGCCATGAGAAAAGTAGGCTGAGGGGAGACCTTATCACTGACTACAACTACCTGAAAGGAAGTTGTAGCATGGAGGGTGTTGGCCTCTTCTCCCAAGTAGCAAGTGATAGGACAAGAAGAAATGGCCTCAAGTTGTGCCAGGGGAGGTTTAGATTGGATATTAGGAAAAAATTCTTCACGGAAAGGGTTGTCAGGCATTGGAACAGGCTGCCCAGGGAAGTGGTAGAGTCATCATCCCTGGAGGTGTTTAAAAGGTGTTTCGACGAGGTTCTTAGGGACATGGTTTAGTGCTAGAGTTACGTTAGGTTATGGTTGGACTCAATGATCATGAGGGTCTCTTCCAACCGAAACGATTCTCTCATTCTATGATTCGAAGTCATGCAAAAGAAAGACTTTCCCTTGGTTGAGAAAGAACAGGTTAGAGATCATTTACAGAAACTGGACATCCACAAATCCATGAGCCCCGATGGGATGCACCCACAAGTGCTGAGAGAGTTGGCAAATGTTACTGCAAAGCCACTCTCCATCATCTTTGAAAGGTCTTGGAGAACAGGAGAGGTGCTGGAGGACTGGAAGAAAGCCAGTGTCACTCCAGTCTTCAAAAAAGGCAAGAAGGATGACCCAGGAAACTACAGGCTAGTCACCCTCACCTCCATCGCTGAAAAGGTGATGGAACAGCTCATTCTGGATGTCATCTCTAAGCATGTGGAGGAAAAGAAGGTTATCAGGAGTAATCGGCACGGGTTCACCAAAGGGAAATAATGTTTGACAAATCTGATAGCTTCTGTGATGGTATGACTGGCTGGGTAGATGAGGGAAGAGCAGTGAATATCGTCTACTTTGACTTCAGCAAGGCTTTTGAGACCATCTCTCACAACCTCCTCATAGGTGAGCTCAAGAAGTGTGGGCTGGATGAATGCACGGTGAGATGGATCATGAACTGGCTGTATGGGCAGGGCTCAGAAGGTTGTGATCAATGGTGCAAAGTCTGGTTGGAAACCTGCAGTTAGTGGGGTTCCCCAGGGGTCAGTGTTAGGTCCAGTCTTGTTCAACCTGTTCATCAGTGACCTGGATGAAGAGACTGAGTGCACCCTCAGCAAGTTTGCTGGTGATACCACACTGGGTGGAAGGGCTGACACACCAGAAGGCTGTGCTACCATTCAGCGAGGCCTGGACAGGCTGGAGGACTGGGCAGAGAAGAACCTAATGAAGTTTAACAAGGGCAAGTGTAGGGTCTCGCACCTGGGGAGGAATATCCCCCGGCACCAGTAAAGGTTGGGGACGGACTTGCTGTAAAGCAACACTGCAGAAAAGGACTTGGGAGTTCTGGTCGACAACAGGTTGACCATGAGTCAACAATGTGCCCTTATGGCCAAGAAGGTCAATGGTACCTGGGGTGCATTAAGAAGAGCGTGACCAGCAGGTCGAGGGTTATCCTCCTCTACTCTGCCCTGGTGAGGATGCATCTGGAGTACTACGTCCAGATCTGGGCTTCCCAGTTTAAGAAGGATAAGGAATTACTGGAGGGAGTCCAGCGATGGACTATGGAGATGATATGAGGCCTAGAGCACTTTTCTTATGAGGAGAGACTGAGAGAGCTGGGTCTGTTCAGCCTGGAGAAGAGAAGGCTGAGAGGCAATCTCATCAATATTTCTAAATATCTGAAGGGTGGATGTCAAGAGGATGGGACCAGACTACTTTCAGTGGTGCCCAACAATAGGATGAGGGGCAATGGGCACAGGCTGACGCATAGAAGGTTCCATCTGAATATGAGGAGAACCTTTTTTCCTTTGAGGGTGACAGAGCACTGGAACAGGTTGCCCAGAGAGGTTGTGGAGTCTCCTCTGGAGACATTCAAGACCTGCCTAGACACATTCCTGTGCAATCTGCTCTAGGTGTACCTGCTTTAGAAAGTGGGTTGAACTAGATGATCTCCAGAGGTCCCTTCCAACTGCAACCATTCTGTGATTCTGTGAGTTTGCATTATCTGGGCTACTGTAAGAGTTGGTCTGAAGATGGAGCAGTATTTACTTGAAACATAGTCATCAGGAACTGAGAGAACTGAGGCCCTGACAGAAAGAACGCATGGACAATGACTTGGAGAGAGCCCTGAGGAGAAGAACTGTGTTGCACAGGTCTCTCCGACCCGGAGGGCTACTGCTAACAATGGCTGCTGTATGGACTTCGCCTGCTGCCTCAGCCAAGCTAGCCCCTGCTTCCTAAAAGGGATTGTTATGTGGGTCTCTCTGACCCAGGGACAATAGCTGCCATCCAGAAGATGGATTCTCACCTGCAGCCTCAGTCACACCTGTCCGCCACCTCCTCCCTCAAACAAAGGCCAATGAAGAAGAGCATGCCCAGAACCTCACCAAGGGTCCTGAGGTCACTCAATGGACCAGAAAGAGACCCCTGAACTTGAGGCCATGCAAGCACAGATGGGTCCTGGCAAGAGAAGCGAGGACTTTTCAAGCCTGTGCAGTTTAAGCCTGGGTTGCAAAACAAAGGCGGAGTCTGGCCTTGAACGATGGGAGCGACGGGGGGTGAAGAAGCAGAAGAGATGACTCCCAAATGGACATTGTTAAGATCTTCCCACCAGAGGATCCTGAACCACAACAGAGGACCGGCAAAACTCTACAGGACCGGAGACCAGAGGGACACCTTTGGAACTCATCTGGTGGTAAACAAATCCTCATTCCCATCTTCTTATTTTTCTTTCCCTTTTTTCTTTTTTTTTCCTTTCCCTTTTTCTTACTCTCTCGCTATCGCATGCCGCTTTATGGGCAAAATAATTAAGTAACACTGTTTGATTGAATTATAACCCCTCGGCATTTTGGTTGCCATAATTTTGCATTTCAAGATCAAGGTAAACGAACCATCATGAGTCCATCACCGAATGCACCGTGACAGCTACATATAAAGATAATGGTGGCTTAATAGCAGGATAATTTCCTTGTGGAAAATAATTATGACTTTGACCCTCCTGGAGTCAGAATAAAATGCTGCAGGGGTAAGACAACTTATTATTGTTATTTCCTAAATCTTACCGTAACAGATGAAATACCTTATATGCCTTGGGTAAATTTTTCATTCAACAAATTACCATGGCACAGATTTTAGAGATACATACATATTATCCTTTCCAAGACTTCTTTAGCTTTTATGTCATTGCAATTTTTTTTTTCCACTGGATCAAGAATTTAGTAATTTTATTTGTTTGGAATTTCATTTTAGAAGTCTTTACTAAATCCATCAGAACCCAAAACTGTGTTAGAATGATTTAATACCCTTATAAAGTTCCCCTATACTTGCTAACAGTTCTAATTATCACATTAAAAGCACTGCAATGGTAGAAAAAAAATGTAACACATTAAAATCACAGAATCACAGAATCGACTGGGTTGGAAAAGACCTCAGAGATCATCAAGTCCAACCCTTGGTCCAACTTCAGTCCATTTACTAGATCATGGCACTAAGTGCCATGTCCAATCTCAGCTTAAAAACCTCCAGGGACGGTGAGTCCACCACCTCCCTGGGCAGTCCATTCCAATGCTTGATCACTCTCTCCATAAAGAATTTCTTTCTAATATCCAGCCTAAATTTCCCCTGGCAGAGTTTAAACCCATGCCCCCTTGTCCTATTGCTAACTGCCTGGGAGAAGAGACCAATCCCCACCTGGCTATAACTTCCCTTCAGGTAGTTATAGAGACTGATGAGGTCACCTCTAAGCCTCCTCTTCTCCAGACTAAACAACCCCAGCTCCCTCAGCCTCTCCCCATAGGTCTTGTGTTCAAGTCCCTTCACCAGTCTTGTTACTCTTCTCTGGACCTGCTCCAGCACTTCAATCTCTTTCCTGAGGGGAAGACATTTCCTGAGGGGCCCAGAACTGAACACAATACTCCAGGTGTGGCCTCACCAATGCAGAGTACAGGGGAAGGATCACTTCCCTTGTCCTGCTGACCATGCTCTTTTTGATACAGGACAGGATACCATTGGCCTTCTTGGCCACCTGGGCACACTGTTGGTTCATGTTGAGCTTCCTGTCAATTAGTACCCCCAGGTCCCTTTCTGCCTGACTGCTCTCCAGCCACTCTGTGCCCAGCTTGTAGCGCTGCAGGGGGTTGTTGTGGCCAAAGTGCAGGACCTGGCACTTGGCCTCGTTGAATTTCATCCCATTGGAATCGGTCCATTTTTCCAGTCTATCCAGATCCCTCTGCAGAGCCCTCCTGCCTTCCAGCAGGTCGACACTCCCTCCCAACTTTGCTGATGATGGTCTCAATCCCTTCATCTAAATCATCAATAAAGCTGTTAAACAGGACTGGACCCAACACTGACCCCTGGGGGACACCACTAGTGACTGGCCACCAGCTAGATGCAGCCCCATTCACCAGCACTCTCTGGGCCCAGCCCTCCAGCCAGTTCTTAACCCAGCAGAGAGTACACTTGTCCAAGCCATGGGCTACCAGCTTTTGCAGGAGTATATTATGGGAGACAGTGTCAAAGGCTTTGTTGAAGTCTAGATAGACCATGTCTACAGCTTTCCCCTCATCCACCAGGGGGTCACCTGATCATAAAAGGAGATCAGGTTGGTCAGACAGGACCTGCCCCTCCTAAACCCATGCTGGCTGGGTCTGATCCCTTGTCCATCCTGAAGGTGCTTTGAAAACTGGAAAACATTCTTTTTGAAAGGGGAAAGTGTGGCTGTTGAAAGAACCTTTTAAATTCCTATTTAAGAAGCTATTTAATCTCTTTTTGTTCAGTTGTTGATTGCATTATTGGAAATAACTGCTTATTTTTGTTTTAAAGGGATGGTTAAAACAGATTACTCACTTTAGCATCTCATAAGCTTACTTCAGAATATATTGTGTTGTATACCTACAATGTTAGAAGGACTTTAAAATCACTAAATAAAGTAATTAATTTTGAATAGGTTGGAATAATGATTTCCTGAGTAACTGTATGCAATCATATGCATTATGATAGTATTAAAAAACAGACTCATGTTATAGGTTACATGTGAAGTCCTCTTTGAGTGGATATCTTTTTTATATTTCTTTATATTCAGTTGCCTCATGGGTGACCTCAGGCCTGACATACCTCATAAAACCCAGTCTTTATAATGAACATAGAATTATTAATTTTTGCCTTCTGTTTTCTGTGACATTCATTGCAGTAATACAAGAGTGTTTTGTAAATGAATTAATTGCTTACTGCAACAGTTCTGTGAGGGAAATAGAGTTTATTCGGGAAGAACAGGAGTTTCAACTTCTAGAGACACACTGATTTGGTGAGTTTTGATGAAGATGCAACAGGCAAATTTTTCAAAGTGCTTGGGAAGGCTTATTTAAAATTTTCCAGTGGATTTTTCCAATTAAATTCCTTTTTAACAGTATTGATTGAAATTAAACTTTGTCTTTGGGAAAGAAAAAAAAAAAAAGACTATCCTGACATTTCTCCAGGGTATTCTGATTCAGTTTTTAATTTTGCAATTACTTTGTTTCGAGGTATCTTTTTAAAGTTGTATTTGAATTGTTTTTAAATACCTTCATGGTATTAAAGCATAGTAATAAAGCAAAGTATAGATTTTTATAGTTTAAGTAACACAAAGCAGTCAAGGAGCAGAAAGCTCCATATTTACATTTTAATTGTTGCATGGGAATTTCTGTTCTTTTCCTTCTGCATGGTTGCAGTTCTTGCCCAGCTCTAAGAGTTTTAATTAGACAGCTTTAGTGACTGCTTGCTTTCTGTCTAGCACACTTTTTCGCAGTCCACTTATCATTCAGTAAACATTTTCCAGCTTCTGTTACAGTTCCAAGACACCTATGTGATTGTCTCATTCCCCACCCAAATCCAATTAATTCCTGGATTATTGTCTTGCAGTGCATTGAATGGGGCTGAGTCTTTTTGAAAAGACCGGATATGTAAGATTTTTGGGACTGCCAAAAAGGGAAGGGTTGTGAAGCAGTGGAACAGGCTGCCCAGGGAAGTGGTTGAGTCACCATTCCTGGAGGTGTTTAAAAGATGTATATATGAGGTTCTTAGGGACATGGTTCAGTGCTAGAGTTAGGTTATGGTTGGACTCAATGTTCTTAAAAGTCTCTTCCAAACAAAGTGATTCTATGATTCTATGTTGAATACATCCTTAAAGATCACAGTAAAGCACACGCATACTGACAGAGGCAAGCTAAGGTTACCAGGGAAATCTCAACTTAGATATTTCCTAAATTTGGGATGCTTAACTATGCAACCATACTGCTCTTCTGTACAGGTTGCATTGTAGAAAACCAACACAACCTGCACCTGCCATGAAAACCTTGCTTTCTCCCTTTTCAACCTCCATCTCAATGGCTTCTTGTTGAGCTACTTTGCCCATTGTCACGCTCCACAATACAGTCTTCACTCACTTGAATTCATATGGTAACTAAAACCAGTAGGGTACTGAGTGTGGGTGGCACAGGGTTGGTAGCAGAGGGCTGCAGGGGTGGTGTCAGTGAGAGGAGGCTGCAGCTGCTCTGTGCCAAAACCAGCTGATTCCAGCCGGCTCCACACCACAAGACACAACTGAGCCCACCAGCCGTGCTGGTGGTGCCTCTGGGAAAAGGTACTTAAGAAAGGGTAGAAAATGCTATATAGGCAAAGGAGGAGGAAAAATAGAGTGAGAAACAGCAGAAGGAACACAGAGGTCAGAGGAGGAAGAAATGTGTTTTCCCCTAGTGTTTTAATGTTTGCTTCATTACTCTTTTTGTTTCCCAATACCCAAATCAGTAATTAACTATTTATATTAATTGGCAATAAATTAAATTACCCAAAGTGGGGTCTATTTTGCCCATGACAGCAATTGGCAAAGTGATCTCCTTGCCTGCATCTTGACCCACAAGCTTTTTCCTATTCTTTCTGTTTTCTTTCCTGTCCTGCTGTGAGGAAGGAAGGGGGAAGCTAGCTGCCAGCCAGGGCCAACCTACCACAAGCATGTTACCTTTTATGTGAATGAACCACTAGCAGGGAAGAAATGTACTCCTTACACAAAGGATTTGCTACAGCTGTTTGGTCTCAACCCAATTGTAAGGTTTCACACCAATTATTTGACAGAATTATTAACAGAGAGTGGGAGATTTTGGGCTTGCCTGCAGGTGCCAGTGCAGTTTACGCCCAATGGAGTCTCAATTCCCCTGTCCTTGTCTCCTATGGCCTGTAGCATTTTTGACCTAGTACTTCTCTTCTTGCCTGACATCCTGTTTTTCCTTCTTTCCAATAGTTTCTGCACATATTCATTGCACCTGCCACACTTACTTCCATGTTTTTGCTCTGACCCACTTTCTACTCTTCTCCTTCCTGTTTCTGGTGTCTCATCTCCATTCTTCCTGTGCTCCTGCTCTTCTCGCTTCACTCCAGTTTGGCTCTTCATGCCCCTTGCTATGCAGATTCAGCAGCAAAGGCAATGAAAGAACAGGAAAGACAACCTGCAACAATTTTTGGAATTTTAAAAAGCAATGTCAGTAAAAGCCTCTCTCAGGCTTTGTGACTCTCTTATACATGGGTGAATAGCAGACAAATGATGATTTATCTGTCATACACAAAGATGTTTCTAATGGTCTGTATGAACTAAGAGAGGTCTATCATCAAACTTGGCTAGATTCTCATAGAGATGGTAAAATCACATCCCTGACAGCAAGGTGATCCTTCCATCAAATTTTGGTTCTGGTTCTAAAGCATAAAAACACAAGATATTTGTATTGAATGGCTCTGAGAATTTTATAGTGAATGAACAGTGTATTTACTCTGATGTTATTCTTGGAAATGGCTGAATTGTTTTGGTTGAAAATTCCACAAATTAAAAAAAAAAGGGGAGGGAGGGGCATAATAAAATAGCCACAACAATAACAACAGAAAAAAAACCCAAACCAAAATAAAACATATGGGTGATCATAACCTCATCTAAATTCTCATCATAGAAAACTTTGGTCTGAATGGGTGAAATTGTGCATAATTATAAGCAGCCCAACATGGAAAGTGTCCACTACCACATTTTGATCTCATATGAAGAGTGGATCACACTTTCAATACATGTCCTTAACTTTGATATACTTCTTAAATTGTTTGTGTTGGCAAAGCCTAGGCTGAGACAGCGATTCATACAGGCAGCTTTTCTATTAATGTGTATGACTATATTTTTCAATCTGAATATTTTTACCGTATCTCTGAGGTCTGGGAATCAGTGCATCCCCTATCATACTCATTAGTTACAACAGAGAAAAGCTATCATTGGAGCAGTATAATCTCTCTACACTTAATAAATGAAGACGTTTGCTTAAGCACTTGAACTTTATTACATTGTTGCCATAAGCAGGATAAAAAAATGAAATGTCACATGCAAAGACAATTTGGAACATAAAAAACCAATATTTAGAAAGAGTTGCTTAGAAAAGAGAGTAAGACATTGAGAAGGTGCAAATTTGTTCTGCTGAATTATGAAATTAACTATAGAAAATTGCGTTTATATATAAAAATCTTATATTATTTCAGAATACTTTTAAAATTCTTGTTATTAATCTCATTTTGAAGCTCTTGTTCATTTTTGCCTGGGAGAAAAAACTTGTTTCCTTAATGCATTTGACAGCCTGTGTGTATTTCCAGAATCTAGAATGATCTCCTTGGCTAGGAAGCCATCTAGCACTTGCCCTTAATCTTTTCCACAATTCATATTGGCCAAATGAGCAACAATTTCTAATAGTTTCACATCTAGTTGCCTCAAATTAGCTCCCTACACAAAATTAACCTGGTTTCAGATTTCTAAGTGGCCTTTAAGCATCCTTTGTAGGTGTTTAGGAATCTGACTTTAAGTATATCCTTTTTAAAGTATTGATCGTTACTTTCAATCTGAAACATAAAAATGAAATGTTTGAATTGTAAACATGCAGTATTTGGATAAGTTGAGAGTTTCCTACATCCCTGTTAAGTGGAGTTTTTCTTTTAAACTGGCAGTTACCAATATAAATAGTACTGAAATTTTGGCAGTAAGTGAATCTAATATCTATTTGTCAACTTCAGCTCCCAAAACTATACTTTAAAATACTTATTTTTAGAACTAACTGTCCTAATATGAAACTGCCAAGCAGGCAAATACAACAAAGACTAAAAGCTGAAAAATATATGCTTCAGGTAATATTTTCAGCAAACTATGCTAATGATCACAGCATAGTACTAGATTTTGATCTAGAATCTACTGAGTTAGTACTTACTGTTATCTCATGCCATGCATAAAGCCTGGGCAAAGATACACAAGATCTGGAGACCAAGCATCCCTCTTGACAGGAACAAGTTTCCAGTGGAGATAAGGTAAATGGAGAATTCAATTATTTTTAGATAACCATCCTCTCACAGAAGTGTTTATATCATAGTGAGAATGATGGTTACAACAAGTAATTTCCTTCCTGCTCTGTCTCCCCATGGAAATATATAACTCAGTTTTGAATATGGTAGGACACAGATATAATCAACCAAAAATAAGAATAATAGAATAAAGAAAACGAAATCCCTGTGTCATATAGTTTAATTTGAAAATGGGAAGTAGGCCACAAAGGACGTCATTTTTGCTATTAAGATCTTAGGGAGAAAAAAAAAAGTAAAGCAATACTTTGAAAAAAACAAACAAACAAAACAACAAAAAGCCAACAGCAACAAAAAAACCCTACCTGCTTTCTAATTCTGTTAGACCGAACAAGTAAAAATTAGCTTTTAAATATTTTACTTTATGTATAAAGTATATACACCAAAAGTTGAATACATCTTCTTAAGCATGTAATATCTTCCTAGCTTTAGAGTCATGACATTTTGAGTTTGAAAGAAGATTACCCTAGTTATTAATGGGAAAGAGAACAGAACAGACTGAAACTCAGAATATTCATCCTATGTACATGTACAATGAGGACTTAGTTTTTACTATTTCTATGAGCAAGAATGCTTGAACAAACAAAACCATAGTGTGTACATACCATGGCACCATTTTTAGGGCTCCCACACAATGGTTGATTTCTCAGAGAAAATCACAGCTTTTCCCCAAACACTCTGCCGGTTCTATTTAGGAATTGTGAGGTCTGGGATGAGGGCAGGCAGAGCTTACAAAAACCTTGGGGGCTGACTAAAGATGTTTTGGCCTCAGTTATTGCCATGGATCTTTGGAGAGTTTGACAAATCAGGGCAATCACTGAATCTTATATTTGTTCCCCACTTTCCTGTTGTTTTTCAGAGAGGCTCTGGCTAAACATTTGCTGAGGATAAGTTCTCTCCACAAACTTCACAGCCTATACAAACACTGTCAGCTAAGGCCTTGACATTTAAGGAAGGGATGCTGTGTAGCCAACTGACGACATCTAAACCTGCCCTGGGAATTCTACCACACCCCGGAGCCTGGAAAAAAATGTAGCATTTCTCAGGTTGCAGGTGTAAATTTGGTTTATTTTATCAAGCTAAAGCTTAAAACATAGAATCATAGACTCATTTCAGTTGGAAAAGACCCTCAGGATTATCAAGTCCAACCATAACCTAACTTTAGCACTAAACCATGTCCCTAAGAACCTCATCTAAATGCGTTTTAAACACCTCCAGAGATGGTGATTCCACCACTTCCCTGGGCAGACTTTTCCGATGCCTGACAATCCTTTCCATGAAGACTTTTTTCCTAATGTCCAATCTAAACCTCCCCTGGCACAACTTGAGGCCATTTCCTTTTGTTCTATCACTTACTACTTGGGAGAAGAGGCCAACACCCTCCATGCTACAACCTCCTTTCAGGTAGTTGTACAGAGTGATAAGGTCTTACCTCAGCCTACTTTTCTCATGGCTGAACAGCCCCAGTCCCCTCAACTGCTCCTCATAAGACTTGTGCTCCAGGCCCCTCACCAGCTTCGTTGCCCTCCTCTTCACTCTCTCTAGTACTTCAATGACCTTCTTATGATGAGGGGCCCAAAACTGAACACAGTATTCAAGGTGCGGTCTCACAAGTGCCGAGTACAGGGGACAATCACTTCTCTAGTCCTGCTGGCCACACTATTCCTGATAAAAGCCAGGATGCTGTTGGCCTTTTTGGCCACCTGGGCACACTGCTGGGTCATATTCAGCTGACTGTCATTCAACACGCCCAGATCACTCTCTGCCAGGTAGCTTTCCAGCCACTCTTCTCTGAGCCTGTAGTGTTGCCTGGGCTTGTTATGACCCAAGTGCAGGACCCGGCATTTGGTCTTGTTAAACTTCATACAGTTGGCCTCAGTCCAACGATCCAGCTGGTCCAGAACCCTCTGTATGGCCATCCTACCCTCCAGCAGATCAACACTCCCACCCAATTTGGTGTCATCTGCAAACTTACTCAATACCTTCATCCAGATCATTGATAAAGAGATTAAACAGAACTGGCCCCAGTACTGAGCCCTGGGAGACACCACTCATGACCGGCTGCCAACTGGATTTGGCTCCATTGACCACAACTCTTTGGGCCTGGCCCTCCAGCCAGTTCTTTATTCATTGCAGAATATACCCATCCAGGCCACGAGCTGCCAACTTCTCCAGGAGAATGCTGTGGGATACAGTGTCAAAGGCCTTACAGAAGTCTGAGTACACAACATTCACAGCCTTTCCCTCATCTACTAGTTGGGTCACCTTGTCATAGAAGGAGATCAGGTTGGTCAAACAGGACCTGCCTTTCATAAACCCATGTTGACTGGACCTGATAATACGGTTCTCTTGAATGTGCCATGTGATATCACTCAGTATCATCTGCTCCATGACCTCACCCAGCACTGAGGTAAGACTGACAGGTCTGTAGTTCCCCAGATCGTCCTTCCGGCCCTTCTTGTAGATGGGTGTCACGTTTGCCAACTTCCAGTCAACCAGGACTTCCCCAGTTAGCTAAGATTGCTGACCGAAAATGGAAAGTGGTTTAGTGATCACCTCCACCAGCTCCCTCAGACCCTTTGGATGGATCCCATCTGGCCCAATAGACTTGTGCATGTCCAAGTGGTGTAGCAGGTTTCTAACCATTTCCCCTTGGATTAATGGGGCTTCATTCTGCTCCCCATCCCTTTCTTCTGTCTCAGGGGGCTGGGTACCTGGAGCACAACTGTTCTGACTATTAAAGACTGAGGCAAAGAAGGCATTTAATACCTTAGCCTTTCCCTCATCTTCTGTCACTATATTTCCCTCTGCATCCATCAGGGGATGGAGATTCTCCTTAACCCTCCTCTTGTTGCTAATATATTTATAGAAACATTTCTTATTGCCTTTCACAGCAGTAGCCAGGTTCAGCTCTAGTTCATCTTTGGCCCTCCTATTTTTCTCCCTGCACAACCTCACAGAATTCTTGTATTCCTCTTGAGTGGCCTGCCCCTCCTTCCAAAGGTTATAAATTCTCTTTTTATTCCTATGTTCCAGACACAGCTCTCTATTCAGCCAGGCCGGCCTTCTTCCTTGCTGGCTTGCCTTCCGGCACATGGGGATGGTCTGCTCCTGAACCTCTAAGATTACCTTCTTGAAGAGAGACCAGCCTTCCTGGACTCCTTTGTCCTTCAGGACTGCCTCCCAAGGGACTCTGCCAACCAGCCTTCTGAAGAGGTCAAAGTCTGCCCTTCAGAAGTCCAAAGTGGCAGTTCTGCTGACCACCCTCCTAACTTCTCCAAGGATAGTGAACTCAATCATTTCATGATCACTATACCCAAGGCAATCTCCAACTGACACATTTCCCATGAGTCCTTTTCTGTTAACAAAAAACAGATCCATTGGGGTTCCATCCCTGGTAGGCTCACTAACCAGCTGTGTCAGGAAGTTGTCTTCCATGCACTGAAGGAACCTCCTAGACTGCTTCCTCTCTGCTGCGTTGTATTTCCAGCAGACATCTGGTAGGTTGAAGTCCCCCATAAGAACAAGGGCTAGTGATCAGGAGACTTCTCCCAGCTGCCTGCAAAATATTTCATCTGCCTCTTCATCCTGGTTGGGTGGTCTGTAACAGACCCCAACCAGGATGTCCGCCTTGTTGCCCTTCCCCTTGATTCTCACCCATAGACACTCAACCCTATAATTACCCTCTTCAAATTCCACACAGTCAAAACCTTTCCTAACACACATGGCTACCCCATCTCTTCTCCTTCCTTGCCTATCCCTTCTGAAGAGTTTATAGCCATCCACTGCAGTGCTCCAGTTATGAGAGTCATCGCACCATGTTTCACAGTTTTTCTGCCTCACAAGGGCTTCCAGTTCCTCCTGCTTGTTGCCCATGCTGCGTGCATTTGTATAGATGCACTTCAGCTGAGCCATTGATTCCAGACCAAAGGGCCCCGTTAGCACTACCCTCAGATGCCAGCCTGTCACCCTTGGATGTGTCTCTGCCACACCTGGTTTCCTCCCCCTTCAAAGCTAGTTTGAAGCCCTCTCAATAGTTCCTGCTAACTCCTGCTCCAGGATCTTTTTCCCTTTTGAGACAGGTCCATCCCATTTGTTGCTAGCAGATCAGGTGCTATGTAAGCCGGCCCATGATTTGGAAACTCTGAACACAGTGAGCGGAATACACCACAGGATGCAGCCATGGAGGTCTAGATTATATTTAGCAGTCCATAGCTGACTATGTGTCACGGTTTGATTGCAGGGGGAAAATAAACTGTGGCAGATGCTTTGTTAACCCCCTCTTCTTCCCCCCAGCCCCCTTAGCCCTCCCTCCCCACTAAATACAGGCGACTGGAAGGCAAAGAAGGACAGAGAGAGAGAGAGTTGGAAAAAATTAAAAGTGTTTTACTAATGCTGCTTAATAAAACAGATAAAATAATACAAAATATACAAAACTGATCTTGAAAATCCTGGCAAAGAACTGCTCCGGCAGCAGCAGCAGGCACCCGGAAGTCCTGGGCTGGTCTCTGCAGCAAACTGGAACTGGATTCAGTCTGTCACTAGGCCTCAGTTCACAGGGACAACTCGCAGGGTCCTTCCCAAATGCCGGCCATAATCAAAGAGCGAAAAAAGGGACGAGATCCTTGTGATCTCCCACTTTTATATAAAGTATCACGTGAATGGGATGGAATATTTAATTGGTCAGTTTTAGTCACCTGTTCAGTTCCCTCCTTCTTGCCCCTCTCACTTACGGGACGTGCATCCTTATTAGTGACCTTGCATTCCATTGCTATGTCTACCAAAACATGTATCCTACTTTAGAAAAGTTCAGTTACTAAGAAGACTTTAGCTGAAAGGAAAATTCACTAAAAGAGAAACTTGTCTTGTTTTTAAAAAAAACAGGACACTATGCCTTCCAGCAAGATCATGACACTGGCTACATAAACACAGCACAGGAAGGGTCTCAAGAGCTCTTCTCCCTGCTGAGGCGATTAGGGACAACGCATACTGGGATGCAGACAGAGATGCATGTACAGTCAGAGATCTTGTTCAGGAAGGAGCGCAGAGCCGGGTCAAGCAGAGAGCTGAGCCAGGCTGAGACCCTCTCTTTATTAGCCACTGACAATTAATAGGATTTACAGATAGGGGCCTGGACTAAGATGTTACATGTTTTTCCAGTAATTGTTATTAAAAACACACCACACTCATGTTATCTTTGTTTCAGTTATGTTCCCACTCATTCACAGACCAGGCCCAAGGACATTCACACATCACATACACTTGGGGGCGGTTATCCGGCCTGAGATACCATTCTTGCAAGTCTGGGCTATAACTTTTTATAATTATGAGAAACTCACTTCAAAATAATCTGTCCAAGGCCCTTTATATATTATTATGTTAGTATTATGCCTTTGACCATCCAGATGGTCATGTTAGTGTTGCTCTTCCTTTATCATACAGGTGGCTGGAACCACACATCTTGCTTTCTCACATTTTACTTTCCAACATTTCCCCCTTTTTTGTTTTAAACATCAGGTTCTCAATGAGCACAGTAAGGACCCGGCTTTGTTCTTCTTTGCATTCTGTATCATTCTCCAGATTATTTGAAGGACTACAAGAAAAAACATCACACAAGCATATCCAGTTCCCACAGAAACCCATATATGCAGATTGAGAGCTGAAAATGAAGTTTTAGGATCTAATCACTTTATGCTATTAGATAATGTTAGCCATTTTGTCTTACAGTCCTAATTCTTACAAACTGTGTAATTATTTTGCAGGGTACTGGCTAAATCCTAAATCAGGCCTTGCACATTAGCTAAGACTGTTATTTTACTTCATATCACTCATAAACACCATAATTCAATTTCAGTGGTGTTGAGGGTTAGATTGCGGGGTGACAATAAAACCCTGGCAGATGTATTTTTAGCCTCCTCTCCCCCCCACTTCCCCATTTTGCCCCTCCCTCTCCCCCCTTCCCAGTAAGGACAGGTGATCGGGAGGGAAAGAAGGACAGAGAGAAGAGAGTTGGAAAAATTAAAAAGGTTTTACTAACGCTACTAATAAGAATAGAGAAAATAATACAAAATATACAAAAGCAATCTTGAAAGTCTCAGCAACTGCAGAGCCAGCATCCGAAGTCCTGGATTGGACTCTGCAGCCAACCGGAGCTGGATTCAGTCTCTCACTAGGCCTCAGTTCGCAGGGACAACTAGCAAGGTCCTCTCCTAATGTCGGTCATAAGCAGAAGGGAAAAGGAAAAGAGGGACAAGATCCTCCTGATCTCCCACTTTATATGACGTATTCACGTGAATGGAATGTTATACATAGTTGGTCAGTTTCTTGGTCACCGGTTTCTCGTTGCCCCTCTCACGAGATGTTCATCCGTGCTTATCAATAAGTTTGCATTCCATTGCTAGGTTTACCAAAACATGTATCTGGTTCTCCAGGAAAATGCAGCTAATATGAAGGCTTTAGCTGCCAGGCAAAATTCACTAAAAGAGAAACTTGTTTTTTAACAATACCAGGACAAATGGTATTAGACATATTTAGCACTCCGATAACAGAAAATACACATTCAGATATCAGCTAAGGAGATTATTTAAATACAATATCATAAGAATAATGAGGATCCACAACGTGCATGTAGTCACTCACAAGAAACAAAACTAGAAGCCTTTTACTTCAGGGTACTCACAAGAAATAGTCACTCACTCAAATAAATAAGTGAGGTGTCATTAATCCCAGGAAGTTTCCTTAGATGGTGTTCCTGTCTAAGGAAAGCACTCCAGTTTACAGACCAGCAGCTCTGAGAAGACCACTCAAAGGGGGTCTTCGGCGTTTCATTGTTTGGCCAGATGTGGCTGTGGGCATTACAACATAATCCAGAAGCTTCTCAGCTAGTCTGGGCACCTCCTTTGTTAAGGACCCTGTCAACTGACTGAAGGTCCCACCCCTCCTGACCCACCAGTTGGTAGAGGTGAATCTGATTGACAACACCTTGGTACCATTCTAGGTGTATATATGTGGGGACAGGCACAGTGGGGCACAGAAGGTACTAAAGAGCCATCAATCTCCTCATTGAAAGCTCCAGATTTCAGGGGAATGTGTACTGCCTCACAATCCAGCCTGTGACCACAGTCATCTGACAAACTACTCTGGAGTGGTGGTGCAGTCACCCCTTGTCTCCAAAGTCAAAAGGGGGCATTCTGTTGGTGAGTTCGAATGCCCACTGTGGATCATCATACCTAATGTGTCATTTATGTGTCATTTTCCTGTTATACATTATCATTACAAATCAACCTACAATAGAACAGAATAATACAAATTACAGCAATTACAGTTATTAACAAATATTGGAGAAAGTTGGTTAGCCATACTAATAAGGAAAACAAATGCATTGAAATTTTTTTCACCAGTTAGTCCCTAGTCCAAATAATGTAAATCTGTATCATTCTGATATGCTAGTGACTCTTCCTTTGGTCTCTTCTGTTTCTTTGTTGCCCTCTGCTGCAGGGACAGATGCTGCATCTTTGGTACTGAGTCCTGCATCATGTTTGTCCAACTCATAGAAAGGTTTAACATAGTTCGCAGGAAACCACTTTGGTCCTGTTGGAAGAAGAACACAAGCATACCCCCTCCCCCAGGTGATTAGTTCTACAGGCCCTTGCCACTGACTGTTGTGCAGGGGATCCCGGTATAAAACCTTTGGTCTCTGAGACAGTGAATCTGGAACACGGAAATGTTTTTCCACTGCTGTGATAGAGGAGGGAGGCACTGTACAAATCAAAAAATTTAAAGCATATATTGCATTGTCTAATTGTTCCTGAGGCATCATATTCCCCCTTTTTGGTTTTAATAACATCTGTTTCAGTGTGGAATGTACTCGTTCAATGACAGTCTGTCCAGTGGGAGAATGTGAAATACCTGTGACATGCGAAATACCCCATTGCTGTAAAAAATATTGCGTGGATCTAGCAGTGTATCCAGGACCGTTGTCAGTTTTAATCTGTTGTGGCACTCCCAGCATAGCAAAATAGTGGGTCCAGTGACACTGAACATCTCTGCTTTACTCACTTGTATGCGCAGATGCACAAAGCATACCTGAAACATATACATATTTCAAACGGCCAAAGGATGAAACGTGTAACATCAGACTGCCAAATGTCATTAGCTGAGAGTCCGTGAGGGATAACTCCAAGGGAGGGCGAGCTTGTAATCACGCCTTGACATTCCGGGCAAGAGCGCACTATGTCTCTCACTTGCTCGAGAGTGAGACCAAACATCTTTTTTAAGGCAGCAGCATTCTGATGGAAGAAAGCATGTGAAACCCTGGCAGACTGGAAACAGCCTGTAGCTACAGTATAAGAATCTGCAACTGTGGAGGGGTTTCTGTTAGACGGAGATTGATTACTGAACTAGCCAGGCCTAAAGGAATTTCAAGGTCAACTTGGAAAGCTGAAAACAGGACCTGCTGTGGGAGAGAATCAGTTCTACAATAACAAGGCCTCAACATGACGTAAATCAATGGACCTATCAGCAGTGAGACTTCGGTGCGTGGACAGCTCGTGAACATAGATGCTTGGAGCGTGGACGCGCGATCAGAGAATAGTTGCATATATAAGGAGGCTTGTTTCTGTAACAAATGGCTTTGCGTGATTCACATTGAATCGGAATGCTGAGTCCGTTATCACTCCAACCAATGGTGACCCTGACATGATACTCTGAACGGCGTATCAGTACGATTGGGGAAAAGCCTGGAGTGGCCCAGCTGGAGGCGGATCAGCTGGACTGAGAACCGGGTGGAGGCGTATGGACGTTCCGCAGACAATTTTGTCGAAGAAATCACCGGAAAAGGTGAGCAGCTGGGGCAGGAGGAGGGAAGAGTGAAGCTCCTCCTGATATTTTCTCTGTGAGAGAACTTAAATATGAAGAAAGTAACATACGTAGACTGTTAGTTTGGTGTAGAACTAACGGCTACCTGGCAGAAACCAAGAAGGCTTTTAAACTTGAACTTTGGGACGATATAGGGCAGAAATTATGGGATATGGTCAGCAATGGAGATAAAGAAGCTAAATCATTAGTAACTACATGGAAGCTTATAATTACCACCTTAAAAGATCTTAAGCCTGAATGCTCTGTTGCTGCTGGAATTTTTGTAGCGTTCCAGCCTGATAAGAATCCTGAAAATCGCTGTGAAGTTTACCCAGTTTGTGTCTTTGATACCTTCCCTACTCCAGCCCCTGCTGTGCCTTCAGCACCCCCGAGGGTTCAGCAGTCCGGGGCAGGGGGAGGAAAAATGCCGAGCGGGTGTCCTGCTACACTATTACCCAACTCTGATGAGAATAGCAAGGATTGGAGTCACACAACTTGCCTAAAGAACCTGTGAAAGCTGAGAATGCTAAACTCATAAACAAGTGTACTATCAGTCCTTTTACCAATTTGTATCCGCCTTTACCAGCTTTTAACCCTCCAGCTTCCATGAGAGAGCAGAAGGAGTCGCCGGATAAGAACTGGGCAAAAGAACTGCGTGAAGGATTAGATCAGCTAACAGTGAGTGAATCCAGTAGTCGGCAATGTGATGATGCTGTTCACGACGGGAAAGGGGATGCACCTGGGGACTCAGGTTATACTAATAATTATGATGCTAGAAACTATTGGCGAGAATGTGCACTGTTCTGAACGCCCCTGTTACTAATGTTTCTCCAGCACCATTCTAGTCCACATTATCTGATGACTTGGATGAGAATGGGGGTTTGCAGCATTTTCTTCAAAAGTTAACAGGAAAAGGAGTATGTGTACATGTTGCCCTGTGATCAGATAAAAACCATGAAAGACTCAAGCAAAATTAGACCTATGCAATGTAACAGCTATAGATCATTTAGGTCAGAAAGATGGGGATCCGTTGAAAGCGGCGGGTATCCCCCAGCTCTTGGAAGAGACACTAATTGGCGCACCGCAATTACAGGTGTGATTAGTTTCTGAAATCCTGAGGCAGTCAGCAGACCTTGCTTATTAAGCTATGATAAAGATGCCTGAAACCAACAAAGCAGCCAAATCATTTCCAACTATTAATCAGGGTCCCAATGAGAATTACATGCAATTTATTGACCATCTTCAAGAGACCATCAATAAGCAGGTTGAAAACTTAGAAGTTAAGGAAGCACTGGTGTTGAAATTAGCAGTAGAGAATGCTAATGTTTGCTATCAGCATGTTATTTGCGAGTTTTACAGTACATATTATGTGCTCCTGTGTATTGCCTCTCTGAAAATCAAGCAGCTTGTCAGGAATGTGAGTTAATTGTTTTACTAGTTGTTTTTAAGTGCGCCACAAAACCTTCTCCCCGCTTTTCCCACTCATGCTGCAAGCAGCCCTCTGCTTCCCCCCTCACTCCTCTTCTCAAGGTTTTTACTTGCAAGATGGGATCAGGAATGATCGTTTTCAGTTGTGTTCCTAAGAAATCAGTATTGGGAGGTGTTTTAAAACATAGGAAAGCACTCTGACAATAAATCATTAAATCTTTTCAGACAGTTTTACAGGCAGGGCGATTTGAACTTCAACAAGCTGAGAGAGACTTAACTGATAACACACAGGTCAGAAAACTTGTTAAAGTCTGCAAGATGCTTTCCTTATTAACCTGTTTTCTTTGTGGGTATCTGTTTAAGCATGTTGCAATTTTAGTAGGTCTTTGTTATATTGTACTATAAGTTCACAGTCTGTTAAATCATGAGAATCCATGGACTCAAAAAGTGCGTTTTGTGATAATACAGAAGATCGTGAGTCATTTAGTTCATTACTGCGTGAATGTGATGGTAAAATTTTGAGTGTAGTAGCTGTTATTTCTCTTTCTAGCACGCTAGCTTTATTTCGGTATCCAGACTTGCGCAACTCTGTGATAGGCTCTGTCTCATCTCAATGTGCTGGATTTGGCTCTTTTGTATGCACACCAAGTAAAGAATCCTGATTTTGGGATAACAGTTGTAGCGCACCAGATGAGACACTAATAAAAGCCTTGCCCGATCCAGCTTGCTGCGGCAGCGGGGGTGCAGGTGCCGATGGGGCTCCAGCGCGCACTGACCTGTTTTGTCAGGGAGACCCAGTGGTGCCTCCACCTGGCTGAGCAGTAAGCAGTTCAAAGGTGCAATGCAAAAATTGAGAGATTGTCTTAAATTAGTGTAACTGTGATCCACCTGCATATTTGAACTTGGTATTTGGTTTTCATATCTGAGCTCAGTATTTTAATTTGCATATTTGTATTTGGTACCAAACAAATTTTGTTTGGGGAGATAATTACAAAATGGGAACCCGTTCCACTGCTAAAATGTCACTGCTGAAATTCCAAATTGCTCCCCCTTAGGATGCATCCTTGCGCATTAGAGTAATTGCTTATATTGTCATCTAGTAATTTTGAGACCAGAAAATAATTTAAAATGTTAAACTCTGCTTTGCACTGAAAAAAAAAAAAAAAGAAACAAACAAACACCTAAATGCTATGAGGGATGTGAACTTGGTATTTTATGAAGTTGTATTTAAAAGTTGCTGGAATGTGAACTGATTTGGATCTAGGAAAATGGAATAATGGATTGATGTTTAATATACTGTATTTGACATCTGTAAATTGTGGAAGGTAAATGGGGCTGAGGAATGTAACAACTGTTGAGCTAATTGGAATGGTATATAAAACTCAGCTCATTGTAACCGAGGAGTTTGCCAGAGCCTCCCACTTCGTACCAGCAGTTACGCCAGCTGCGTGGCCTTGGCTATATCTGAACTGCAGCAAGAAGAGAAAGAAGAAAAAAAAAATGGAAAAACCTGGTTGCCCGCTGCTAAGTGGAGAAAGGGGGGCTTTATTCCCCCTGCTCTGTCTTTTTTTTTCCTGGAGTATTGTCATCCATCCTTGTTGTGGCACTGTGTTGCTTTCTCAGCTTTGAATCAGGGGTTGCTGGTGATGTTTCTTTTTCCTTCTGTCTTGTTCCTAGGTTTTGGCACATCTGGGGAAAGAGCTCATAATTTTACCTCCTTGCTGAAGTCAGTCTTTTCATACTGGTCAGCTTTTGGAGGTCAGAGTGCTCAATGCTTCTCTGGGTCAGACTGGTACTGATTTGGGTGTGGAGTGCAGCCAGGTTGGTTTAATGTGGAGTTCGAACCGATCTGTTTTCATGCTGGGCTGGATGTCTTGTCATCCCAGATGGGGGCGAGAGGGAGGTTTTATTCTCCCTCCAAGCAATGCTATTGCTAGAGAACTGTAATACTGCATCAAGGAGTCTGAGGGATGAAATTTAAAGGCATTGCCAGTGGGTCCATAGTTCTAATGAAGCTGGGAAATTAAACAAATTTTTTTTTTTTTTAATACACTTATTCTGTGGTAACTGGTTGTAAGAGACTTCTTAGTAAATTCACCATGCTAGTTTTTGAGATCATGGAAGAGAATGAAAGAGAGGCTGTTTTTTGAAATCAATAGAATGCCAAATTTGGAACAAAGTTTTAATACATGAATTCTTGTATTTGCCATAAAGCTCTATACCTCTCTTGGGTCAGGATTTGTTAAGTAAATTGTAAGCTCAAATAACGTTTTCTGAGAACTCTGTTTAGTTGCATGTCCCACAAGAAGCTGCTTGTATGGCGCAGATCTGCTTGCTGCAAGTGAGAAATCTCCAAGGAAATTTCAAATGCTGTATTTCCACTAGTATTAACAGCCAATGTTTCGATAAAGCAAATACTACACTGATAGATCTGAAACAGGACTTCGATCCGGTAAGGGAAAACAATATCCAATAAAGATGACAGCCAAAATGGAGTTAGAAACTTTGAGGAATAAATTTATGAAAACCTTACAGGCTGACTGCATTCGATTGGACTTGCAGATTTGTCTATTTATAGCTACAACATAGAAACAACCTGTGGCTAGTATGAGACAGTATGATGAGATTGCTAACAGGCTGATATATCAATTGTCACTCTGATCAAGAAAATGCAGGGAATGAATTTAAGTCTTAATAGGCCATGATCCTTTTGTCATATATGTACCAGTTGTGAAATATAATTATGATTTTTTTTTTATTTGTAATCTATGTCTTTGTAAATTGCACTAGCTGATTTTCTTAACAGCACGGCTTTTGGCATGCATAAATGTAAATTTTTGCAGAACCTGCAAGTCTTTAACATCAGGTCATAGGCCATATTTGTATTTGGTCTGATCCTACATACTTGCACAGTTTTTGTTGATGGTTCTGGGAAGTCTCATAAAGCTGTAGTAGTTTGGTGTGAAGATAACGATTGGCATCATTCTGTAAAAACTATTGAAGGTTCAACCCAATTAGCAGAACTTGGCACAGCTTTACATTACTTAGAGCTTTTTAAGGAGGAACCTCTAAATTTGATTTGTGATTTTGAGTACGTAGTCAAGATGCAATGCACGTATGTGATTCCAAACTTTCTTTCTTTGTTGGTTTTAAAAAAAAGGGGGGGAAAGTAGGGGAAACACCACAAAACCAGTTGTCAAAACCATTGTATGTGATGAAATACTTTGCAAGTATGACCCAAAACCGTGCTAAATCAGAAAGAACCTACATTAGTTATGGTCAAATCACTAGTCAGTGGAAAAAGCCACATCAATTGATAACCTGGGGAAAAGGTTATGTTTGTGTCATTACAGGCCAAGAACTGAAGTGGATTCCCACGAAATGGGTCAAGCCATGGCTGAACAAAGACAACAAAGATTCAGTGGATGCAGCTGGACAGGAGGGAGATAAGTTGTGAGGACTGTTTCAGATGTAAACCATGGATCCTAATTCAGTGTTATAGATGCTCACAGACCTGGTGGTCTAGAAGCCTATTAGCAAGCAGGTGCTGTACCTTCTGTGGAGAATGGCAATTTGAACAATCAGCAGGAGAGCCAAAAGGGTGATATTATACTTAAATAGTCAATGCAAAAATGAGGTAAAATTATGAGACATTCCTACAAAATCCACAAAACACGCAGTTACAAATATTCTACTTTTAACATTAGGATTAGGGACAGTCAGCATGGCTTTACCAAGGGTAAGTCATGCTTGACCAACCTCATAGCCTTTTATGAGAATGTAACAAGGTGGATGGATGATGGCAGAGCGGTGGATGTGGTCTACCTTGACTTCAGTAAAGCCTTTGACACAGTCCCTCACAGCATCCTCACAGCTAAATTGAGGAGGTGTGGTCTAGACAATAGAGTAGTGAGGTGGGTTGGAAACCGGCTTAAAGAGAGAAGCCAGAGAGTGGTGGTCAATGGTGCGGAGTCCAGTTGGAGGCCAGTATCTAGTGGAGTGCCTCAGGGGTCAGTACTGGGGCCAATATTATTCAATATATTCATTAATTATTTAGACGAGGGAATTGAGTGTACTATCAGCAAGTTTGCTGATGACACTAAACTGGGAGGAGTGGCTGACACGCCAAAAGGCTGTGCTGCCATCCAGCGGGACCTGGACAGGCTGGAGAGTTGGGCGGGGGATAACCTGATGGAATTTAACAAGGGAAAGTGTAGAGTCCTGCATCTGGGCAGGAACAATCCCAAGTTCCAGTATAGGTTGGGGAATGACCTATTAGAGAGCAGTGTAGGGGAAAGGGACCTGGGGGTCCTGGTGGACAACAGGATGACCATGAGCCAGCACTGTGCCCTTGTGGCCAGGAAGGCTAATGGCATCCTTGGGTGTATTACAAGGGGGGTGGTCAGTAGATCGAGAGAGGTCCTCCTTC
The DNA here is from genome assembly GCF_037038585.1 of Patagioenas fasciata. Taxonomy (NCBI): domain Eukaryota; kingdom Metazoa; phylum Chordata; class Aves; order Columbiformes; family Columbidae; genus Patagioenas; species Patagioenas fasciata. Next base: position 20,740,988 of record NC_092559.1, read on the forward strand.
CCCTCTACTCCACCCTGTTGAGACCCCATCTGGAATATTGTGTCCAGTTCTGGGCCCCTCAGTTCAAGAAGGACAGGGAACTGCTGGAGAGGGTCCAGCGTAGGGCTACAAAGATGATTAAGGGAGTGGAGCACCTCCCTTATGAAGAAAGGCTGAGGGAGTTGGGTCTCTTTAGTTTGGAGAAGAGGAGACTGAGGGGTGACCTTATTAATGTTTATAAATATATAAAGGGTGAGTGCCACGAGGATGGAGCCAGGCTCTTCTCAGTGGCAAACAATGATAGGACAAGGGGCAATGGGATCAAGCTGGAACACAAGCGGTTCCACTTAAATTTGAGAAAGAACTTCTTCTCAGTGAGGGTAACAGAGCACTGGAACAGGCTGCCCAGGGAGGTTGTGGAGTCTCCTTCCCTGGAGACATTCAAAGCCCGCCTGGAGACATTCCTGTGCGACCTCACCTAGGCGTTCCTGCTCCAGCAGGGCGATTGGACTAGATGATCTTTTGAGGTCCCTTCCAATCCCAAACATACTGTGATACTGTGATACTGTGATACTGTGATTATGGTTGTGTTGTATTAACTTGTTTGATTGTTCTGAATCTATTAATAAGTGGTTTAGGCAAACTAGAACAGTACATTAATAAGATTGCCATGGTAAAGTTAAGGTTTGACATTGTCCTGGTTTTGTTAAAAAACAAGTTTCTCTTTTAGTGAATTTTTGCCTGTCAGCTAAAGCCTTCACGTTAGCTGCATTTTCCTGGAGAACCCAACACATGTTTTGGTTAAACCTAGCAATGGAATGCAAACTTATTGATAAGCACGGATGGACATCTCGCGAGAGGGACAACGAGAAACTGATGTCCGAGAGACTGACCAACGGTGTATAACATTCCATTCACGTGAATACTTCATATAAAAGTGGGAGATCACGAGGATCTCGTCCCTTTTTGCCTTTTTCCCTTTTTTTTCCTCATGGCTGACATTAGGAGAGGACCTTGCTGGTCATCCCTGCGAACTGACGCCTAGTGAGAGACTGAATCCAGCTCCGGTTGGCTACAGAGTCTAATCCAGGACTTTGGGTGCTGGCTCTGCAGTTGCTGAGACTTTCAAGATTGGTTTTGTATATTTTGTATTATTTTCTCTATTCTTATCAGTAGCGTTAGTAAAACATCTTTAACTTTTCCAACTCTCTTCTCTCTGTCCTTCTTTCCCTCCCGATCGCCTGTCCTGAGTGGGAAGGGGGGAGAGGGAGGGGCAAAAGGGGGAAGTGGGGGGGAGAGGAGGTTAACAATACATCTGCCAGGGTTTGATTGTCACCCCGCAATCTTAACCCTCGACAGATAATTGGCGCCCAACGTGGGGCAAGAGAAAGGGGTAAATTTGGAGATTTTTGGCTTTTCTACTGCTCTGACATACCTTTCAATTTTCTTGGCACGGTGCCAACTCATAGAGTTGTGATACTCGCGCGTCTGTTTGCTTCAGATATTATTTAGTGGTATTAAGGCAAAGTGAATTACATTGATTTAAAGATGTTATGGCAAAAGTTGTATCAGTTATTTTCTACATTGTGCTCGCTGATCCCATATCTGTGTTGGTGTTTCTTTCTGAATCGAAGTATTCATTATATAACAACAAGAAACTGGACAGCGGTCATGATGATTCTGTGTGGTTTGGCATTGGTTTATTTCATTATACTGCAGCTGCTAATGAATTTCTACTCGATTTTGCTTTACCTTGAAAAACCTCCAGGAGAGATTAAAGAGCAGAATGGCTCTATATTTGCTAATTGGTCAAGCGAATCTTTAGAAAGGCTGACTAACAATACTTTTGTGATTTCACTAGGACAGTTTGCAAATGTTTTAGAGAACTTTGAATATCCTTGGAGCTTTGATAGAACTGTGATGGTGTTATCTGGTTTGCTGAATGTGTGTCAGTTTGTGTTACTGTTAAGAGAAATGAGGTTCAATAGGAGGTTTGCGTCTCTTCTTAGTCCTGAGATTTGCAGTGCGTCTTCGGAAGCTTTAGCAAAAAGCACTCCTAGCCGCTCGAGAAAAGGCAAAACAGCCAAAGCTGCTGCTGCAGCCACTGCCCCCCCAGCCGCGGCTTCACAGGCTGAAGATACAGCTCCTCCGCAGAGCTCCTCTGCCAAGGTCGCTGCAGATAACGTTACTTCTCCAGCCTCAAAGGCTAACAAGGCAGCCCCCACGTCTTGACACACTGGGCACTGTTGCTGCTGTAACCACAGCAAACACTGTGACAGTCATTCAGACTCTGAAAATGAATCAAATGATGGTGAACCCATATCAGCATCAGTTGCTGGTTGTAAGAAAGTCACTAGAAAGACTACCCGTGCAGCAGGTGATGGCACAGGGCCAACATCAACCCAAGAGGCATCATCATCAGGACAGGGTGGAGATGAAGTGACCACCACTCGGTCCTTTTCTCCAGGTGAGCTGAGAGATCTGCGAAAAGACTTTAGTCGTCGTGAAGGCGAGAATATTTTAACCTGGCTGCTGCGATGCTGGGACAATGGGGCAGAAACAATTGAATTAGAAGGTGGTGAAGCCAGGCAGCTGGGATCTCTGTCAAAAGATTCCACCATTGATAGGGCAATTTCAAGAGAGTCTAATGCCGCTACTCTCTGGACCCGACTCCTGGCAGCTATGAAAGTCAGATTTCCCTACAAGGAAGATTGTATATCCAAGTTAGGGAAATGGAATACTATGGAGAGAGGTATCCAGTTCCTGAGAGAATTAGCTGTGTGAGAGATCATCTATCTAGGACCAAACAGCCAAGAGGGGACAGACCCAGATAGAATCAATTGTACAAAATCTATGTGGCGCAGATTTGTACAAAGTGCACCACCTGCATATGCTAAGTCATTGGCAGGAATGGTCTGGTCAGCTAGAGGTATACAAGAAATTAATGAAGTGATTGAGCAGCTCCGGTACTTTGAGGACAGCCTTGCTGGTTCTCTACGGGCTTGTGTATCCGCTGTGGAGAAACTGTGTGAAAAATCTGATGACCGGTTTGAAAAGCTGTTGCAAGAAATCAAAGAGCTCAGAGAAGACTCGTACCGTTCACGACCTGCACAAACCTATGTTTCAGCTGTTAGGAGAAGGTGTTTCCAATCTCGAGAGAGAGGGCAGAGACAGCCCACAAAAAGAGGTTCACTGTGGTTCTTCCTACATGAGCAGGGAGAAAACATGAATAAGTGGCATGGAAGGCCTACCTCAGAACTTCAGGAACGAGTACGTGAGATAAAAGGAAAAACTCCTAGGAAGGTGGCTGCTCCAGTTTACAAAAGGAGCAGAAGAGATTCTGATGCTCTTGAAGGAACCTCTAATTCACACCCAGAGACTGTGCAAAACAGGAATTAGAGGTGCCCTGCCTCCAACCAGGTGGAGGAAAGGGATAACAGAGTTTATTGGACTGTACAAATACTATGGCCTGGTACAACACAACCCCAGGAGTACAAAGCTTTAGTGGACACTGGTGCTCAGTGCACAATAATTCCTTCTAATTATAAAGGGACGCAATCCATCAATATTGTTGGAGTGACTGGGGGATCCCAGGAGCTGACTGTTGTAGAGGCTGAAATGAGCCTAACTGGAAAAAACTGGCAAAAGCATCCCATTGTGACTGGTCCAGATGCTCCGTGCATCCTTGGTATAGACTACCTCAGGAGAGGGTATTTTAAGGACCCAAAAGGGTATAGGTGGGCATTTGGTATAGCAGCTGTGGACACTGAGAAAATTGAACAGCTGTCTGATTTGCCTGGTCTTTCAGATGACCCTTCTGTTGTAGGACTGCTGATGGTTGACGATCAGCAGGTGCCAATTGCTACCACGACGGTGCATCGCCGGCAATATCGCACCAATCGAGACTCTTTGATTCCTATCCAGAAGCTGATCCGTCAATTGGAAAGCCAGGGTGTGATCAGTAAGACTCGCTCACCTTTTAACAGCCCAATCTGGCCAGTGCGTAAGTCTAGTGACGAGTGGAGACTAACTGTAGACTGTCGTGGCCTGAATGAAGTTACACCACCACTGAGTGCTGCTGTGCCTGACATGCTAGAACTGCAATTTGAACTGGAGTCAAAGGCAGCCAAGTGGTATGCTACAATTGACATTGCTAATGCATTTTTCTCTATTCCTGTAGCAGCAGAGTGCAGGGCGCAGTTTGCTTTCACCTGGAGGGGCATCCAGTATACATGGAATCGCTTGCCCCAGGGGTGGAAACACAGTCCTATCATCTACCATGGACTGATCCAGACCACGCTGGAGCAAGGTGAAGCTCCAGAACACTTGCAATATATTGATGACATCATCGTATGGGGCGACACAGCGAAAGAAGTCTTCGAGAAAGGTGAGAGAATAATTCATATTCTTTTGGATGCTGGTTTTGCCATAAAACGGAGCAAGGTCAAGGGACCTGCACGAGAGATCCAGTTTTTAGGAATAAAATGGCAAGATGGCCGTCGTCAGATCCCAATGGATGTGATCAACAAAATTGCAGCAATGTCTCCACCTACTCATAAAAAGGAGACACAGACTTTCTTGGGCGTTGTAGGTTTTTGGAGAATGCATATTCCTGACTACAGCCACATTGTGAGTGACTCGTAAAAAGAAGCAATTCGAGTGGGGCCCTGAACAACGACAAGCCTTTGAACAAATTAAGCGTGAGATAACTCATGCGGTGGCCCTTGGACCAGTCCGAACTGGACTAGATGTTAAAAATGTGCTCTACACCGCAGCCGGAGATAATGGACTTACCTGTAGCCTCTGGCAGAAAGCACCAGGAGAAACCCGAGGTCGACCCTTAGGTTTTTGGAGTCGAGGATACAAAGGATCTGAGGCCAACTATACTCCAACTGAAAAGGAGATACTAGCAGCATATGAAGGAGTTTGAGCTGCTTCAGAAGTGATCGGCACTGAAGCACAGCTCCTCCTGGCACCTCGACTGCCGGTGCTGAGCTGGATGTTCAAAGGGACGGTTCCCTCTCCACATCATGCAACCGAAGTTACGTGGAGTAAATGGATTGCACTGATCACGCAACGAGCTCGAATTGGAAGTCCCAACCGTCCAGGGATATTAGAAGTTATTACAGACTGGCCAGAAAGTAAAGACTTTGGGATGTCTCCAGATGAGGAGGAAGTAAAACGTGCTGAAGAAGCACCACCGTATAATACGCTTTCAGAGACTGATAAGCAGTATGCACTGTTCACAGATGGATCCTGTCGTCTTGTAGGAAAACATCGAAGGTGGAAAGCTGCTGTGTGGAGTCCCACACGACAAGTTACAGAAGCCACTGAAGGACAAGGTGAATCCAGTCAGTTTGCAGAAGTGAAAGCCATCCAGCTGGCTTTGGACATTGCTGAACGAGAGAAGTGGCCAATACTTTATACTGACTCACGGATGGTAGCAAATGCCTTGTGGGGGTGGCTACAGCAATGGAAGAAAAGCAACTGGCAGCGCAGAGGTAAACCCATTTGGGCTGCCACACTGTGGCAAGACATTGCTGCTCAGCTAGAGAGCCTGCCTGTGAAAGTTCGGCATGTAGATGCTCATGTACCTAAACGTCGAGCCACCGAGGAACATCTAAACAACCAACAAGTGGATCAAGCTGCTAAGATTAAAGTAGCTGAGGTGGACTTGGACTGGCAACATAAAGGTGAACTTTTCCTAGCTCGGGGGGCCCATGATGCTTCAGGGCATCAAGGTAGAGATGCAACATACAAATGGGCTCGTGATCGAGGGGTGGATTTAACTATGGACACTATTTCACAGGTTATTCATGAATGTGAAACTTGCGTCGAAATCAAACAAGCGAAACGGTTAAAGCCTGTATGGTATGGGGGGCGATGGTTAAAGTATAAGTATGGAGAAGCTTGGCAGATTGATTATATTACACTTCCACAAACACGTCAAGGTAAGCGTTATGTACTTACAATGGTGGAAGCAACCACTGGATGGTTGGAAACATATGCCGTACCTCATGCTACAGCCCGACATATAGCTTATAAGTTTTGGAATAAGTGGGTATTTGTTTGATCTTAATTACATTATATGTAATTGTAATTATGTTGTTAATCACGTGTTCTATGTTGCAGTATATTTCAAAGACGATTCAGCATGCTGTTTAAGGGGTCTGACTAATTCAAGAACAAAAAGGGGGAATTGTGGAGTGGTTTTGTTAGATGGAGATATGTTGTTGAATTAGTCAGGTCCAAAGGAATCTCAAGGCCACTTCGAGAAGCTGAGAACAGAATCTGCTGTGAGAAAGAGGGGCGTTTCTTCATTAACAGGGCCTCAGCATGGCGTGAGTCGTCGGACCTATCATCGGTGGGGTTCCAGCGTGTGGACTGCCCATGATACTCATTTAGCGAATCCATGCTTGGAGCGTGGATGCGTGATTAGAGAATAGTTGCGTATATAAGGAGGCTTGTTTCTGTAATAAATGGCTTTGCGTGATTCACATTGAATCAGAATGCTGAGTCCTTTATCGCTCCAACACCAAAAGAATTTTGTTTGGGGGAGATAATTAAAAAATGGGAAACGGTTCCATTGCTAAAATACCACCTTTCTCCCCCTTAGGATGCATCCTTATACATTAGAGTAATTGCTCTTATTGTTATCTAATAATTTTGAGATGAGAAAATAACTGAAGTTGTTAAACTCTGATTCGCATTGAATTTATGTGTTTGTTGGAGGTATGGGAACTAAAACTAAATGCAATGATAGATGTGAATTTGGAAGAGGTTGTATTTAAAAGTTGCTAGAATATGAACTGATTTGGATTTAGGAAAATGGAATAATGGATTGATGTTTAATATGCTGGTTTTTGACATATGTAAATTTTTAAAGGTAAATGGAGCTAAGGAATGTAACTATTGCTGAGCTACTTGGAATTGCGTAAGAAGTGTATTATGGTTGTAATGAAATGGTAAAACAAAAAAGCAAAATATCCCAGGCCTGTATTTGAACATAAATGTCAGGCCTGTGTCAAGCTGCAAGATAAACTCAGCTCATTGTAACTGAGGAGTTTGCCAAAGCCTCCTACTTCATACCAGTGATTATGCTAGCTGCATGGCCTTCGCCATATCTAAACCGTAGCAAGAAGAGAAAGGAAAAAAAAAAAGGAAAAACCTGGCTGCCCGCTTTCAGGGCTGTGAAAGGGAGGTTTTCTGTCCCCCCCACTGCAGTGATGTTGTAATACTGAATAGAGCAGTCTGGAGGGTGAAGTTTAAAGGCATCCTTAGCAGATCCACAGTTCTAATGAAACTGGGAAATTAAACTAAAAAAAAAATATTTTTTTTTTTTTAACAGACTTATTCTGTGGTAACTTGTTGTGAAAGACTTCTTAGTAAATTCACTGTGATAGTCTTTGAGATCATGGGAGAGAATGAAAGAAAGGCCATTTTTTGAGACAAATGGAATGTCAAATTTGGAACAAAGTTTTACCATATGAATTCTTGTACTTGACAGAAAGCCCTATACCTCTCTTGGGTCAAGGTTTGTTAAGTAATTGTAACCTCAAATAACGTTTTCTGAGAATTCTGTTTAGTTGCATGTCCTACAAGAAGCTGCTTGGATGGTGCAGATCTGCTTGCTTCAAGTGAGAAAGCTCCAAGGAAATTTTGAATGCTGTATTTCCACTAGTATTAACAGCCAATGTTTCGATAAATCAAACACTACACTGATAGAACTGAAACAGGACTTCGATCCGGTAAGGGAAAACAATATCCAATAAATATGACAGCCAAAATGGAGTTAGAAACTTCGATGAATAAATTTATGACAGCCTTACAAGCTAACTACATTCGATTGGACTTGCGATTTGTCTATTTATAGCTACAACATAGAAACAACTTGTGGCTATTGTGGGACAGTATAATGAGAATGCAAACAGACAGATATACTTGGAATGGATTTTTTTGCCCAATTCTTTTCGTAAAACTATTACTGCGCCCCTGGAATTGATTGTTACTCTGATCAAAAAAGGCAGAGAACGGATTCAGGCTTTAGTAGGTCGCGATCTGTCTGTCATATAAGTACCTTTTGTGAAAGCAGATTTTGATTTTTTTATTCACAATCTCTGTCCTTGCAAATTGCACTAGCTGATTTTCTTAACAGCATAGCTTTTGGCATGCCTAAATGTAAATTGCTTCAAAATCTGCATGTCTTTGATATCAGACCATAGACCGTACTTGTATTCGGTCTTATTCAAAATGCTCACACAGTTTTTGTTGATGGTTGTTGATGAACCAAATTTAGAGGTTCCTCCCTAAAAAACTCTAAGGCATGCAAAACTGTGCCAAGTTCCACTAATTGGGTTGAACCTTCAACAATTTTAACAAAATGATGCCAATTGTTATCTTCACACCAGACCACTACAGCTTTATGAGACTTTCCTGAACCATCAATAAAAACTGTGCAAGTATGTAGGATCAGACCAAATACAAGTATGGCCTATGACCTGATGTTAAAGACTTGCAGGTTCTGCAGAAATTTACATTTATGCGTGCCAAAAGTTGTGCTATTAAGAAAATCAGCTAGTGCAAATTACAAGGATATAGATTGCAGATAAAAAAATATCAGAATTAATTTGACAAATGGTACATATATGACAAAAGGATCATGGCCTATTAAGACTTAAATTCATTCCCTGCATTTTCTTGATCAGAGTAACAGTTGGTATATCAGTCTAGTAGCATTCTCATCATACTGTCCAACCATAGCCACAGGTTATTTCTATGTTGTAGCTTTCCTGGTTGATCTGTTTTTGCTGGTTTCCACATCTTTACAAGCAGCTGTAAATTGGGGAGGGGCAAACCATCCATCAGTTCTCGGGGAATACCTTTATCCAGACCTAATTTCCAACACTGATGCCTTTAACCTACCCCTGTAAAATTCTTAGATCGGGGGCAAGGGAATTTTGCCTCTACTTCAGTTCGGCACACTGCTACTTGAGACTTAACGTCTTTACCGACGAACCCCATACGCTGGCCATAATTAATCAACTCCCGTGCAATCTCTCCCCAAGAGAGACCCGGTCCAGCCTGAGGCCCCCCTGCTGTGGTGGCTCTCAGACGATCTTGGATTTGTATGGCATAGACTTTTAACGAGTCAGGTAACCCTCTAATTAAGGGGGTCATCCTGTCAGGGTCAGCAAACAGCAACATTGGAGAGGGCTGGTGAGGAACCAAATGCCTATCATGCATCAGCTGAAGACAAGCTGCTTTCTGAATGCTCTCAGTAAGCTGGCTTACCCCAGAGGTAGGAATAGCAAGTGGGTCTCCCCTCTCCAAAGGGTCTAAACCACCGGCCCAATACACAGCTCTCTGGGTCAGGGACCAAGGCTCCCTGTCATCTTCTACTGTTAGAAATACGCCAGGACCCCAATATCCTCGAGATTCTTCCTCAGAAAGCCTTATTCTGCCACCACCAGTCAGAGAAACTCTCCACACGTATTCCGTCTCAGTCTCCGTAGCCAGCCTGCTATATTTTTCCTGTAACTTTACTAGCTCAGTGACTGTATACGGTATTTCTTTAGTGACAATGGTGGGCTCGGCTTCCCCACCGTCATGTACAATTTCAGTTTTAACAAGTGGCCGAAGCTTGGGAGTAGGATCGCATTTTGACACAACCTCCAATTCTCTCCACGGGTAAAGAGGAGCTACATCCCTTGCTGTAAGAGAAGTTTCTTTTACTGGGTTGGAAAACCCCGGATCACTTTCCAAATCTTCATAATTAGCCAATTTCAAGCTTATCTGCCTTTCTCTTGAAAAGGCATCTCGTTAATTGTTCTGCAAATTTTCTATGATTCGTTTGTTATCAGCCAACTCTTTTTCTGCTTGTTGCCACTTAGAACACTCTACTGCCAATTCTGTCTGCAATGACTTAATCACCGCCTGGTCAGTTTCTTTATCTTTCTGACCAGCTATCAATGCTGCACCTAATACAGCACACACAATTGCTTTACCTTTTCCGAGCTTAAACCTATTTTCTTTTGCCAAGTTCCTTATTCGCTGAGTTACAATATCTGGACACGACCAGAATCCAGAGGCCCACTTAAGACCCTCAGGACTCGGGCAAGCCTTATAATCTTTTAGTAAATTCAACAACAGGGAACAATCCAGGTATGGGTTCTTATCACACTTCTGACACCAAATAAGGGTACCAACGGTATGCAGAAGAGGCCCAGGTTTAGATTTATTGCTATAGCAGCTAAGGTTAGTGATAAAATTTTGCATGTCCTGTGAGAGGGGAATGGCAGGGGTGATATTATTGTGGGTGTCTATTACAGGCCACCAGATCAGGGTGAGGAAGTTGATGAGGCATTCTACAGGCAGCTGAGAACAGCCTCACAATTAGAGGTCCTGGTTGTTGCAGGGGATTTTAACTACCCTGATGTTTGCTGGAAGGACTACTCGGCCAGCCAGCCACAGTCCAGGAGGTTCCTCCAGTGCATCGATGATAATTTCCTGATGCAAATGGTGGATGAGCCAACTAGGAGAGGAGTGCTACTGGACCTCATCCTCACTAACAAGGAGGGTTTGGTTGAAGCAGTAAAGGTTGAGGGCTGCCTTGGCTGCAGCAACCATGAGATGGTGGAGTTCAGGATCTCATGTGGCAGGAACAGAATAGCAAGCAGAATTGCAACCCTGGACTTCAGCAGGGCAAACTTTGGCCTTTTCAAACAATTGCTAGGAGAAATCCCATGGGCAAGGCTGCTTGAAGGTAAAGGGGCCCAAGATAGTCGGTTAGCATTCAGGAACTGCTTCTACCAAACTCAAGATCAGAGCATCCTGACAGGTAGGAAGTCAAGGAAGGGAGCCAGGAGACATGCTTGGTTAAACAGGGAATTGCTGGGCAAACTGAAGTGGAAGAGAAGAGTTTACAGATCATGGAAGGAGGGGCTGGCCACTTGGGAAGAATATAAGGCTGTTGTCAGAGGATGTAGGGAAGCAACAAGAAATGCTAAGGCCTCCTTAGAATTAAACCTTACAAGAGCAGTCAAGGACAACAGAAAGAGCTTCTTCAAATACATGGGAGATAAAACTAACACCAAAGGCAATGTAGGCCCACTGATGAATGAGGTGGGTGCCCTGGTGACAGAAGATACAGAGAAGGCAGAGTTACTGAATGCCTTCTTTGTTTCTGTTTACACTGCTGGAGGCTGTCCTGCGGAGCCCCGTACCCCTGAGGCCCCAGAGGAAGTCAGGACAATGGAGGAGTCTGCCTTAGTTGTTGAGGACTCGGTTAGGGAGCAGTTAAGCAATCTGGACATTCATAAATCCATGGGTCCAGATGGGGTGCACCCACGGGTGCTGAGGGAGGTGGCTGAGGTCATTGCTAGGTCACTCTCAATCATCATTGCCAAGTCTTGGGAAATGGGAGAGGTGTCTGAGGACTGGAGGAAAGCCTCACCTCCATCTCTGGGAAAGTGATGGAACGACTTATCCTTGGTGCCATCTCAAGGCATATCAAGAATAAGAGAGTCATTAGGGCCAGTCAACATGGCTTCACCAAGGGAAAGTCATACTTGACCAACCTGATAGACTTTTATGAGGACATAACGAGGTGGCTAGATGATGGCAAAGCAGTGGATGTGGTCTGTCTTGATTTCAGCAAAATATTTGACACAGTCTCCCACAGCATCCTCGCTGCTAAACTGAGGAAGTGTGGACTGGATGATCAAGTTGTGAGGTGGACTGGGAACTGGCTGAAGGAAAGAAGCCAGAGACTCGTGGTCAATGGGGCGGAGTCTAGCTGGAGGCCTGTATCTAGTGGAGTGCCTCAAGGGTCAGTACTGGGAACAGTACTATTCAATATATTAATCAATGACTTGGTTGAGGAACTAGAGTGTACTATCAGCAAGTTTGCTGATGACACCAAACTGGGAGGAATAGCTGACACGCCAGAAGGCTGTGCTGCCATCCAGAGAGACCTGGACAGGCTGGAGAGTTGGGTGGGGAAAAATTTAATGAAATATAACAAGGGCAAGTGTAGAGTCTTGCATCTGAGTTGGAACAATCCCAGGTTCCAGTATAAGTTGGGGAACGACCGATTAGAGAACAGTGTAGAGGAAAGGGACCTGGGGGTCCTGGTGGAGAGCAGGATGACCATGAGCCAGCACTGTGCCCTTGTGGCCAGGAAGGTCAACAGCATCCTGGGGTGTATTAGAAGGGGGGTGGTTAGTAGGTTGAGAGAGGTTCTCCTTCCCCTCTGCTCTGCCCTGGTGAGAGCACATCTGGAATATTGTGTCCAGTTCTGAGCCCCTCAGTTCATGAAGGACAGGGAACTGCTTGAAAGAGTCCAGCACAGAGCCAGAAAGATGATTAAGGGAGTGGAGCATCTCCCTTATAAGGAAAGGCGGAAGGAGCTGGGGTCTCTTTAGCTTGGAGGAGACTGAGGGGCGACCTTATTAATGTTTACAAATATACAACGAGTGAGTGTCACAAGGATGGAGCCAGGCTCTTCTTGGTGACAACCAATGATAGGACAAGGGGTAATGGGTTCAAACTGGAACACAAGAGGTTCCACTTAGATTTGAGAAGAAACTTCTTCACAGTGAGGGTGACAGAGCACTGGAACAGGCTGCTCAGGGAGGTTGTGGAGTCTCCTTCTCTGGAAACATTCAAAACCCACCTGGACGCCTTCCTGTGTAACCTCATCTAGGTGTTCCTGCTCTGGCAGGGGGATTGGACTAGATGATCTTGCGGGATCCCTTCCAGTTCCTAACATTCTGTGATTCTGTATTTGCAAAGAGGGGCAAACAGGGCAGGTGACTAAAATCGACCAACTGAGTATTCCATCCCATACACGTCATACACCCTGTATAAGTGGGAGATCACAAGGGTCTCGCTCTCTTCGACCATGGCTGGCATCTGAAGAGGACCCTGCCTTTCACACCTGTGATCCAAGGCCTGATTCCAGACCTTGCATTCCTGAATCTCGTTCTGGTTTACTGTGGATTCCAGCCCAGGACTTCTGGGTGCCTGTCCTGCAGCCGCTGGAGCCACACCAGCTCCACCATGGGCAATGCTGCACTACCCTGGGAAATTCAAGATTGGTTTTGTATATTTTGTATTAGTAAAGCATTTAAAACATTTCCAACTTGTAAGTCTCTCTCCCTTTTCCTCCCGTTACCTTTCCTTAGAAGGGAGGGCAGGGGGTTAACAGAGAGCATCTGCCATGGTTTATTGTCACCCTGCAGTAAATGGTGATACTGAGCATGCTTAAAATTGCACTGGAGGTAGGTATCCTTTGAGATGGAGGTGTGTTTTGGTATTGTAGTGAGATTATAATGAGCAAAGTTCATCCACCAGACAAATTTTTCGCTCAGTAACTAGCACTTTGGATGAACATTTATTCTTTTTAACTGACAGCAGCTATACCTTATCTTAAAAATTGGCAGCAGCTATACCATCTGGTTCCTGTACCTGCCTTTTTACACAGGCTGCAGTATCTTCACACCAATCCACTCCCCCATACTTCTTAACTGCCAGTACATTGGGCTTCCCCATGCACTACCATCTAAGAATGCAGGCCAGGTGGGGGAGTGAAACCATACAGAGCAGATTTATTTCTTCCCTGCCGTGCAGCTGCCTTATATGCTGAAGATGTGGATATAACTTCTCAATAAGTGGATCCTTCATAATTAGTTTCTGTAATTTACTCCCTCAGTAATTATTCCACAACCTGTAAGAGCTCTAAGTTCAGATGATCAAAAATCATGGAAGATCAGACTTTCAGGAAAACCATACCCGTATTTACTAAGTTCATCTATCCAGGGAGAAGTCAGGATGATGTTGGTCTTTTTGGCCACCTGGGAACACTGCTGGCTTATATTCAGCCTGCTGTCAATCAACATCCCCAGATCCCTTTCTGCCAAGTAGCTTTCCAGCCACTCTTCCCCGAGACTGTAGCGTTGCATGGGGTTGTTGTGACCCAAGTGCAGGATCTGGCACTTGGCCTTGTTAAACTTCATAAAACTGGCCTCAGCCCAATGATCCAGCTGGTCCAGATCCCTCTGTAGAGCCTTCCTACCATCCAACAGATCAACACTCCCACCCAACCTGGTGTCATCTGCAAACTTAGCAAGGGTGCACTCAATACCCTCATCCAGATCACTGATAAAGAGATTAAACAGAACTGGCCCCATTAATAAGCCCTGGGGAACACCACTTGTGATTGGCCACCAACTGGATTTGACTCCATTCACAACAGCTCTTTGGGTCTGGTCCTCCAACCAGTTCTTTACCCATCAAAGAGTGCACCCATCCAGGCCATCCAGGCCAGCTTCTCCAGGAGAATGCTGTGGGATACGGTGTCAAAGGCCTTACAGAAGCCTGAGTACACAACATTCACAGCCTTTCCCTCATCTACTAGTTGGGTCACCTTGTCATAGAAGGAGATCAGATTGGTCAAACAGGACCTGCCTTTCATAAACCCATGTTGACTGGACCTGATAATATGGTTCTCTTGTATGTGCCATGTGATGCCCCTCAGGATGATCTGCTCCAGGACCTTCCCTGGCACCGAGGTTAGACTGACAGGTCTCCAGTTGCCCAGATCCTCCTTTCGACCCTTCTTGTAGATAGGCATCACGTTTGCCAACTTCTAGTCAACTGGGACCTCCTCAGTTAGCCAAGATTGCTGACCGAAAATGGAAAGTGGTTTAGTGATCACCTCCACCAGCTCCCTCAGCACCCTTGGGTGTATCCCATCTGGCCCCATAGACTTGTGCGTGTCCAAGTGGTGTAGCTGGTCGCTAACAATTTCCTCTTTAATTATTAGGGCTTCATCTTACTACCCATCCCTGTCTTCTGGCTCAGGGGGCTGGGTACCTGAAGCACAACTGTTCTGACTGTTAAAGACTGAGGCAAAGAAGGTATTTAGTACCTCAGCCTTTCACTCATCCTCTGTCACTGTTTCCCTCTGCATCCATCAGGGGATGGAGATTCTCCTTAGCCCTCTTCTTGTTCACAGAAACACAGAATGTTAGGAATTGGAAGGGACCTCAAAAGATCATCTAGTCCAATGCCCCTGCTGGAGCAGGAACACTTACATGAAGCTACACAGGAATGTGTCCAGGCGGGTTTTGAATGTCTCCAGAGTAGGAGACTCCACAACCTCCCTGGGCAGCCTGTTCCAGTGTTCTGCTACCCTCACTGTGAAGAAGTTTCTTCTCAAATTTAAGTGGAACCTCTTGTGTTCCAGTTTGAACCCATTACCCCTTGTCTTACCATTGGTTGTCACTGAGAAGAGCCTGGGTCCACCCTCATGACACTCACCCTTTATATATCTGTAAACATTAATAAGGTCACCCCTCAGTCTCCTCTTCTCCAAGCTAAAGAGACCCAGTTCCCTCAGCCTTTCCTCATAAAGGAGATGTTCCACTCCCTTTGTGGGACTACGGTGGGTCCTTGGATTCCCTGACGGAGGGCATGGGAACAGAAATTAGCCTTGAAGATATTAAGGCCTACCCGTGAGAAAGATGGGAGTAAAGGAGTATCCGGAGATGTTAAGGATGTACCCTTGAGAGAGAAGGGAGTAGAAGAGTAACATGGATGATAGCAAAATTAGCCAATGAGATGTTACTGCTGTACCTTGTAACCAATAGTGAAGAGACACATGACTTGGTAAAACTGTATAAAAATGCACTTGTGGCAATAAATGGTATCTTCTACTTTCATCCTGGAAGAAACTGGTCTATGTCATTTGTCCATCTCAGCCGTGACATCCCTTAATCATCTTTGTTGCCCTGCGCTGGACTCTCTCCAGCAGTTCCCTGTCCTTCTTGAACTGAGGGGCCCAGAACTGGACACAATATTCCACGTGTGGTCTCACCAAGGCAGAGTAGAGGTGAAGGAGAACCTCTCCCGACCTAATGAATTTATAGAAACATTTCTTGTTGCCTTTCACAGTGGTGGCCAGGCTTAGCTCTAGTTGGGCTTTGGCCCTTCTGATTTTCTCCCTGCATAGCCTCACAGAATTCTTGTATTCCTCTTGAGTGGCCCGCCCCTCCTTCCAAAGGTCATAAATTCTCTTTTTATTCCTAAGTTCCAGACGCAGCTCTCTATTCAGCCAGATTGACCTCCTTCCCCACCGGCTTGCCTTCCAGCACACTGGGACTATCTGCTCCTGAGCCTCTAAGATTACCTTCTTGAAGGGAGATCAGACTTCCTGGAGTCCTTTGTCCTTCAGGACTGTCTCCCAAGGGACTCTGTCAACCAGCCTTCTGAAGAGGTCGAAGTCTGCCCTTCGGAAGCCTAAAGTAGCAGTTCTGCTAACTACCCTTCTAACTCCTCCAAGGATAACTAACTCAATCATTTCACGATCACTGTGCCTAAGGTGACCTCCAACCAACATGTTGCCCACGAACCCTTCTCTATTTACAAACAAGAGATCCAGTGGGGCTCCTTCCCTAGTTGGCTCACTAACCAGCTCTGTCAGGAAGTTGTCTTCCATGCACTGCAGGAGCCTCCTAGACTGCTTCCTCTCTGCTGTGTTTTTTTTCCAGCAGACATCTGGTAGGTTGATCTCCCCCATAAGAACAAGGGCTAGTGATCAGGAGACTTCTCCCAGCTGCCTGCAAAATATTTTGTCTGCCTCTTTATCCTGGTCTGTAAGAGACCCCCACCAGGATGTCTGCCTTGTTGCCCTTCCCCTTTATTCTCACCCATAGACACTCAACCCTATCATCACCCTCCTCAAGTTCCAGACAATCAAAACCCTCCCTAACATACATGGCTACCCCACCTCCTCTCCTTCCTTGCCTACCCCTTCTGAAGAGTTTATAGCCATCCACTGCAGTGCTCCTGTTATGAGACTCATCCCACTATGTTTCTGAGATGTCAATTAAATCATAGTTTCTCTGCCTCACAAGGGCTTCCAGTTCTTCCTGTTTGTTGCCCATGCTGTGTGCATTCATATAGATGCAGTTCAGCTGAGCCATTGATTCCACGGGGTCAGCAGACCCAAGGGCCTCATTAGCACTACCCTCAGATGCTGGCATGTCACCCTTGGGTTTGCCTCTGCCACACCTGGTTTCCTCCCCCTTCAAATCTAGTTTAAAGCCCTCTCAATAAGTCCTGCTAACTCCTGCCCCAGGATCCTTTTCCCCTTTTGAGACAAGTGCATCCCATTTGTCATTTGCAGGCCAGGTGCCATGTAAGCTGGCCCATGATCAAAAAACCCAAAATTCTGTCAGTGACACCAGTCCTGTAGCCAGGTATTAATCTGCTGTCTCTTCCTGTATCTTTCCTTGATGTACCCTGCAAGCTGGCCCATGATCAAAAAACCCAAAATTCTGTCAGTGACACCAGTCCTGTAGCCAGGTATTAATCTGCTGTCTCTTCCTGTATCTTTCCTTGTTGTACCCTGCAACTGTTGGGACAGTGCTCCTGATACCTTGACCAGTCATCCCAAGGCCCTGAAGTCTCTCTTGATTGTCTTTAGTTTTCATCACTGCCTACCTGAAAAATTATTAATGGATAGTAGTCTGAGGGCCTAACCAGGGCAGGAAGTTTCCTTTTTACATCTTTGACCCTGGCCCCAGGGAGACAGCAGACTTTCCTAAGAAGTGGGCCTGCATATAGGACATCTCCTACAACCACAACCCACCTTTTTTTCTTTGTGGGAGCTGTTTTAATGGAGGGTGCAGGGTGACTTATCCTCTGCAGCACCTCCAACTTAATGGAACCACCTCCCTCAATGTTGTTGTTTAGTTCCACTTACAAGGCCTCATACCTGCTTTGCAAGGGAACCTGGAGGGGTGGAGTGGTCACAGTAGGAACCCTCCTCTTTCTGCCCCGGGGCAGGAACTCACTGCTATTTCCCCTTATTCCTCATGTTGCTGCATTCCACATCCTGAGCCTCATGCCTGTTGGACAGCAGCACCTAGGAAGGTGGGGAGGGTGTTTTTCCTGCCACCCTGTGTGTGGACTTTCTTCCATTCATCCCTTTCCCTTGACCTGCTTTCTTCAGTCAGGCAAGGGGAGGACACAGGAATCCCTTGATCTTTGTTTCTTGCTGGTGGTCTTACCCGCCCCTGGGCAGCCAGGGCTTGATCCCACCGGTCAATTTTCTTTTTCAGCTCCCTGATACTTCTCAACCTTTCCACCTCTTCTCTCAGCTCCACTACCAGACTGAGCAGGTCATCCACCTGCTCACACCTCACACAACTGTTTTCTGTATTACCACTCCATACCAGTGAAAGGCTCTGGCATTCTCTGCAGCCTGAGATCTGGGTAGCTGCATGTTCCCATAGCAGCTCTGTCTGAGTTGCTGCCTCTTTCCTGTTGAGTGCAGAGTACTCACCTTTGCCCCAAGTGGATACCATAGTCAGCTCCTTCTGTGAGGGTGACAACAACCAAGTGAGATAAATCACTTGAGCTTGCCTTGCCTGCTTAAACTGCCTGCACGAACTGCTTCTGCCCTGTTCACTAGACCTGGTTACCTGTGCTCCCTAGGAGGACATTTAAATCTTCCCCGGTTGCTCTTGGCAACGCCCCTTCCGGGTCAGCCCCTCTCTCGAGATCAGCACTTTCACTGCGACTCTTTTGGCAGGATCCGAATCTCCCCCTCCTCTCTCCAATCCATGCCCAGCCTCAGTTCTTACCATAGCCACTGCTGTGCACGTCGGTTCACCGCGTTTAAACCTCCCGTGGTTCCTCTGCAGTCACTGCTGTGCTCATCACTTGCTGGAGACTATCGTCTTTGTGGGTTCCTTGACCAGTGCTGTTATGTTACCGCTTATTTGTTCTTTCTTTTCTCCTTGCTGCCTGATTAAACCCACGAGTTTTTTGCCTTTATTGCTTTTTTTTTTTTAAATCCTCCTCTCCATCCCACTGGGGGCAGGGGAGGGGTGAGTGAGCAGCATGTGGTTCTAGCTGCTGGCTGGGAAAACCAGGGCTAAACAATGACATACAGGCACGCAGCATTTCCCACCTTCCCTAGTCTCAACAACCAGTTCATTTCTGCACACCACTTTTATTTGAAATTAATACTCCCAGAAAATGCTTTTATTGCCTCTTTGCCTGATAATAAAGAAAATGGTTATGTGTCATTTTTTGGCAGGTGACAGTTTTTTCTAGTTATCTCTACAAACACGTTCACTTCTATTTCATTGATCTTTCTCCTCCTCAACTGCATGATCACATATGCATACCAAAATAAAGTGTGAACTAACTGTCTTCACTTTATATTGTATACAAGTTAAAAGTTGGTTTACCAAATCACTGTTTCTGTAGAGACTGACCACAAAATGAAATAACTCAACCCCCTGTTTCCCAGTTCAGGAGAAAGTCTTTTACTATTGCTAACATTATAGTCTCACACATGCAGATGCCTTCTGTCCTGGTTTTGTTTAAACCAAGACCAGTTCTCTTTCAGTGAATTTTCCTTTTGGCTAAGTTCTTCTAAGTAACTGCACTTTTCTGAAGTTGGCTGCATGTTTTCCAGACACTGTTTGCTCCAGACCTGATAATGGTAACAATGGTATGCAGAAGAGGTCCAGCCAAGGTTGCTGATAATTTTTGCACGTTCCATAAATGAGAGGGGTGTACCTGCAAGGAGGGGCAGACAGAACAGGTGACCGGCATCTGAAGAGGACCCTGCCTGTCATGACTGTGATCCTAGCCCTAGTGTGGGGGACTACGGTGGGTACGTGGATTCCCTGACGGAGGGCATGGTAAGAGAAATTAGCCTTGAAGATATGAAGGCCTACCCATGAGAAAGATGGGAGTAAAGGAGTATCCGGAGATATTAAGGATGTACCCGTGAGAGAGAAGGGGATAGAAGAGTAACACTGATGATAGCAAAATTAGCCAATGAGATGTTACTGCTGTAACTTGTAAACAATAGTGAAGAGACACATGAATTGGTAAAACTGTATAAAAATGCACTTGTGGCAATAAATGGCATCTACTACTTTCATCCTGGAAGAACGTGGTCTATGTCGTTTGTCCGTCTCAGCCGTGACATATGGTGACCCCTACGTGATCCTGTATGAAGAAGGATCTCGCATGAAGAAGAGACAGCGGTGAAGCTGTGACAGCTGAAGACGAGCTGTGGAGACGGAGCCCGGTACAGTTGATAGAGCAGCCGAGGAGAGCTACCGAAGATCCGGATCGTTGAAAAGACACCACACTAAGAGTTGGTGAGCTACCGGGAACGGGGGGGGTATTATATTATCTACATGAAAGTTGCTTCTGAAGAAGCAGGGTATTAGCCCTCTGGAACTGACTTTACGAAGGAAGGACTGTGTTACTATGGGGCAAAGCACTAGTGAAAGATGCAAAGAAACAACTGAACTGTTAACAACATGTCACTTGTTGCTAGAGACTTTCAGAGGATTAAAAGAGCAACGGAAACATGCAGAGACAGTGGGGAGGGATGGTCTTCCTGGCTCTCCTGGGCCAGATTCAGAGGAAAAGGCGAGATTAAGTACTACTCCGACCCCCCCTGTTACTAAAGGTTCGTCAACACCGCCCAAGTCCATATGATCTGATACGGATAAGGATCCGCGACACTTTCTTGGAAAGTTAAAAGGAATAGAGGAGGAGCGTACGTATGTGTGGCCCCGAAATCAGATAAAAGCTATGAAAGACTCACATGAAAAAACAGCGTTGGGTTATATACGATCTCGGGAGGGGCCCCCGGAGCACCGGTCAGAGCAGTGCGTTCAACCGACTGCTCCGCTGTCATCAATCACGGCTCAAACGTCTGCTCCACCATCATCAGTCGCGGTTCCGCCATCTGCGTCACCACCATTAATCACAGTTCAACCTTCTGCCCCGCCGCTATCAGTCGCAGAAGGAAAAAGTGGACATTTTTTTTTCCTATCCCCCCTTGCCTGGAGATTTAGGTGGGGAGGATCCTCCTGTGGTGAGCCAGACTGAGCTAAATAACGTAATTCCTATAAATTTAGGTCCCCCCAGTCTGCCCCCGCCCCCCTCCCACGCTGCTGCAGAGCAAATTCCTGAGGGTGGGGGTAGAGTTTCAGAGCGTAAACCGAACTTACCAAAAAGCTGGGATTTACCCCCCAGCTCTTGGAAGAGACACTAATTGGCACACCACAACTACAGGCACGATAAATTCCTGAAATCCTGAGGCAGTCAAGAGACCTCGCATATCAAGCTATGATAAAGGTGCCTGAAAGCGACAAAGCAGCCAAATCATTTGCAACTTGGTCTATGTCGTTTGTCCGTCTCAACCGCAACACACTCATGTCTCTCTCCCTGCTACAGAAGTTGAATCTGGTTTGACTTCATTAAAAAAATGGTATTTATTTAAATTCCACCTGAAGTTCACTATGTAAGCAGACCTTGTATTAGAGATTTACAACATATTCTTTAGGAACAGGATCCAGTCTTTAGAAGGAGGACCTGAAACAGGATGATAAAGTAATAATTAATTAGAAAAAAACACAGGTGTGGCTCAAATAATAGCTTATATAAGTAGGTATATACTGCACTTGATCGAGGAGTTGCCAACGAGGAGAGGTCATTTGCCAGACACGATGGGAAGACCCTTGAAGAGGAAAATGCGACCAGGCTGTAAGAGTCTGCAATACAAGCTGAAGAATGCTAGATGGCAGCAAAGACCGCAAAATAACTAGATGTTTATGTAATCATTTCTTGGTATAGGTGCACTCTATGTTAAAAATTTCCAAGAACTGTAATGAATATGTAATTTTTCTGTCAATATAAGCAAAGCAAAAATGATCAGTTGTTGGTGCACTCATGGTGGAATATCCCCAGTGGGGTCCCAGTGTGGAATAAAGGAATGCTACTTTTAAAACCTTAAAAGTGGTTTTAAGAGTTATTAATTTGCTGAGTTTACAATATCACCTCAGTCAGTGTGGAGGGTAAGTTCAACTCTTGAAGATGGGGAAAATAAGAGTCTGCCAGCTGACACATTAAAAGACTTAAAATTATGAATCTTGCCACGTGGTGGTGGAATATTATAATATGCATTTACTTAGCTAAATGATTTATATGAAATTTATATGGAGCTCATCCAGTGATCTGTGAGTAGTAAAATATCATCTCCATACAGCCACACTTGTTGAGCAGAGAGAGCTCAAAGTAGGCTGACCCAGGCTGTTATATTTATGGAATAAAGTGGTTGGCTCGTAGTCAAATTGCATACAGTGGGAAAGACTCCTTGCACCCATAACTTACTGGTGTTCACTATGTCATTCTGTTCCTTTGTGGGTTTCCTCAAAGGAATTCTTGGCCTAGTTGCAGCTCAGGCCTTTACCTCCTTTGGAGCCTGTAGCAAACTGCTGCTGGTTTGGTTGGGGGAGGGTCAAGTGCATCTGTCACATTCCACCCCCTGACTACAGTGAATCCACTTTATCAGCTCATAGAGTGGTAGTGCAGTTACCTCTTGCCTCTGTGTCATAAATATGCAGTGTGTTGTAGATCAGCGGTTTAAGTGTTAAATTAATATTATATATATGCAATGATAATGTGTGCAAGCTTTTTTTAAGCAAATAGCTTTAGTAATATTAAATGTCATTGCAGCATTGAAGAATTCCTCGTGATGAACAGGGAGTATTTTTTTAGTCATGTACCAGACTCTTATACATAAAATGTTCTTAACTCTCTCACTTGTGCATTCCCTTCACCTTCTTCTATTACTTGTTCACCAGTGGTAATACTGAATGCAGCAGCCTTGTATTGCCATTTACCATTTATCCTTTTTGCTGAGGCATTGGTAAACCAAACGCCTTCTGTTGGTGTTTCTTCAGTGAGTGGGGGCACATTCAAAACTGGTGAGGGTTTGAAAGTTTGTTGTAATGCTAATGGATCTGCATTTACATGCATTTGTAATTTGGAAACTGTAGCCTGTAACAAACTGCTGCTGGTTTGGTTGGGGGGAGGTCAAGTGCATCCATCACACAGTAGCCCAGGAGGAAGCTAAATGCTCCAAGGAGAACTGTGCCAGCCCCCAGCCTGCACTGGCTTTGCCCAGCTGTGTCCCTGCGGTACTGCTGCTGGCTGCAGGTGCTTATCAAAAGCTGCAGGGAGCCCCCTGGCACATCCGGTCTCCCACATTCAGCCAGAAGCATCTCTTCACCCAGAAAGAGAATCACAGACTCACAGAATCACAGAATGTTAGGGACTGAAAGAGACCTCGAAAGATCATCTAGTTCAATCTCCCTGCCAGAGCAGGAACACCTAGATGAGGATACACAGGAAGGCATCCAGACAGGTCTTGAATGTCTCCAGAGAAGGAGACTCTACAACTTCCCTGGGCAGCCTGTTCCAGTGCTCTGTCACCTTCACGGTGAAAAAATTCCTTCTCATATTTGAGTGGAACCTCCTGTGTTCCAGTTTGTACCCACTGCCCCTTGTCCTATCATTGATTGTCATCGAGAAGAGCCTGGCTCCATCCTCATGACACTCACCCTTTACATATTTATAAACATTAATGAGGTCACCCTTCAGTCTTCTTCTCTTCTCTTCTCTTCTCTTCTCTTCTCTTCTCTTCTCTTCTCTATCTTTTCTCTTCTCTTCTCTTCTCTTCTCTTCTCTTCTCTTCTCTTCTCTTCTCTTCTCTTCTCTTCTCTTCTCTTCTCTTCTCTAAGCTAGAGAGACCCAGCTCCCTCAGCCTTTCCTCATAAGGGAGATGCTCCACTCCCTTAAACATCTTTGTGGCTCTGCGCTGGACTCTCTCAAGCAGTTCCCTGTCCTTCTTGAACTGAGGACTCCAGAACTGGACACAATATTCCACATGTGGTCTCACCAGGGCAGAGTAGAGGGGGAGGAGAACCTCTCTCGATCTACTAACCACACCCCTTCTAATACACCCCAGGATGCCATTGGCCTTCCTGGCCACAAGGGCACAGTGCTGGCTTATGATCATCCTGCTGTCCACCAGGACCCCCAGGTCCCTTTTCCCTACACTGCTCTCTAACAGGTCGTTTCCCAACTTATACTGGAACCTGGGGTTGTTCCTGCCCAGATGCAAGACTCTACACTTGCCCTTGTTATATTTCATTAAATTTTTTCCTGCCCAACTCTCCAGACTGTTCAGGTCTCGCTGGATGGCAGCACAGCCTTCTGGCGTGTCAACCACTCCTCCCAGTTTAGTGTCATCAGCAAATTTGCTGACAGTGCACTCTATTCCTTCATCCAAGTCGTTGATGCATATATTGAATAATACAGGCCCCAGTATTAACCCTTGAGGTACTCCACTAGATACTGGCCTCCAACTAGACTCCGCCCCATTGGCCACAACTCTCTGGCTTCTTTCCTTCAGCCAGTTCACAGTCCACCTCACTACCTGATTGTCCAGATCACACTTCCTCAGTTTAGCTGTGAGGATGCTGTGAGAGACTGTGTCAAAGGCTTTACTGAAGTCAAGGTAGACCACATCCACTGCTCTGCCATCATCTATCCATCTCATTATGTCCTCATAAAAGGCTATGAGGTTGGTTAAGCATGACTTCCCCTTGGTGAAGCCATGTTGACTGCCCCTTATGACCCTCTATCCTCTATATGCCTTGAGATGGCACCAAGGATAAGTTGTTCCATCGCCTTTCCAGGGATGGAGGTGAGGCTGACCGGTCTATAGTTCCCCGGGTCCTCCTTCTTGCCCTTTTTGAAGACTGGAGTGACATTTGCTTTCCTCCAGTCCTCAGGCACCTCTGGGGGTGCCAGTGATCTCCAGCACCCTGCACAGGCAGGCATGCTAGCGGCTGCGCCAGACCGTGCAGGAAGGGGGTTGCATCCAGTGCTGGGAGCCCCCAGCCCTGCCACAGACCCCGGAGCTGGCAGGGGGTCCGGTCCCCCTGAGCACCTGTCTGACGGCAGCCTGGTTCAGGGACTGGAGGCAGTGGTGGGAAGAAAAGACGAGCTTCAACCTGGCTCAGAGGCAGTGGGCGCTGCAGGAGAGGCAGCAGAAGCAAGCCCGGGGTCGTCACAGCCTTTCAGCCAGCTTCACCCCCTCCCTCACCCACCAGTCCGAGTTGTTGGAGCTGAGCTGTCACCGCCGCTCTTCCCCGGCCAGACCCCATGTTCTCCCGGGAAGGTTCTCCGCGGGCGCGGGGCGAGGCAGTCCCCCGGCATTGCTGGCACCCGACGAAGCTCTGTTCTCCTCCCAGAGCCTGCGCTGAGCGGCAGAAGGCACTGCGGGACTACCTGGTAGTGGGGGCCGAATTTCACCCCCCCCGGCAGCCAGGCTAGCCAGCTCTCCATCCTCTCCTCCCAGAGTCAGCTCTTCTCCGCTTCCCAGCCCCGCCACAAACGTCCCTGCATGGGCTTCTGAAGCACCCAATAAACCCCGTCTGGCCCAGCCTTCGCCCCAGGGTCTTTGAGGGGGCACTGGCGGCGGGGAGGGTCGAGTGGGAACTCGAGCTCGGCGAGTTCCTCTCCGGCAGAGGTTCAGCGGGCCGGTGCGTAGGTGATGCCTACATAGTGCTCAGAGGTGTCGACCCTGGGGGCGTGCGGACCCTTTAAGGCGCCGAGGGTCCAGGCATGGGAGTGACAGAGGCGAATAGGTGGTGAGGTGGGCAGGCGCGTGGCTGGGCGATGCGGGGGACTCTGCGTGCAGGGAAGCCGGGGGTTTGGTCGTGCCTTTGCCCTGTGTCTCACTCGCCGCTGCTCTCACCTCGGGGCAAGGTCTGCGGCGGGCATGAGCCCTGCAGTGAGCACCCACACGGCACTGCACTGGGCCTCTGAGCACCCGTGTGTGTCCACCCTCACCTCCACGTGCATCCCCCATAACTCCCATGCATATCACCTCCATGTAAATCGCCCCCATGTGCCTACTGCACCCCACATCACCCTGGCCTGTGTATCTCCCTGTGCCTCCCGCATTCCCCCACCACCCTAGGCCACAGGGTCCACATCCCTATGGGGGGAGGTCGTAAGGCCCGCGTGCCCCTCCGCCTCAGTGGTGCTTAGCGGTGCCCAGCGGGCAGGACGAGGAGGTGGGCAAGGCGCAGCAGGCAGCAGCATGCCTGCCAGAATCCTCTATGACAGGGGTGTCAAACTCATTTTCACTGGGGACCACATCAGCCTTGCGGTTGCCTACAAAGGGCCGAATGTAATTTTAGGACTGTATAGATGTACTCCTGTAGGAGTCCCCGGTGAAAATGAGTTTGACACCCTTGCTCTATGAAGTCGACAAGATAACCAGGACAGCAGAGCACGTGTCTGTACGGGGGAGAGGGGGGGGGTGGGCAACACCCATGGGTGCGGGGCTCACCCTGCTCCCCCCAGCAGTGCCTGGTCTTCTGCGACGTGGCTCCTCAAAACCCCGTCCACTTCCTGGTGATCCCCAAGCACCCCATCTCCCGGATCAGTTGAATGGATACCCAGGATGCCGAGGTGAGTCCAGAGTTGTCTCTGGGACGTGGAGGAGATGCACGGTGCTGACCCTCCTGCTCTCTCCCCCCAGCTCCTTGGGCAATTGCTGGTTGTTGGTGGCATGCATGGTACAAGCGGAGGGGCTGGCCAATGGCTACTGCCTCAGTGAGTTGGTGTCCCCTCCACTACTCTGCCATGCTGTGGGATAGGACCCTCACTGGTGGTCCCGCAGGAGCAGAGCTGTGGGGGTTTGTTGGAGTGAATAAAGGACTCAGCATTCCAATTCAACGTGAATCACGCAAAGCCATTTATTACAGAAACAAGCCTCCTTATATATGCAACTATTCTCTGATCATGCGTCCACGCTCCAATCATGCATTCACTAATTGGATATCATCTATGTTCATGAGCTGTCCACACGCTGGAGTCTCACTGCTCATAGGTCCGTTGATTTACATCACATTGAGGTCTTGTTATTGTAGAGCTGCTTCTCTCCCACGGCAGGTCCTGCTCTCAGCTTTTGAGTTGGCCTTGAAATTCCTGGCTGGTTCAGTAACAAATCTCCATCTAACAGAAACCCCTCCACAATTCCCCTCTTTTTGTTCTTGAACCAGCCAGACCCCATTTACAGCGCGCTGAATCATCTTTGAAATACACTGCAATATACAGCACATGATTAACACAACAATCACAGTTACATATAATGCAACTAAGCCTTATTTAATAAGATCAAACAACTACCCACTTATTCCAAAACATTTAAGCTATGTGTCAAACCTTAATTTTACTACGGCAATCTTATTAATGTACTGTTCTACTTTGTCTAAAGCACTTATTAATAGATCCAGAATAATCAAACAAGTTAATACAGCACAACCAGAATCCTGATGTTAAAAGCAGAAAACCTATAACTGCGTGATTTTGTAGAGCAACATGTCCAATACCATCAACATCTATTATTAATTGAGTTAGTACTTCAGAAGTTAGATTAACCTATTTAAAAGACCAATAGCTTAACTTTGATATGTCTCCTAAGGTTTTACCAGCTGCTAGATCAGTGAGAAAGAGTGCATTGACTATCTAAGCGTAATATTGCCTTTTTGACTCTCCTGCTGTTTGTTCAAATTGTCATTCTCCACAGAAGGCACACCACGAGCTTGCTAATAGGCTTCTAGATCACCAGGTCTGTGAGCATCCACAACACCGAACCAGGATTCATGGTCTACATCTGAAACAGTCCTCACAACTTATCTCCCTCCTGTCCATTCGCATTCACCGAATCCTTGCCATCTCCACTCAGCCACGGCCCGACCCACCTCGCAGGAATCCACCCCGATCCCCGCCCTGCAATGCCACAAACACAACCCCCTCCCCAGGCCTTCAATCGATGTGGCCCTCTCCATTGACCAGCAACCTGACCACAACCAATGTAGGTTCCCTCTGACCTACCATGGCCTTGGGTCATACTTGCAAATTATTTCATCACATACAATGACTCCGACAACTGGCCCTGTGGTGGTGTTTCCCCTACTTCTCCTCCCCCCCCCCTTTTTTTTTTGTTTTGTTTGTTTGTTTGTTTTTTGTTTGTTTGTTTTTAAATAAACAAGCAAACAGCTTCGGAATCAGATACATGCGTTGGACCTTGACTACGTACTCAAAATCACAAATCAAATATAGAGGTTCCTCCTTAAAAAGCTCTAAGTAATTTAAAGCTGTGCCAAGTTCTGCTAATTGGGTTGAACCTTCAATAATTTTTACAGAATAATGCCAATTTTTATCTTCATGCCAGACCACTACAGCTTTATGAGACTTCTCAAAACCATCAACAAAAACTTTGCAAGTATGTAGGATCAGACCAAAACCAAGTATGGCCTGTGACCTGATGTTAAAGACTTGAAGGTTCTGCAGCAATTTACATTTATGAATGCCAACAGCTGTGCTGTTAAGAAAACCAGCTAGTTCAATTTACAAGGACATAGATTACAAATAAAAAAAATCAGAATTAAATTTCACAAATGGTACGTATATAATAAAAGGATCATGGCCTATTAAGACTTAAATTCATTCCCTGCATTTTCTTGATCAGAGTGACAATTGATCTATCAGTCTGTTAGCAATCTCATCATACTGTCCCATAATAGCCACAGGTTGTTTCTTAGACAAATCTGCAAGTCCAATCGAATGCAGTTAGCTTCTAAGGTTGTCAGAAATTTATTCATCAAAGTCTCTAATTCCATTTTGGTTGTCATATTTATTGGATATTGTTTTCCCTTACCGGATTGAAGTCCTGTTTCAGTTCTATCAGTGTAGTGTTTTCTTTATCAAAACATTGGCTGTTAATACTAGTGGAAATACAGCATTCCAAATTTCCTTGGACATGTCTCACTTGCAGCAAGCATATCTTCACCATCCAAGTAGCTTCTTGTGGGCCATGCAACTAAACAGAATTCTCAGAAAATGTTATTTGAACTTACAATTTACTTAACAAATCTTGACCCAAGAGATGTACAGGGCTTTCTGGCAGCTACAAGAATTCATATGGTAAAACTTTGTTTCAAATTTGGCATTCCATTGGTCTCAAAAAAAAAAAAAAAGGTCTTTCTTTCTTTCTTTCCCACAATCTCAAAAACTATCATGGTGAATTTACGAAGAAGTCTTTCACAATTAGTTACCACAGAATAAGTCTATTAACAAATTTTTGGTTTAATTTCCCAGTTTCATTAGAACTACAGATCTGCTAGGGATGCCTTTAAATTTCACCCCCAGACTGCTCCATTCAGTATTACATTGCTGCAGTGGGGGGGAGAGAAAACCCCCCTTTCACCGCCTTGAAAGTGGGCAGCCAGGTTTTTCCAATTTTTTTTTTTTTTTTCTCTCTCTTCTTGCTGCAGTTCAGATGTACCAAGGCCACGCAGCTGGCATAATTGCTGGTACGAAGTAGGAGGCCCTGGCAAAATCCTCAGTTACAATGAGCTGAGTTTATCTTGCAACTTGACACAGACCTGGGATATTTTGCTTTTTTTGTTTTCCCATTTCATTCCAACCATAATACACTTTATATGCAATTCCGAGTAGCTCAGCAATAGTTACATTACTTAGCTCCATTTACCTTTTACAATTTACAGATGTCAAAAAACAGTATAATAAACACAAATCCATTATTCTGTTTTCCTAGATCCAAATCAGTCCATATTCTAGCAACTTTTAAATACAACCTCTTCCAAATTCACATCTATCATAGCATTTAGTTTTAGTTCCCATACCTCCAACAAATGCATAAATTCAATGCGAATCAAAGTTTAACAACTTAAATTCTTTTCTGGTCTCAAAATTATTAGGTAACAACATAAGCAATTACTCTAATTTGTAAGGATACATCCTAAGGGGGAGCAAGGTAGTACTTGAGTAGCAGAATCGGTTCCCATTTTGTAATTATCTCCCCAAATAAAATTATTTTGGTACTAAATATATATATATCTGCAAATTAAAATACTGAGCTCAGATATAAAAACCAAATACCAAGTTCAAATATGCAGATGGATCACAGTTACACTAATTCAAGACAATATCTCAATTTTTGCATTGCACCTTTGAACTTGTCCTGGTTTTGTTGAAAAACAAGTTTCTCTTTTAGTGAATTTTGCCTGTCAGCTAAAGCCTTCATATTAGCTGCATTTTCCTGGAGAACCAGACACATGTTTTGGTAAACCTAGCAACTGAATGCAAACTTATTGATAAGCACGGATGGACATCTCGTGAGAGGGGCAACGAGAAACTGGTGACCCAGAGACTGACCAGTGGTGTATAACATTCCATTCACGTGAATACTTCATATAAAAGTGGGAGATCACAAGGATCTCACCCTTTTCCTTTTCCCTTCTGCTTATGGTTGACATTAGGAGAGGACCTTGCTAGTCGTCCCTGCGAACTGAGACCTAGTGAGAGACTGAATCCAGCTCCGGTTGGCTACAGAGTCTAATCCAGGACTTTGGGTGCTGGCTCTGCAGTTGCTGAGACTTACAAGATTGGTTTTGTATATTTTGTATTATTTTCTCTATTCTTATTAGTAGCATTAGTAAAACATCTTTAATTTTTCCAACTCTCTTCTCTCTGTCCTTCTTTCCCTCCCGATCGCCTGTCCTTAGTGGGAAGGGGGGAGAGGGAGGGGCAAAAGGGGGAAGTGGGGGGGAGAGGAGGTTAACAATACATCTGCCAGGGTTTTTGTTGTCACCCTGCAATCTAAACCCTCGACAGAACTGCTTACTACTCAGCCAGATGGAGGTACCTCTGGGTCTCCCTGACAAAACAGGGCAGTGCACGCTGGCGCCCAATTGGCACCCGCTCCCCCGCCGCCGCAGCAAGCTGGACTGGGCAAGGCTTTTATTAGTGTCTCATCTGGTACGCTACAACTGTTATCCCAAAACCAGGATTCTTTACATGGTGCGCATACAAAAGAGCCAAATCAAGCACATCGAGATGAGACACAGCCTATCATAGAGTTGTGCAAGTCTGGATACTGGAATAAAGCTAGCATGCTAGAAAGAAAAATAACAGTTGCTACACACGAAAATTTTACCATCACATTCACTCAGTAAAGAACTAAATTACTCATGGTCTTCTGTATTATCACAAAACGCACATTTTGAGTCAACAGATTCTCATGATTTAACAGTTTGTGAACTCATCGTACCATATAACAAAGACCTACCAAAACTGCATCATGGTTAAACAGATACCCACAAAGAAAACAGGTTAATAAGGAAATCATCTTGCAGACTTTAACAAGTTTACTGTGACCTGTGTGTTGTCAGTTAATTCTCTCTCAGCTTGTTGAAGTTCAAATCGCTCCGCCTGTAAAACTGTCTGAAATGATTTAATGATCTCTTGTAGAGTTTTTTTTTGTCCTGCTCTTCTCGCCTTAAAAACAACATTAATTGCAACACAGAGTTTTACTTCAAGATTCTATTCTCTGGGCGCTTTTCCCATTCATCTAACTTACACAGCAGTTAACACTAATTTCAATACTTAACAAGATCCTATTTTCTCCTATTTCCAAGTGCTTTCCTATGTTGTAAAACACCTCCCAATACCGATTTCTTAGGAACACAACTGAAAACAGTAATTTCTGACCCCATCTTGTAAGTAAAGACCTTGAGAAGAGGGAGGGAGGGAGGGAAACACAGGGCTGCTTGCAGCGTGAGTCGGAAAAATGGGGAGAAGGTTTTACGGCACAAAACAATTAACTCACATTCCTGACAAGCTGCTTGATTTTCAGAGAGGCAATACACAGAAGCATGTAATATGTACTGTAAAACTCGCAAATAACATGTTGATAGCAAACATTAGTATTCTCTACTGCTAATTTCAAGGCCAGTGCTTCCTTAGCTTCTAAGTTTTCAACCTGCTTATTGATGACATCTTGAAGGTGGTCAATAAATTGCATGTAATTCTCATTGGGACCCTGATTAATATCTGTAAATAATTTGGCTGCTTTGTTGGTTTCAGGCACCTCTGTCATAGCTTGATATGCGAGGTCTGCTGACTGCCTCAGGATTTCAGAAACTAATCACGCCTGTTATTGTGATGTGTCAATTAGTGTCTCTTCCAAGAGTTGGGGGATACCCGCCCCTTTCAACGAATCCCCATCGTTCCATCCTAAATGATCTATAGCTGTTACATTACATAGGTCTAATTTTGCTTTAGTCTTTCATGGTTTTTATCTGATCTCGGGGAAACATGTACACATACTCTTTTTCCTGTTAACTTTTCAAAAAAAAAAAATGCTGCAAACCCTCATCTTCATCCAAGTCATCAGATAACGCGGACTTGAATGGTGCTGTAGAATCATTACTAACAGGGGGGTTCGGAAGAGTGCACATTCTCGCCAGTAGTTTCTAGAATCATAATTATTCGTAAAACCTGAGTCCCCAGGCACATCCCCTTTCCCATCACGATCACCATGACCGCATTGCCGACTGCTGGATTCACTCGCTATTAGCTGATCTAATCTTCCACACAGTTCTTTTGCCCAGTTCTTATCCGGCAACTCCTTCTGCTCTCTCGTGGAAGTTGGAGGGTTAAAAGACAATAAAGGCAGATACAAATTGGTAAAAGGATTGATAGTACACTTGTTTACAACTTTAGCATTCTCACCTTTCACAGGTTCTTTGGGCAAAGTTGTCTGACTCCAATCCTTTGGACTTGCTATTCTCATCAGGGTTGGGTAATAGTGTAGGAGACCACCTGCTCGGCATTTTTCCTCCCCCCTGCCCTGGACTGCTGAGCTATAGGGGATGCCAAAAGCACAGTAGGGGATGGAATAGGGACGGTATCAAAGACATGAACCGGGTAAACTTCACAGCGACTTTCAGGATTCTTATCAGGCTGCAACGCTACAAAAATTCCAGCAGCAGCAGACCATTCAACCTTAAGATCTTTTAAGGTGGTAATTATAAACTTCGATGTAGTTACTAATGATTTAGCTTCTTTATCTCCATTGCTGACCTTATCCCATAATTTCTGCCCTATATCGTCCCAAAGTTCAAGTTTAAAAGCCTTCTCGGTTTCTCCCAGGTAGCCGTTAGTTCTACACCAAACTAACAGTCTATGTATGTTACTTTCTTAATATTTAAGTCCTCTCACAGAGAGAATATCAGGAGGAGCTTCACTCTTCCCTCCTCCTGCCCCAGCCGCTCACCTTTTCCGGCGATTTCTTTGACAAATTTGTCTGCGGAATGTCCGTACGCCTCCTCCCGGTTCTCAGTCCAGCTGATCCACCTCCAGCTGGACCACTCCAGGCTTTTCCCCGATCGTAGTGATACACCGTTCAGAGTATCACGTCGGGGTCACCATTTGTTGGAGTGAATAAAGGACTCAGCATTCCAATTCAATGTGAATCACGCAAAGCCATTTATTACAGAAACAAACCTCCTTATATATGCAACTATTCTCTGATCACCCGTCCACGCTCCGATCATGCATTCACTGATTGGATATCATCTATGTTCACGAAATGTCCATGCACTGGAGTCTCACCGCTGATAGGTCCATTGATTTACGTCACGTTGAGGCCTTGTTATTGTAGAGCTGCCTCTCTCAGCAGGTCCTGCTCTCAACTTTTGAGCTGCCCTTGAAATTCCTGGCTGGTTCAGTAACAAATCTCCATCTAACAGAAACCCCTCCACAGGGGTTGGCCTGATCTCTGTCCCTCTCCCAGCAGTGATGAATGATGGTGATACCAAAAATCTGAAATTAGTAATAAAATAATTTAATAAAATTAAGGTTCATATATGTTAGGTGTTAGGCACTTACTAGGCATTAAGTAAAAAGAATGGTATTCATTAAGATAAGCAGGAGAAGGCTACCCTGTTTCCCCAAAAATAAGACAGGGTCTTATATTAATTTTTGCTCCAAAACTTATTACTTTTTTATATGTATAGCTACCTAGACACTATTTAAATTGACATTTTTTAATGAACTGTAACTAGGGCTTATTTTTGGCGTAGGGCTTATATTTCAAGCATCCTCAAAAATCCTGAAAAATCATGCTAGCGTTTATTTTCTGGGTAGGTCTTATTTTGGGGGAAACAGGGTAAGACACAATGCGCTTGCTCTTAGAAGACAAGGTGATGAGACCAGCACAAGGACCAGTTCAGACTGTCTTTGCGGTTACAAGCCAAATAACAAAGGAACTGTGCCTGCCCAGGACTTGAGGTCAAACAGCAGGGCGGCTGAGAAAGACTTACTTCCTCCCAGGACTCTCGCAAGACCCCTGACTCATTGAACTGCGCATGTGCTGGGGACATTTACATATAGAATCATATAATCATTTCATTTGCAAGAGATCCTCAGGTTCACTGAGTCCAACAATAACGTAACTCTAGCACTAAACCATATGTGAAGTGGTTCCAAGAAATGTAATGCATATGTAAAGGATTTCCTGGAAATGTAATGAATATGCATGATTGTGGCAGATGCACTCGACCCCCCCTCAGCCAAACCAGCAGCAGTTTGGTCCAGGCTCCAGAGGAGGTAAGGGCCTGAGCCATAGCCAGGCCAAGAACTCCTTCCAGGAGACCCACAAGGAAGCAGGATGGCACACTGAATGCCAGTAACTTGTGAGCGCAGTGAGTCTTTTGCATACTTTTCCTACTGCATGCAATTTGACTACGAGTCAACCACTTCATTCTATGAATATGACAGCCTAGATGAGCCCACTTTGAGCTCTCCCTGCTAAATAAGTGAGCTGTATGGCAATGGTTTTACTACTCACAGGTCAGTGGATGAGCCCAATTCAAGTTCAGTATTAATCATTTAGTTTAAGTAGATGCACACCAAATGTAATGAATCATTTAGCGGTATAAAGTAGTATGTTTTTTAATATACTCTTTTCTTTATGTTACTTGGTAAGCTGGATTTGCTAAAATTTTAAGCTGTAAAGTTGAAGAGAAACTGCCAAATTCATGTATACCGTGATTAAGTTACAAAAGATGTACCCATCATTAACCAATTGACGTGATAAATGCTTTCTGACCATCTGCAAAACGAGGGGATATTTTTCAAGTTTTAGATCCTTCTGCATGACAAGAGAGAGACAGGAGATTAAGTAATACATTGATTAGAAGCAGAGTTTATATTTAAATAATAATTAATAGATGTATTGTAAGAAACTAAACAATTATAACTAACTTCATCAGTTATTTTTTAGTATAGATGTATGTCAAAATTTTCAAAAATTGTAATACATATGTAATAATTATGTGAATATAAGCAATGCAAGAGCATCCAGTCTTTGGAGCACTTATGGAGGATGATCCCCAGTGTTCCCCAGCACTGATAAAATAAAAGAATGCTGCTTAACAGTATAACTGACTCTGTCGTTAAGTTTATTTCTCCATTTCAAAGTTCTGCTCATATTTACCAAAAGCAACTACAGACTACACTGAACACTTGAAAGATAAGGTCTAGTTTGCACTTTGCTTGGAAAAACAGAACTAATGGGAAAAACGACGATCCAAGGCTAACACGGAGACATTACAGACATCTGCAAAACAGGGCCTATTTTGCACTTTGCTGAGAAGAAAGGATTTATTCAGACAAAACAGTACCTGCAAGGCTATGGACCATAAATAATGTCTAAGCTGAACAAAATAAAGGCCGACATGGAATCAGAGAAAAAGATCCAATGAGAAGCAAGAAGACCTCAAAATGAAATATTGCTATTGGACTGAATCATGGTACGAATGATTTGCAAAGATATAAAAGTCTATGGTTTTCTATGCTCAGGTCGGAACCTCTGTGCAGGTACCCAGCTTGAGCCAGTCCTCCTGCTATTCTACTCCATTAAATTTTTTTTTTCTGAGAATTTGTTTCCTGAAAGTCTGCTCTGCATACGGTTATCAGACCTCGCCTGAAAGTTTGCCTCTGGAGTTCTAAAATACAGACTCCGGAGTGAACGGTTATCAGGGAGAGAAGAATCTTAAGAATTTTAAACTCAAATAACATTTTCTGAGAACTCTGTTCAGCTGCATATCCCACAAGAAAATGCTTGGAAAGCACAGATCTGCTTGCTGCAATCAGAACAGCAAAGTGAGCAAGAAATCTCCAAGGAAATTTTGGATACTGTATTTTCACTAGTATGGGCAGCTAAAGTACCTGGTAAAGCCAACACTACACTAACAGAACTGAGACAGAACTGAAACAGGACTTCAATTCGGTAAGGAAAAACAACATCCAATAAACATGGAAGCCAAAGTGGGGTTAGAGACTTTGATTAACAAGTTTATGCACTATGGACTTTTGCAGGAATGTCAATCAGAATATGTATGTATGTATGTATGTATGTATGTCTGTCTGTCTGTCTGTTTGGGATTGGAAGGGACCTCAAAAGATCATCTAGTCCAATCCCCCTGCTGGAGCAGGAACGCCTAGGTGAGGTCGCACAGGAATGTGTCCAGGCAGGCTTTGAATGTCTCCAGGGAAGGAGACTCCACAACCTCCCTGGGTAGCCTGTTCCAGTGCTCTGTTACCCTCACTGAGAAGAAGTTCTTTCTCAAATTTAAGTGGAACCTCTTGTGTTCCAGCTTGATCCCATTGCCCCTTGTCCTATCATTGTTTGCCACTGAGAAGAGCCTGACTCCATCCTCGTGGCACTCACCCTTTATATATTTATAAACATTAATAAGGTTACCCCTCAGTCTCCTCTTCTCCAAACTAAAGAGACCCAGCTCCCTCAGCCTTTCTTCATAAGGGAGAAATAATACTCATAAGGGAGAAATAATACTCCAATTTTGCCAGTAAAGAAACCACATTCTATGGAATACTGGTTGATACAATATTTGAGAGCCATTAATCCTATTGTGATAAATGTGCACCTGGTAGTGCCAAAGCCCATACACTCTTCGACTAATATAGCAGGAAATAACATTTATTTTACTGTTTTAGACTTGAAAGATGCATTTTCTGTATACGATGGGATTTAGAGAGCCAGAAGCTTTTCACCTTTGAATGGGAAAGACCTACCACTGGAAGAAAGATGCAGCTTGCTAGACTGTTTGCCAAAAGGACTTAAGAACAATCCTGCTTTGTTTGGTGACATACTGGTAAAATAATTAGAAGCTTGGCAGGTATCTGTGACTGTGTTGCTGATTCAGGAGGCAGGGAAATTAACTTTGGGACAGCAGATTACTGCATTTGCACCATATGCTGTGGCCTCAGTGCTGGAACAACAAGGACACCGTTGGCTGTCACCTGGTACAGTACCAAGCAGCATTACTGGAACAGGATGATGTAGGTTTAAAAACAACAACATTTTGAATCCTGCTATTCTATTGCTTATATTTAATCATAACCAACTACTGAACAAGTTTTTTCTAGCAGACCAGACTTAAAGGATTCTCCACTGGAAGATGCAGAGTAGACTCTGTTCATGGGAGCAGTTTTGCTCTGAGTGAAGAACGACCATCTGGATATGCTGTGGTAACTAGAGAATATAACTGAATCACAATCATTGCCATCAAATATGTCAGCACAGAAAGCTGAGCTGATTGCTTTGATTAGAGCCTAAGAACTGTAACAAGGCGAGTGGGTTAATATATAGAGACTCTGCATATGCTTTTGGAATTGTGCATGCACATGAGACAATGTGGAAAGAAAGAGGACTTCTGACTTTACAAGTATCACCAGAGGTGTCAGTAATGCATTGTAAGGCTCACCAATTTGGACAATCTGAAGTTAAACTGCAAAGAAAGTGGCCAATGAAGCGATAATGTGTGCCT
This sequence comes from Patagioenas fasciata, assembly GCF_037038585.1. Classification (NCBI taxonomy): domain Eukaryota; kingdom Metazoa; phylum Chordata; class Aves; order Columbiformes; family Columbidae; genus Patagioenas; species Patagioenas fasciata. The sequence goes on from NC_092559.1 coordinate 20,778,595, forward strand.
TGATCCTACAAAACCTATATGAGAGTAGATGCTATGATAGTAAGTGTTAAAAGATATGCAATTTGACCTAAAATGCAAAGTTGTAAGATCGGGTTAAAGCCTCCACCTGGAGAGGTAAAAAGAGGGAATTTTCTGGGACAATTTTGGTAAATTGATTTTTCTGAATTTTCCAGATGACCTGAAACTTTCCCATGACGGACCAACAAAACTAGGGAAGTAGCAAAGAAATTATTGAATAAAATCATACCAAGGTTTGGCCGTTCCACATTTTATAGTAGAAATAATACAGACCATTTCTACTCTTCTAGGGGTAAGATGGGATTTACATACCCCTTAGAGACTTCATTGTAGTGGGAAGGTAGAAATAATGAATCAATCTATAAAAAGACAATTAGCTAAATTGTGACAGGAATCTCATGCAAAATGGATAGATGTATTGTAAATTGTTTTCCTGAGAATTCACATTACTTCAAGAATAAGAGAAAAAGTAAGCCCTTCTGAAATATTGTATGGGAGACCCTATTCAGTAAACTTGTGTCCTGGTTTTGTTAAAAACAAGACCAGTTCTCTTTTAGTGATTTTTCCTTTCAGCTAAGTTCAGCTAAGTGCCTTCTAAGTAACTGCATATTTTTCCTAGACACTGTACTGGTGCTGATAAGAGGACCAACGGAATGCTGAAGAAGCTCATGCTTAGATTTATTACTATGGTAACCAAGGTTAACGGATAATGGGACATATTTGGAAGGAGGAGTGGATGGAACAACTGACTAAAATTGACCAACTGAGTATTCCATCCCATAATCATCATGTACCCTATATAAGAGCAGAGATCACAAGGGTCTCGCCTCTTCGACCGTGGCTAGAATCTGGAGAAAACCTTGTCTGTCTGCCTGTGATCTATAGGCCTCAGGCCCTGCATCCTTGAAATCCATTTTCTGGTTTGCTGTGAAGTCCCGCCCATGACTTCCGGGTGCCTGCCCTACACCTGCTGGAGCCAAGCTCCTAGCTCCGCCGCTGCTGGAGTGATGCCAACTCCATATCGGACATTCAAGATTGCTTTTGTATATTTTGTATATATATTTATTCTCTATTTATTAGTAGCATTAGTAAAACCTTTAAAATTTTTCCAACTTGTAAGACTCTTTCTAACTTGAAGTCCTTCTTCCTTATCTTTCTATCACCTTTTATGGTGGTGGGGATTAACAGAGGGCATCTGCCATTGTTTATTGTTGCCTTGCTTTAAACCTTGACAGATTTAATTTGTGACCCATACAGGGAGAGATGAACGTATGGGGAAAGAGAAAGTATGGATAGAGAGAGCCATACGGGGATAAGATAAGAAAAAAACTGTAACAGGTTTTGTTTAAAGGATGCTGTTGCAAATTTGGTTGGATTTAATAATGTCTTTTTTGGGATTAATTCTTATTGTTAATATTTTTGTGTGGAATGTCATCTCTGGAAGTCAGAATAAAGTTGTTATAAAAGTTTTGTTCATGGGTTGTGTAGAAGTGATTTATTTAATCCTAATTAAGCCAATGATGTATTTCTATTAATTGTTATCATACTTCAGGAGTATGCATTTTTGGAATTCTTTGGTAGAAGCAGAAGAAATTAAAGAGACCTGTGCCTTTTGTTTTCTCAGTTTCAGGAGTGATATTTTAGGACAGCTATTTAACTATTCTCTGCCTGTGGCATTAGAGCAAATTATAGATGCTTTGGGGAATTTTGAATATCCCTGGACATTTGAGTGAAGAGTCTCTGGAATGTGTGTCAGTCTTTGCTAGTGACAGGAATTGCCGCTCTTAAAGCTACAAGCACTTCAGCCACTGAAATGCCCATGCCAGCTACTGTACCCCCCTAGACAGATTCTGCAACTACGTCAGTTCTTATAACAGATACAATAGCTACTGCACCCCCCTCAACAGACTCTGCAGCAACTCCAGTTCCTGACTTGGATACTGCAGCCACTACAACTGCAACATCAGTTACTGCATCCACTCAAACCCCCACAACATGTGATGTGGCCATTCAGACTTGAACAGTATTAGTTCACAGAATCACAGAATGTTAGGGATTGGAAGGGACCTCAAAAGATCATCTAGTCCAATCCCCCTGCTGGAGCAGGAACACCTAGATGAGGCTACACAGGAATGTGTCCAGGCCTTAATTTTGCTCTTCGAGATCAAGGTAAATGAACCATTGATACAGGGAATTAACAATTAACTAATTAACACTTAAAGAACTAACACTTAAAGACTTAAAGAACTAACAGAGAGCTAACCCTTTAACCCACATCACTATTGCCTAACCTTGCTTAGCTTTGTGTAACTTATTGTATGAGAAAAAGGAGTTCGCTGACGCCTTGCAAAGATAGTAATCCTTGGGTGCATCCTTGGTGCATCCTTGGGTGAACTAGATAACAGAAACTTGGGCACAGGACAGGGGATATGCCAGTTTTAACCAACTCAGCAGTCTGAGTCCTAACCAACTCATCACACTGGACCAAAGGTGACGGTGTACAGAGAAGAGGACCCGGGTTCATGATCACTGCGCAGGTGCAACTAGGAGGAACCGGAGGTGGAGACTATGGAAATGGTCTCCTGGAACTCATTGTAATAAGAGCTGCCTTCTCGGGGACAGGTTATGAATATGTATAGGCATTCCTAAAACTTTCATGAATATGTAACACTTGACTGCATTTAACCAAGCTCACAGCTACTGTAATTTTACACATGTATTAGGTGAAATTATCCCTCATGTGTCCAGCGCTGTAAATACATACCTTCTTTACAATCTTAAGGGTTGTAAGATCATTTCTGCGCCTCACCATCATGAGTCCATCACCGAATGCACCGTGACATTAAATTGGCATCACGGACAGGATTCTGGGAAACAGAGGAGTGCAGGTAGTGTAGAGGGCTCTGTCTCTTGGAATCAAACCAGAAGATCTCAAAGTGCAAAAGGGGTGTTGCTCTCATGTTGATGAGAATTGTCTGCTAGGGAGAGTGAAGGGGTAATCTTATTTGTTAGTATAACTAAGTTGAGCCTTCCCGTAGCAGATTTTTGGCCCCTTCAACCACTCAGGAAAGAGAAGGGTGATGCAGCAGTTGCTGTGGCTTTTGTAACTAAGTTGTGCCTTCCCATAGTGGGTTTTGCCCCTTCGTAATAAGAATGACTGAAAAGGCTAATAATCGAGATGTGAGAAGTCGAGACTCGTTCTACACACTTTTAGCAGAGTATGGGGCTTGACCCTCCGTACCTGGAGAAGACTGGGCTCATGATAATTGGGCTAATTTACAGAGTGTAGTAGACCGAGTGATTTCTTTATAGACTAAGTCTAAGTTTAGATCAAATAAGGATAAAGCTATAGTCTGTGCTGTCCTAGGAGCTAACCTAGTAGCAGCGATTGAAGATCATCTCAGACGATGTAGTAATGAAAGCAAAATTATAGAATCCCTTGAAAATCTGGTGCAGATTTTGCAAAAAACTACCTTCAGTTTAGAACAACAATTAGAAAAAGAGAAGGAAGAAAATAGCTTATTAAAAAAAATATTTAAAAAACACAGGAGTGCTGAGAGAGTGGGAGCTAGAAGAGAAAAGTATCCGACAAATAAATCAAATCAATGAGGAGCATACTGACCCTCACATTACAAGTAAGCAAACACCTTACACTGACACTGAGCTGACCAAACTAAAGAAAGAGTGTGGTCACCTCCCTAAAGAATCTGAAATGGAGTACGTGTGACACGTATCCCTAACTGGGGGAGAACCCCTGGCAATCACTGGCACACCCAATCAATTGCTAGAAAGTGTACACAAAGCAGCCTGCTTGCAAATGATACATGAAAGAAAATTGATTCCCGAATATGAATCCCCAATGATGCTGCCAGTGAATCCTGACATGATAACTCCCTTGATAAGGGGACTTCCAGAGTCTCTCCGAGAAACAGGAAAACTAGAACCTCCATTCCCTAGTAGTGGGCAGGGGGATGGAGGATGGATTTATATCCAACAGCTCACACACACAAAGAGGGGAGATTTATTGATCACGGCTATAGTGGGTCCTAAGCATGCACTTGTAACCTTTTTAATCGATGCCAGTGCACAGATTTCTGCTCTGAAGGAAGAAGATGCTAAAAGGTGTGGGGTTTCTCCCTTGAAGTGACATTTTTGCGTCCTCAGTGCCTTACAGTCCACAGAACAATACCCCCTTCCCCTGGGTGCCAAGAAAGGTATCAAACCGGTTATACAAGAAATGTGAGAACAAAGAGTGGTAATAAATGCCCATTCTCTTTTTAACTCCCAGTGTGCCTGGGAGAAAAGTTTGTTCCTTGCTAGCCTGACTCTAGTAGAAGTAGAGAAGATTGCATGACAACAGCCGATCGTATTAAGAAGCTCATTTAAAATAATAAAAACAGTCACTTCTGGGGCCCGTACCCCTGATGAGGTGGTCCAGGAAGCCTCAGTATGAAAGTGGTATGCTCAGATTGAACACTATTGTAACATTTTCTCAATATCTGAAGGAACTTTAAAAAACCTAGCTATACAAGCTGTGGGCTGGGTAGCTTCTCATCAGGTAGATGGGGGATCCGCAGAAAATGGAATAACTGAGCTGATGAGTTAGCAAGACTGGCCCCCGTACAAAAGGACCAAATTTCAGAAGACTGGGAACGCTTGTTAGAATGGTTACATGTAAAATGCAAACACACTGGAGCTAAAGGCTTGTATCATGAAGCCCTGGTCAGCAAACAATGTCGAAGACAGCTTGAAAGGCACCCTTTAGAAGACAACCCTCTACATTTAAGGGAGGGTAAAGGTTTGTGGGATATCTGGCAGGTGGATTATTTTAGCCCCTTTAAGCAAACAGGAGGTAAACATTTTGTGCTGGTGGGGGGGAATAACCCCAGAATTGGTCCAAACTGAAGCTTTTGGCAGGGCTACAGGTGAAAACACTGTGAAACAATTGTGAGAATGGTTTGGAACTTTTCCAAAACCACAAGCTGCACCCCCGGATAATTGTATCATTTTAATTATTCTTGCCTCAAGGAGACGAGCCCTGTTTGTTTTCCTTTTTGCAGAAGAACTCTGAGGGAAACAGAGAATAACACAAATCATTCATTAATCGAATCTGAAGGCCTAAATTTTTAAAATGACCAATAGTATAAGCTGCTAATGCTTTTCTACATCTTTTCACTTACCTACTGTAGTAATTGAATGGGAGTGGGATAGTAAAGATTAAGTTAAAGACCTAACTGGTGTGTTGGGGACAGGATTGGAAGTCTTAAATGGTATTGATTCAGAAATATTAATGAATAAATTGGCTACCAGAAGTAAATATAAAAGACACACTTAGTGTGGTCCAAAATAACCTTTCTTTGGCTCTCAGTTGTACTCAGGCACAACTGTGGATGCAATCAGTAGCCACCTCAATCATAAGAGAAGCCACTTTACTTTAGTTTACTTTAGTAAACTTCACTTATAACCCCATCACAAACACAGCCACGACCTTTGTGTTAACCATACACAATGCTTCAATATACATAATTTACCCTATCATTGCATTAGGATTGAACCACAACAGAACTATACTCTATCCTTTCGAACACAGAGTATGGGTCCAAAAAGTAGAGGAAAAATGGCAAACTGTCAATTTAGAATCTTGTATTGTGCGAGAACAGCAAGGATTCATCTGTGAAAGTAATACAATCAGTGCTCAAGACATTTGTCTGAACACTGAGCAGAATTTTTGTCATTTTGAGATTCGTCCTGACAATCAAGAAACTGTATTAGTGTATATTGGCAAAGGTTGTGTGTGCTTGAGGACTGCTTGTAACTCTATATTAGTAGATACAGTGATGGTAAATATTAGAAATCATTCAAATTTTTGTGTTTGTAATTTTGTTAAAATTACTGGATGTGATTTTTCTTATTTAGCACCAGTTATATCTCATCAACTTATACAATCTAATGATACACCGATTTACAAATTACTACCTACACCTGTCAGGATGAATCTCACATTGGTAAAGCAATTGTTGCAACACCACGACTTGATCAAGATCTTGGAAGAAGTTCAAGTAAATGGACAGAAAACCTTGATAACCGTTCACCACAATGCTGAAGAAATTCACCGTGTGTTGAGTAGAAAAAGATGTTGAACATAAGTGGTGGGACACGCTTTTTGGGTGGTCACCTACTGCTACAGGCATCCTGAACAAGTTGTGTCACTCCATAGTTGTTCTCTTAGTATTAGTTTTGATAGGTTTTGTTCTGTCCGCCATATTGCATGTTTTAAATTGGAATTTGGTAAAGCGTTTGACACATTTAACATCTGTACTTAATGCACATAATTTGTTTAGTGTACCCTCCAATGTAGACATCCCTAAAACCATTGATACAAAGCGGATCACGTGGATATAAACCACTTTTCCTTTTCTTCCTCTATACCTCTCTTTGAGGATTGTGTTACTGCCACAAGCTCCTGATAATAATGTTCAGCCATGGGGTGGTGCAGGAGTCAGTCCAAAGAACAGTATCTGCTTGAACATTGCCATCAAGAACAGATGGACAACGACTTGGAGAGAGGCCTGAGGAAAAAAACTGTGTTATACAGGTCTCTCCGATCTGGGGACAATAGCTGTTGTCCAGAAGATGGATTTCCACCTGCTGCTTCAGCCAAACCTGCCCCCCCACCTCCTCCCTGTTACTAAGACCAATGAAGAAGAGCATGCGCAGAGGCTCGCCGAGGGTCTTGAGGTCACCCAAAGGACCAGAAAGAGACCCCTGAACGTGAGACCACAAAGGCGCAGACAGGTTCTGGCAGGTGAAGCGGAGATTCTTCGAGCCTGTGCAGTTAAGCCTGGATTGCAAAACAAAGGCGGAGATTGGCCTCGACCCATGGGAGTGAGGGGGGGTGAAGAAGCATAAAAGATGGTTCCTGACTGGACATTGTTGAGGTCTCCCCACCAAAGGATCACGGATCACGACAGAGGACTGGCAGGATGCTGTTTGGGACCTGGGACCATAGGGATGCCTTTGGACCCGTGATGGTAACCAACCCTCTTTCCCCCTTTCCTTTTTCTTTCCCTTTTTCTCTTTCTCTATCGCATGCCACTTTATGGGCAAAATAATAAAGTAACACTGTTTGATTGAATTAAAACCCCTTGGCATTTTGGTTGTCTAATTTTGCGCTTCGAGATCAAGGTAAACGAACCATCATGAGTCCATTACTGAATGGACCGTGACAGTACCCCAAAGACAGTTTTAGGCAGACAACAAGTTCCAAAATAGACTTTATTCTGGCCAGAAAAGTGCAGCCAACAAACCAACTGTCCTGGTTTTGTTAAAAACAAGTTTCTCTTTTAGTGAATTTGCCTGTCAGCTAAAGCCTTCATGTTAGCTGCATTTTCCTGGAGAACCCAACACGTGTTTTGGTTAAACCTAGCAATGGAATGCAAACTTATTGATAAGCATGGATGGACATCTCACGAGAGGGGCAACGAGAAAACTGATGACCGAGAGACTGACCAACGGTGTATAACATTCCATTCACGTGAATACTTCATATAAAAGTGGGAGATCACGAGGATCTCAGCCCCTTTTTCCCCCTTTTCCCTTTTTCCTCATGGCTGACATTAGGAGAGGACCTTGCTGGTCGTCCCTGCGAACTGAGGCCTAGTGACAGACTGAATCCAGCTCCGGTTGGCTACAGAGTCTAATCCAGGACTTTGGGTGCTGGCTCTGCAGTTGCTGAGACTTACAAGATTGGTTTTGTATATTTTGTATTATTTTCTCTATTCTTATTAGTAGCATTAGTAAAACATCTTTAACTTTTCCAACTCTCTTCTCTCTGTCCTTCTTTCCCTCCCGATCGCCTGTCCTGAGTGGGAAGGGGGGAGAGGGAGGGACAAAAGGGGGAAGTGGGGGGGAGAAGAGGTTAACAATACATCTGCCAGGGTTTGATTGTCACCCCGCAATCTTAACCCTCGACAGATAATTGGCGCCCAACGTGGGGCAAGAGAAAGGGGTAAATTTGAAGATTTTTGACTTTTCTACTGCTCTGACGTACCTTTCAATTTTCTTGGCACGGTGCCAACTCATAGAGTTGTGATACTCGTGCGTCTGCTTGCTTTGGATATTTTTTAGTGATATTAAGGCAAAGTGAATTACATTGATTTAAAAATGTTATGGCAAAAGTTGTATCAGTTATTTTCTACATTGTGCTCGCTGATCCCATATCTGTGTTGGTGTTTCTTTCTGAATCGAAGTATTCATTATACAACAACAAGAAACTGGACAGCGGTCATGATGATTCTGTGTGGTTTGGCATTGGTTTATTTCATTATACTGCAGCCGCTAATGAATTTCTACTCGCTTCTGCTTTACCTTGAAAAACCTCCAGGAGAGATTAAAGAGCAGAATGGCTCTATATTTGCTAATTGGTCAAGCGAATCTTTAGAAAGGCTGACTAACAATACTTTTGTGTTTTCACTAGGACAGTTTGCAAATGTTTTAGAGAACTTTGAATATCCTTGGAGCTTTGATAGAACTGTGATGGTGTTATCTGGTTTGCTGAATGTGTGTCAGTTTGTGTTACTGTTAAGAGAAATGAGGTTCAATAGGAGGTTTGCGTCTCTTCTTAGTCTTGAGATTTGCGGTGCGTCTTCGGAAGCTTTAGCAAAAAGCACTCCTAGCCGCTCGAGAAAAGGCAAAACAGCCAAAGCTGCTGCTGCTGCAGCCACTGCCCCCCCAACTGCGGCTTCACAGGCTGAAGCTACAGCTCCTACGCAGAGCTCCTCTGCCAAGGTCGCTGCAGATAACGTTACTTCTCTAGCCTCAAAGGCTAACAAGGCAGCCCCCCCGTCTTCACACACTGCTCACTGTTGCTGCTGTAACCACAGCAATCACTGTGACAGTCATTCAGACTCTGAAAATGAATCAAATGATGGTGAACCCATATCAGCATCAGTTGCCGGTTGTAAGAAAGTCACTAGAAAGACTACCCATGCAGCAGGTGATGGCACAGGGCCAACATCAACCCAAGGGGCATCATCAGGACAGGGTGGAGATGAAGTGACCACCACTCGGTCCTTTAAACCAGGTGAGCTGAGAGATCTGCGAAAAGACTTTAGTCGTCGTGAAGGCGAGAATATTTTAACCTGGCTGCTGCGATGCTGGGACAATGGGGCAGAAACAATTGAATTAGAAGGTGGTGAAGCCAGGCAGCTGGGATCTCTGTCAAAAGATTCCACCATTGATAGGGCAATTTCAAGAGAGTCTAATGCCGCTGCTCTCTGGACCCGACTCCTGGCAGCTATGAAAGTCAGATTTCCCTACAAGGAAGATTGTATATCCACGTTAGGGAAATGGAATACTATGGAGAGAGGTATCCAGTTCCTGAGAGAATTAGCTGTGTGAGAGATCATCTATCTAGGACCAAACAGCCAAGAGGGGACAGACCCAGAGAGAATCAATTGTACAAAATCTATGTGGCGCAGATTTGTACAAAGTGCACCACCTGCATATGCTAAGTCATTGGCAGGAATGGTCTGGTCAGCTAGAGGTGTACAAGAAATTAATGAAGTGATTGAGCAGCTCCGGTACTTGGAGGACAGCCTTGCTGGTTCTCTACGGGCTTGTGTCTCTTCTGTGGAGAAACTGTGTGAAAAATCTGATGACCGGTTTGAAAAGCTGTTGCAAGAAATCAAAGAGCTCAGAGAAGAATCGTACCGTTCACGATCTGCACAAACCTATGTTTCAGCTGTTAGGAGAAGGGGTTTCCAATCTCGAGAGAGAGGGCAGAGACAGCCCACAAAAAGAGGTTCACTGTGGTTCTTCCTACATGAGCAGGGAGAAAACATGAATAAGTGGCATGGAAGGCCTACCTCAGAACTTCAAGAACGAGTACGTGAGATAAAAGGAAAAACTCCTAGGAAGGTGGCTGCTCCAGTTTACAAAAGGGGCAGAAGACATTCTGATGCTCTTGAAGGAACCTCTAATTCACACCCAGAGACTGTGCAAAACAGGAATTAGAGGTGCCCTGCCTCCAACCAGGTGGAGGAAAGGGATAACAGAGTTTATTGGACTGTACAAATACTATGGCCTGGTACAACACAACCCCAGGAGTACAAAGCTTTAGTGGACACTGGTGCTCAGTGCACAATAATTCCTTCTAATTTTAAAGGAACGCAATCCATCAATATTGTTGGAGTGACTGGGGGATCCCAGGAGCTGACTGTTGTAGAGGCTGAAATGAGCCTAACTGGAAAAAACTGGCAAAAGCATACCATTGTGACTGGTCCAGATGCTCCGTGCATCCTTGGCATAGACTACCTCAGGAGAGGGTATTTTAAGGACCCAAAAGGGTATAGGTGGGCATTTGGTATAGCAGCTGTGGACACTGAGAAAATTGAACAGCGGTCTGATTTGCCTGGTCTTTCAGATGACCCTTCTGTTGTAGGACTGCTGATGGTTGACGATCAGCAGGTGCCAATTGCTACCACGACGGTGCATCGCTGGCAATACCGCACCAATCGAGACTCTTTGATTCCTATCCAGAAGCTGATCCGTCAATTGGAAAGCCAGGGTGTGATCAGTAAGACTCGCTCACCTTTTAACAGCCCAATCTGGCCAGTGCGAAAGTCTAGTGATGAGTGGAGACTAACTGAAGACTATCGTGGCCTGAATGAAGTTACACCACCACTGAGTGCTGCTGTGCCTGACATACTAGAACTGCAATTTGAACTGGTGTCAAAGGCAGCCAAGTGGTATGCTACAATTGACATTGCTAATGCATTTTTCTCTATTCCTGTAGCAGCAGAGTGCAGGGCGCAGTTTGCTTTCACCTGGAGGGGCATCCAGTATACATGGAATCGCTTGCCCCAGGGGTGGAAACACAGTCCTACCATCTGCCATGGACTGATCCAGACCACGCTGGAGCAAGGTGAAGCTCCAGAACACTTGCAATATATTGATGACATCATCGTATGGGGCGACACAGCGAAAGAAGTCTTCGAGAAAGGTGAGAGAATAATTCATATTCTTTTGGATGCTGGTTTTGCCATAAAACGAAGCAAGGTCAAGGGACCTGCACAAGAGATCCAGTTTTTAGGAATAAAATGGCAAGATGGCCGTCGTCAGATCCCAATGGATGTGATCAACAAAATTGCAGCAATGTCTCCACCTACTCATAAAAAGGAGACACAGACTTTCTTGGGCGTTGTAGGTTTTTGGAGAATGCATATTCCTGACTACAGCCACATTGTGAGCCCTCTCTATCGAGTGACTCGTAAAAAGAACCAATTTGAGTGGGGCCCTGAACAACAACAAGCCTTTGAACAAATTAAGCGTGAGATAACTCATGCGGTGGCCCTTGGACCAGTCCGAACTGGACTAGATGTTAAAAATGTGCTCTACACCGCAGCCGGAGATACTGGACTTACCTGGAGCCTCTGGCAGAAAGCACCAGGAGAAACCCGAGGTCGACCCTTAGGTTTTTGGAGTCGAGGATACAAAGGATCTGAGGCCAACTATACTCCAACTGAAAAGGAGATACTAGCCGCATATGAAGGAGTTCGAGCTGCTTCAGAAGTGATCGGCACTGAAGCACAGCTCCTCCTGGCACCTCGACTGCCGGTGCTGAGCTGGATGTTCAAGGGGACGGTTCCCTCTCCACATCATGCAACCGAAGTTACATGGAGTAAATGGATTGCACTGATCACACAACGAGCTCGAATTGGAAGTCTGAACCGTCCAGGGATATTAGAAGTGATTACAGAATGGCCAGAAAGCAAAGACTTTGGGATGTCTCCAGATGAGGAGGAAGTAAAACGTGCTGAAGAAGCACCACCATATAATACGCTTTCAGAGACTGATAAGCAGTATGCACTGTTCACAGATGGATCCTGTCGTCTTGTAGGAAAACATCGAAGGTGGAAAGTTGCTGTGTGGAATCCCACACGACAAGTTACAGAAGCCACTGAAGGACAAGGTGAATCCAGTCAGTTTGCAGAAGTGAAAGCCATCCAGCTGGCTTTGGACATTGCTGAATGAGAGAAGTGGCCAATACTTTATCTCTATACTGACTCATGGATGGCAGCAAATGCCTTATGGGGGTGGCTACAGCAATGGAAGAAAAGCAACTGGCAGCGCAGAGGTAAACCCATTTGGGCTGCCACACTGTGGCAAGACATTGCTGCTCAGCTAGAGAGCCTGCCTGTGAAAGTTCGTCATGTAGATGCTCATGTGCCTAAAAGTCGAGCCACTGCGGAACATCTAAACAACCACCAAGCAGATCAAGCTGCTAAGATTAAAGTATCTGAGGTGGACTTGGACTGGCAACATAAAGATGAACTTTTCCTAGCTCGGTGGGCCCATGATGCTTCAGGGTATCAAGGTAGAAATGCAACATACAAATGGGCTCGTGATCGAGGGGTGGATTTAACTATGGACACTATTTCACAGGTTATTCATGAATGTGAAACTTGCGCCGAAATCAAACAAGCAAAACGGTTAAAACCTGTATGGTATGGGGGGCGATGGTTAAAGTATAAGTATGGAGAAGCTTGGCAGATTGATTATATTACACTTCCACAAACACGTCAAGGTAAGCGTTATGTACTTACAATGGTGGAAGCAACCACTGGATGGTTGGAAACATATGCCGTACCTCATGCTACAGCCCAAAATACTATCTTGGGCCTTGAGAAGCAAGTCCTTTGGCGGCACGGTACGCCAGAAAGAATTGAATCAGACAATGGTACTCATTTCAAAAACAGTATTATAGACAATTGGGCCAAAGAACATGGTATTGAGTGGGTATATCATATTCCATATCATGCACCAGCCTCTGGGAAAATTGAAAGGTACAATGGTTTGTTAAAAACTGCACTAAAGGCACTTGGTGGTGGAACCTTTAAAAACTGGGATTCACATTAAGCAAAAGCCACTTGGTTGGTCAACACTAGGGGATCAACCAACCGAGCCGGGCCTGCCCAATCAGAAATTCTACGTACTGTAGAAGGAGATAAAGTCCCTGTAGTACACATGAAAAATATCTTAGGAAAGGCAGTCTGGGTTACTCCTGCCTCAGGCAAAGGCAAACCTATTCGTGGGATTGTTTTTGCCCAGGGACCTGGCAGCACCTGGTGGGTGATGCTTAAGGATGGAGAAGTTCAGTGTGTACCTCAAGGGGATATCATTTTAGGTGAAAATATGCAATGTTGAACTGTATGATGTGAATTGCCGCACTAACAATGTTTAATAAGTGTCTTTCAGATCAAGACAATGGTGATGAAACTAGAGCTAGCTTCTTCAAGTGGCGCCCGACACCTTCTTCGAAGTTGGTGTCCTTAACCCACAAACAGTGGTCATGAGATGCACTTGTACCATTTTTCCTGCCCTGGGAGACTGTTGTGACAAAATGAACTTAATGAATTTTTCAAAGGATGGTCCACTGATGTAGTGGCAGAGCCCCCCCCGCCCCAGGGGGATGGGGTTGTCGCCAGCCTGGCTGAGAGGTGAAGCCAGAGACAAAAGAGACTAAAGGAGCACCATTAGAAGGTAACAATGAGTGAGCAATCGCCGGACACATGCGTGCAGAGCGCGTGGACAGTACATGCAGCCTATCATGTTATTGTATAACACGAGTTACAACCAATCACGTTGTTGTAAGGCGCGTGGACAGGGCAGCTTTGCTATAAAGCTAGCCCGGTCCGACAATAAAGCGAACTCTGTGAACATCATATTGGTGTGTCAGGTTCCGTGGCTCGCATGGATAAAGCAACACTTTGGTGACCCCGACGTGATACTTCGTATCGAAGCAAGATCGCCGGAAGTGAAGACGCGAGGACGCCACCTGGGGGCGACACCAGCCCAGCGCTCAATCATAGCGGAAAGTAGGCCTACGAAGAAGCAGGTGGCATGGGAAACACGGCATCCGTGGAAGAAAAAATAATAGTGAGAAGTATTCTGCAGCTGGCTGCAAGAACAGGAAGAATTTTGGAAAAAGACGCGGTGGAGCGCCTTTTACTATTCGCCCAGCGTAAGGGCTGTGTTCGTTCGACGGACGAATTTTTTTCTCCCAGTACATGGGAGGACATAGGGACCGAACTATGGGAAGCGGTTACAAGGGGGAGCCGCGAGGCTTGCGATCTCGCCGGACCCTGGCGGGAGGTCAGGCAGCTAATGCAGGAAGTCTCAGAGGAGCCGGAGCTGTGTGCCGTCCCCTCGGAGCCGCCCGCCGCGAGCTGCCCACCCTCCGAGAACTCCGAAGAATCAACACCGCTGGTATGTCCCGTATCAGATCTGGAGTTCTGGGGCGGAGAGCAAATTATACCCTCTGCGCCCGTTGAGCCATTGCCTGGCTCCGACAACGAATGGCAGCAACCGGCAAGTTTCAACAAGCCAGGACAAGTTAATCCAGCCGACGTGCCTTTGCCGGAGGACCCGATGGAACACCAGGACGGAGCACCGCAGAATCGCCCTGAGTTCCAGGAGGAGAGCCACGTGCAGAGCCTGAAGGACTTACTGAGACGGCAGGAGAGCCAGATACAAGAAGTTCTAGAAGCTATGAAACGACTAGATGGCGGTAACAGTAAAACTTCGCGGTTAATAGCATATAAAAAGGCGTCAGATGCAATTAAGGACGGGCTGGAGGCAATTGGCAGGGAATGTGAAAAACGGGGAAAACAGGAAAGGGAGGGGGTGGAATTAGACCTCACTCCGGAGGAGCTCCGTATCAAAAGGGAGCGAATACAAAAATGGGCTAGACAATGTGTTGAAGATGGGATGTGGTCTGTAAGAGAAGCAGATGAATATTTGAGAGCGCGATATGGAAAAGGGCTGGAGACTGGGTTAGCAGATCGGTTTGCAAATATGCGCCGACTTACTGATCCACAGGGAAACACAAGGGAATTGTATAGCAGTGATAATAATGATAATTTGGGTGCTGCCCCTGTGCATCAGGGTAGAGATATTCCTCGAGATCATTCTTATAATGCAGGGCAACGTTGGCAAGGAGTAATCAGAGATGCAACTATTGAAGGGATCATGTTACCTGGTAGTATTACAGCAGTGCCAGTGCACATAGATAATAGAGGACAAAGGCAGTGGTCGCCTTTTGATTGGAAAACGGTTAAGCAATTGCAAAGTGCAGTTATGCAATATGGTACGGATAATAAGCATGTGATGCAGCTAATCAATTCATTTTTCAAGGAGCAAGTACTAACTCAAACAGATATTAGGGCGTTGATGGAGTTATTGCTTCCTCCAACGGGGTATTTGCTGTTCTTGGACAAGTGGCAGGGGAAAGTGGAATTGGCAGTATTAGAAAATGTTCGTTTACCAGCTGATGATCCGTTGCGGTTAGCTAGCATGGACCAGTTACTGGGTCGTGGGCAATATGCGGATGGTGCTACTCAGGCAGCACTTCATCCAAGGATTTTGCAGCAAACGCAAGGGCTTGCCTTGGCGGCAGTGAAAGAATTGCCAAATAGAGGTAACCCTGTGCCACCCTATTCTACAATAGAGTGGGATCCTGGGGAACCATATATGACATTTGTGGATCGTTTAAAAGAAGTGATAGATGCCTCTCCTAACTTGACTCCAGAGGCAAAAGCTGCTGTGGGGAAAGATTTGGCTATGATGAATGCAAACACCCAATGCCAACAGATATTAGCCGGTTTGGGAAAAACTGCTTCTTTAGCAGAGATGGTGGAAGCTCGCACACAGGTACCGATTATGCAACAGGAGGTAGAAAAAGCAAAAATACATGCTCAAGCCCACGCTGCAGCCTTGGCTGCAGCACTTAAGCCTGCAATGAAAGGCCGAAGCCCTTCTTGTGGCCTAGCATGTTTTACTTGCGGACAGACAGGACATCTTAAAAGAAACTGCCCTCAATATGCTTAGCAGCATTGCAAAAATGGCATAACTCTCCAGTTAATCTGGTAACAGATTCTCTTTATGTTGTGGGAATTGTACAAAGAATACATAGAGCACTTTTGCAGCGAGTTTCCAATTCCTTGTTGTTTGAAGCATTGTTAGATTTGTGGAACGTATTAGATTATAGGACAGCACCAGTATTTATCATGCATATAAAAAGCCATACTAACATACCAGGTGGTCTAGTAGAAGGAAACAGCACCATAGACAAACTTGTGGCAGTAGCAGATATATCCCCTTTTGAACAAGCCAGACAAGCTCACGAATTCTTTCATCAATCCTCAGCAGCACTCCGAAAGCAGTTTACAATTACAAAGGAACAAGCTCGAGCCATTATTGCAGCTTGTCCTGATTGTGCCCGCATAGTCCCTCTCCAACAAAAGGGAGTAAATCCTCGGGGCTTGCAGCCAGGTCAGTTATGGCAAACTGATATTACTGAATTTGCACCATTTGGCAGACAAAAGTACATTCATGTCTCCATAGATACCTGTTCAGGACTGCTGTGGGCTACAGCCTTGACCTCAGCAAATGCAAAGGCAGTAAAACGTCATTTACTACAAGCTTTTGCTGTCATGGGTGTCCCTACACAAATCAAAACAGATAATGGTCCTGCATACCACTCTGACAGACTTGCAGCCTTCCTCACCCAGTGGAAGGTACAGCACCTGTTTGGAATCCCTTATAATTCTACTGGCCAAGCAATTATTGAGCGTGCACACCGTGCATTAAAAAATCTTTTGTCTGTTTTGAAAAAACAAGGGGGAATTGGTGTGAGCCCAGAAGAGGTATTGATGAAGGCATTGTATGTGCTGAACTGGCTTAATCCTAAAAGTGAAACTGAAATGGAACCAATTGTTATGCACCATATCAAAAATGTCAAAGATTTTTCCGAAAATGTGCCTAAGGTTAGTGTGTTTAATCCGACAACACAACAATGGGAAGGTCCTATGTCACTAATAACCTGGGGAAGGGGATATGCTTGTGTTTCTACAGGTAACCACAAAAATTCATGGATCCCAGCAAAGTGGGTGAGACCTTGGCTAGCTAACAGAGAAGAAACCGATTGCAGTGATGACAACCCTTAACCTCAGACATGTTATCGCTTTAAGCAACGAATGTAGCCAATGTTGAGAATACCACTTTGTAAAACAGAGCAGCAATTAATGTTTTGTTATTGGACATGTTCACAGTTATGAAGAGTTTGATTGTATGTGTTGTTTGAACTTAAAAGTTAAAAAGATAGAAGATTTGCAGAACAAGAAAATAACAGAAGATATTGGGTTTTTTGGGGTGAATGCCTTGTTTGGTTAAAAGGAATATTGAAAACAGGTTTGTTCTTGTTAATTGTAATTGTATTAGCCTTAATGTTCTTACCCTGTATTTCACACTGTATTTAAAGCATGATACGGCGTATTGTTAATATAAAATAAAAGAGGGGGAGATGTAGTGGCAGAGCCCCCCCCGCCCCAGGGGGATGGGGTTGTCGCCAGCCTGGCTGAGAGGTGAAGCCAGAGACAAAAGAGACTAAAGGAGCACCATTAGAAGGTAACAATGAGTGAGCAATCGCCGGACACATGCGTGCAGAGCGCGTGGACAGTACATGCAGCCTATCATGTTATTGTATAACACGAGTTACAACCAATCACGTTGTTGTAAGGCGCGTGGACAGGGCAGCTTTGCTATAAAGCTAGCCCGGTCCGACAATAAAGCGAACTCTGTGAACATCATATTGGTGTGTCAGGTTCCGTGGCTCGCATGGATAAAGCAACACTCTGATTAATTACTCCTGTGTATATATGTACATATGTGTATATA
Organism: Patagioenas fasciata; assembly: GCF_037038585.1. NCBI lineage: Eukaryota > Metazoa > Chordata > Aves > Columbiformes > Columbidae > Patagioenas > Patagioenas fasciata. Next base: position 20,796,349 of record NC_092559.1, read on the forward strand.
TATATATATAGTAGTAGTGATTAATTAGATTGTATTGATAGATTGTATTAATAAGGTTTAAGTATTCAGTGAATGTCATATTATAAGGGGTGGAATGTCCTGGTTTTGTTAAAAACAAGTTTCTCTTTTAGTGAATTTACCTGTCAGCTAAAGCCTTCATGTTAGCTGCATTTTCCTGGAGAACCCAACACATGTTTTGGTTAAACCTAGCAATGGAATGCAAACTTATTGATAAGCACGGATGGACATCTCGCGAGAGGGGCAACGAGAAAACTGATGACCGAGAGACTGACCAATGGTGTATAACATTCCATTCACGTGAATACTTCATATAAAAGTGGGAGATCACGAGGATCTCATCCCTTTTTCCCCCTTTTCCCTTTTTCCTCATGGCTGACATTAGGAGAGGACCTTGCTGGTCGTCCCTGCGAACTGAGACCTAGTGACAGACTGAATCCAGCTCCGGTTGGCTACAGAGTCTAATCCAGGACTTTGGGTGCTGGCTCTGCAGTTGCTGAGACTTACAAGATTGGTTTTGTATATTTTGTATTATTTTCTCTATTCTTATTAGTAGCATTAGTAAAACATCTTTAACTTTTCCAACTCTCTTCTCTCTGTCCTTCTTTCCCTCCCGATCGCCTGTCCTGAGTGGGAAGGGAGGAGAGGGAGGGGCAAAAGGGGGACGTGGGGAGGAGAGGAGGTTAACAATACACCTGCCAGGGTTTTTGTTGTCACCCCACAATCTTAACCCTTGACAGATAATTGGCGCCCAACGTGGGGCAAGAGAAAAGGGTAAATTTGGAGATTTTTAGCTTTTCTACTGCTCTGATGTACCTTTCAATTTTCTTGGCACGATGCCAACTCATAGAGTTGTGATACTCGCGCGTCTGTTTGCTTCGGATATTATTTAGTGGTATTAAGGCAAAGCGAATTACATTGATTTAAAGATGTTATGGCATAAGTTGTATCAGTTATTTTCTACATTGTGCTCACTGATTCCTTATCTGTGTTGGTGTTTCTTTCTGAATCGAAGTATTCATTATATAACAACAAGAAACTGGACAGCGGTCATGATGATATTGTGTGTTTTGGCACTGGTTTATTTCATTACACTGCAGTCGCTAATGAATTTCTACTCGCTTCTGCTGTACCTTGAAAAGCCTCTGGGAGAGATTAAACAGCAGTACGGCTATGTGTTTGCTAACTGGTCAAGCGAATCTTTAGAAAGGGTGACTAACCATACTTTTGTCTTTTCACTGAGACAGTTTGCAAATGTTTTACACAACTTTGAATATCCTTGGAGCTTTGATAGAACTGTGATGGTGCTATCTGGTTTGCTGAATGTGTGTCAGTTTGTGCTTCTGTTAAAAGAAATGAGGTTCAATAGGAGGTTTGCATCTCTTTTTAGTCCTGGGATTTGCGATGCGTCTTCGGAAGCTTTAGCAAAAAGCACTCCGAGCCACTCGAGTAAAGGCAAAACAGTGAAAGCTGCTGCTGCAGCCACTGCCCCCCCAATCGCAGCTTCACAGGCTGAAGCTACAGCTTCTACACAGAGCTCCTCTGCCAAGGTTGCTGCAGATAACATTACCTCTCCAGCCTCAAAGGCTAACAAGGCAGCCCCCCCTTCTTCACACACTGCTCACTGTTGCTGCTGTAACCACAGCAATCACTGTGACAGACATTCAGACTCTGGAAATGAATCGAATGATGGTGAACCCATATCAGCATCAGTTGCCGGTTTTAAGAAAGTCACTAGAAAGACTACTCGTGCAGCAGGTGATGGCACAGGGCCAACATCAACCCAAGGGGCACCATCAGGACAGGGAGGAGATGAAGTGACCACCACTCGGTCCTTTTCTCCAGGTGAGCTGAGAGATCTGCGAAAAGACTTTAGTCGTCGTGAAGGTGAGAATATTTTAACCTGGCTGCTGCGATGCTGGGACAATGGGGCAGAAACAATTGAATTAGAAGGTGGTGAAATCAGGCACTGGGATCTCTGTCAAAAGATTCCACCACTGATAGGGCAATTTCAAGAGACTCTAATGCCACTACTCTCTGGACCCGACTCTTGGCAGCTATGAAAGTAAGATTTCCCTACAAGGAAGATTGTATATCCAAGTTAGGGAAATGGAATACTATGGAGAGAGGTATCCAGTTCCTGAGAGAATTAGCAGTGCGAGAGATCATCTATTTTGGACCAGACAACCAAGAGGGGACAGACCCAGACAGAATCAATTGTACACGACCTCTGTGGCGCAGATTTGTACAAAGTGCACCACCTGCATATGCTAAGTCATTGGCAGGAATGGTCTGGTCAGCTAGAGGTGTACAAGATATTACTGAAGTGATTGACCAGCTCCGGAACTTTGAGGACAGCCTTGCTGGTTCTCTGTGGGCTTGTGTCTCTGCTGTGGAGAAACTGTGTGAAAAATCTGATGACCGGTTTGAAAAGTTGTTGCAAGAAATCAAAGAACTCAGAGAAGACACGTACCATTCACGACCTGCACAAACCTATGTTTCAGCTATTAGGAAAAGACGTTTCCAATCTCGAGAGAGAGGGCAGAGACAGCCCACAAAAAGAGGTTCACTGTGGTTCTTCCTACATGAGCAGGGAGAAAACACGAATAAGTGGCACGGAAGACCTACCTCAGAACTTCAAGAACGAGTACGTGAGATAAAAGGAAAAACTCCTAAGAAGGTGGCTGCTCCAGTTTACAAAAGGGGCAGAAGACATTCTGATGCTCTTGAAGGAACCTCTAATTCACACCCAGAGACTGTGCAAAACAGGAATTAGAGGTGCCCTGCCTCCAACCAGGTGGAGGAAAGGGATAACAGAGTTTATTGGACTGTACTTGCACTGAAATCAAACAAGTGAAACGGTTAAAGCCTGTATGGTATGGGGGGTGATGGTTAAAGTATAAGTATGGAGAAGCTTGGCAGATTGATTATATTACACTTCCACTGTTGGGAAGTAAAATGTGGGAAAGCAAGATGTGCAGTTCCAGCCATCTGGATGATAAAGAAAGATCAATACTAACATGACCATCCGGATGGTCGAAGACATAATACTAACATAATAATATGTAAAGGGCCTTGGACAGATTACTTTGAAGTACATTTCTCGTAACTGTAAAAAGTTATAGCCCAAACTCGTGAGAATGGTATCTCGGGCCAGATAACCGCCCCCAAGTGCATGGGATGTGTGAATGTCCTTGGGCCTGGTCTGTGAATGAGTGGAAAAACAAGTGAGACAAATATCACATGAATTTAGTGTGTTCTTAATAACAATTAGTGGAAAAACACCTTTTTGTAAACATCTTAGCATCTTAGTCCAGACCTGTACCTGTAAATCCTATGGTCAATGGTGAATAAAGAAGGTAGCCTAAGCCTAGGCCTAGGTCAGCTCTCTGCCTGGCCAGGCTCTGCACTCCTTCCTGAACAAGATCTTTGCCTCTGCATGAATTTCTGTCTGCGTCCTGGTATGCGTTGTTCCTAATCGCCGCGTTCCACAAACACGTCAAGGTAAGCACTATGTACTTACAATGGTGGAAGCAACCACTGGATGGTTGGAAACATATGCCGTACCTCATGCTACAGCCCGAAATACTATCTTGGGCCTTGAGAAGCAAGTCCTTTGGTGACACGGTACGCCAGAAAGAATTGAATCAGACAATGGTACTCATTTCAAAAACAGTATTATAGACAATTGGGCCAAAGAACATGGTATTGAGTGGGTATATCCTATTCCATATCATGCACCAACCTCTGGCAAAATTGAAAGGTACAGTGGTTTGTTAAAAACTACATTAAAGGCACTTGGTGGTGGAACCTTTAAAAACTGGGATTCACATTAAGCAAAAGCTACTTGGTTGGTCAACACTAGGGGATCAACCAATTGAGCCGGGCCTGGTCAATCAGAAATTCTTCGTACTCTAAAAGGAGATAAAGTCCCCAGAGTGGTTTGTCCCATATTGAGTGCACACCCCTGGGCTGGCATTCTAAACAATCTAAACCGTCCTCGACACCCCCAAAAAGTGATGGATGTCCTACCCTGTCGGGCAGAGGGGGGAGACCCAAGACAGCCCCTGCCCTATCACTGTTGGGTAGAGGTAGGGGACCAAAAAGATGATGAGGGTTAGAAGCAAGTTCCAGTTTGGTGCCACGGGCAACCCCCCTCCCTAACTGCTTTGCTTCTCCAGATGCTCCTCCGTAATAAGTTCGAGGCCCTGGATCTTGAAGAAGAGGTAGGTGAGGATGTGGTGCAAGGCCCACCTACGAGGTCACATAGGAAGAGGTAGTTGACTCCACGCCTCAAGACTGCCTCTGATAAGAAAGAAAGAAGGGTAATTGCAGTAGGCGATTTCCTTCTGGGAGGAACAGAGGGCCCAACATACAGAGTTGACCCTCATCATAGGGAAGTTTGTAGTCTACCAGGAGCCCGTATCAGGGATATCACCAAGACACTTCCCTACCTGGTGCACCCAATAGACTACTAGCCACTGCTGATCTTCCAGACAGGTGGGGAGGAAGCTGCATCCCGTAGTCTGAGGGGAATGAAGAAAGATTTCAAGGTCTTGGGAGGGTTGGTGAAAGAGTCTGGGGCACAAGTGATTTTCTCTTCCCTCCTTCCATTTTTGGGTGACTATGTGGGATGGAATAGAAGAATTCAGTCCATAAATTATTCGCTACAAGACTGGTGCTACAGAGAGGACTTCGGATTGTTTGATAATAGCTGGTTTTATAAGACACCAGTCCAGACAGTGATACGTGGGAAAGGTTTATCTCACAGGGGCAAAAGGATACTGGGACAGGAATTAGCAGGGCTCATTTGGAGAGCTTTAAACTAGATTTGATGGGGGATGGGGTTGTAGCTGGGCTTGCACCAGTGGGGCAGCACTGTAGTATTGAGGCCTCCCTAGGGTGAAACTGGTGTACTCAACTCACTCCGTGAAATGCCTGTACACCAATGTGTGCAGCATGGGGAAAAAGCAGGAGGAGTTAGAAACCTGTGTTAGGGCAGGAGATTATGATCTGGTGGCGATTACAGAGACATGGTGGGACAGCTCACATGACTGGAATATGGTCATGGATGGCTATGTCCTTTTCAGGAAAGACAGACCAGCCAGGCGTGGTGGTGGAGTTGCTCTTTATGTGAGAGAGCAACTACAATGTATTGAGTACTGGGGCAGATGAGAAGAGAGTTGAGAGTCTGTGGGTGAAAATTAAGGGGCAGGCTGACAGGGGTGATACTGTTGCGGGTGTCTATTATAGGCCACCAGAGCAGGGTGAGGAAGTTGCCGAGGTCTTCTACAGGCAGCTGAGAGTGGCCTCACAGTCACAGGCCCTGGTTGTCGTGGGGGATTTTAACTTCCCTGATGTTTGCTGGAAGGACTACTCAGCCAGACATCCACAGTGCAGGAAGTTCTTCCAGTGCATTGACCATAACTTCCTGATGCAAATGGTGGATGAGCCAACTAGGAGAGGAGCACTGCTGGACCTCATTCTCATTAACAAGGAGGGTGTGTTTGAAGCAGTAAAGGTTGAGGGATGCCTTGGTTGCAGCTACCATGAAATGGTGGAGTTCAGGATCTCATGTGGCAGAAAGAGAATAGCAAGCAGAATTGCAACCCTGGACTTGAGTAAGGCAAACTTAGGCCTTTACAAGCAATTGCTAGGGGAAATCCCATGGGCAAGGCTGCTTGAAGGTAAAGGGGTCCAAGATAGTTGTTTAGCATTCAAGGACTGTTTTTTCCAAGCTCAAGATCAGAGCATCCCGACACGTAGGAAGTCAAGGAAGGGAGCCAGGAGATCCGTGTGTTTAAGCAGGGAACTGCTGCGCAAGCTCAAGTGGAAGAGGAGAGTTTACAGATCGTGGTAGAAGGGGCTGGCCACTTGGGGAGAATATAAGGCTGTTGTCAGAGGATGTAGGGAGGCAACTAGGAAAGATAAGGCCTCCTTAGAATTCCACCTGACGAGAGGGGTCAAGGACAACAGAAAGAGCTTTTTCAAATACATGGCAGATAAAACTAACACCAGAGGCAATGTAGACCCACTGATGAACGAGGTGGGTGCCCTGGTGGCAGAAGATACAGAGAAGGCAGAGTTACTGAATGCCGTCTTTGTCTCTGTCTACTCTGCCAGAGGCTGTCCTGAGGAACCCTGTACCACTGAGGGCCCAAAGGAAGTCAGGACAATGGTGGAGTCTGCCTTGATTGATGAGGATTGGGTTAGGGAACAATTAAGCAATCTGGACATCCATGAATCCATGAGTCCAGATGGTATGCATCAGTGGGTACTGAGGGAACTGGCTGAAGTTATTGCTAGGCCACTCTCCATCATCTTTGCTAAGTGTTGTGAAATGGGAGAGGTTCCTGAGGACTGGAGGAAAGCAAATGTCACTCCGGTCTTCAAAAAGGGTAAGGAGGACCCGGGTAACTATAGACCAGTCAGCCTCACCTCCATCCCTGGAAAGGTGATGGAACAGCTTATCCTTGGTGCCATCTCAAAGCATATCAAGGATCAGAGGGTCTTTAGGGACAGTCACCATGGCTTCAACCAGTCATGCTTGACCAATCTCATAGCCTCTTATGAGGACATAATGAGGTGGATAGATTGCGGCGATGAGGAACGACGCACACTGGGACACAGACCAAGATGCACACACAGGCAGAGATCTTGTGCAGGAAGGAGCGCAGAGCCGGGCAGAGCAGAGAGCTGAGCCAGGCTGAGGCCCTCTTTATTAGCCTTTGATAATTTATAGGATTTACAGATACGGATCTGGACTATGATGTTTTATCAATAATTGTTATTAAAAACACACCACACTCATATTACGTCTGTTTCAGTTACGTTCCCACTCATTCACAGGTCAGGCCCAATGACATTCAGACATCACATGTACTTGGGGACATTTATCTGGCCCGAGATAACATTCTCACTAGTCTGGGCTATCACTTTTTACAGTTATGAGAAACGTACTTCAGCACAACCTGCCCTTTATATTTTGACTAGTTCCTATGATCTAATTATGTCAGTACTACTTCTTCTTTGACCATCCGGATGGTCATGTTAGTATTCCTTTATCATCCAGGTGGCTAGAACTGCACATCTTGCTTTCCCATGTCTTTGCTTTCCCATATACATGGTGGCAAAGCAGTGGATGTGGTCTACCTTGACTTCTGTAAAGCATTTGGCACAGTCTCACACAGCATCTTGCTGCTAAAATAAGGCAGTGTGGTCTGGACGATCGGGCAGTGAGGTGGACTGTGAACTAGCTGAAGGAAAGAAGCCAGAGAGTCGTGGTCAATAGGGCAGAGTCTAGTTGGAGGCCTGTGTCTAGTGGAGTGCCTCAGGGGTCAATACTGGGGCCTGTATTATTCAATATATTCATCAATGATTTGGATGAGGGAATAGAGTGCACTGTCAGCAAGTTTGCTGATGACACCAAACTGGGAGGAGTGGCTGACACGCCAGAAGGCTGTGCTGCCATCCAGCGAGACATAGACTGGAGAGTTGGGCAGGGAAAAATGTAATTAAATATAGCAAGAGCAAGTGTAGAGTCTTGCATCTGGGTAGGAACAACCCCAGGTTTGGGTATAAGTTGGGCAATGACCTATTAGAGAGCAGCATAGGGGAAAGGGACCTGGGGATCCTGGTGGACAGCAGGATGACCATGAGCCAGCACTGTGCCCTTGTGGCCAAGAAGACCAATGGCATCCTGGGGTGTATTAGAAGGGGGGTGGTTAGTAGCTCGAGAGAGGTTCTCCTCTCCCTGGTGAGACTGCAACTGGAATACTGTGCCCAGTTATGGGCCCATCAGTTAAAGAAGGACAGGGAACTGCTGGAGAGAGTCCAGCGCAGAGCAACGAAGATGATAAAGGGAGTGGAGCATCTCCCTTATGAGGAAAGACTGAGGGATCTGTGTCTCTCTAACTTCGAGAAAAGAAGAAGATGAAGAAGATGACGAAGAAGACGACAATGACGACAATGGAGGGGTGACCTCATTAACATCTGGGAAAAAGGAGATTGAGCCCCTGTTTGTCATGTTTGTTTATTATATTTCTTAATGAGCTCATGAAATACAGTTTAGCTCACAGAGTACATTGTCCTGTAAATTTGAGAGATCCGAATGGACCTTGACACCCCTATCACTGAGTATCTGGAGCACCTCCTGTCCTGTGCCCCCCAGAACTGCTGGCTCAGACCACACAAACAATAAGGAGCAGGGGGACACAGACAGTCCCAGCATCCCCGCCACTACAGAGCATCCTCAGGCTGGGCATTTGGAGGGGGACCCCCATGTCCCGGGCATCCCAAGCCCCATGGGGGTGTGCAGTGAGGGAGTGGGAATATCCTTCAGCCCATCTGTTCACTACTGCTCCAAAATGTGGGGACAGTCCCACTGCTACCCCATCTGCCCCCCAGGGCAAAGCATGGTCCCAACCCTCCTCCATGGAGGGAGAGCCCTGGCATGGCCCATCCTCTCCTGGTGCCTGCAGCAACTGACATGCAGCCCCCATCCCTGTCCCCAGGCACAGGTGGGTTCCAGCAAAAGGTGGCAGTAGTGTGGCTAGAGTATGAGCTCAGAGGAATGCACCACAGCCTTCCTGCCAAAGCAAACCCTGCTGCTATGGCTCTACCTTCCCAATACCATCCCAGGCCCTCACCAGCTGCCACTGTGCCACAGCTGCCCTGTTCTGTCTCCTCACACCCACTCATGCTGGAGTGATAAAGGACTCAGCATTCTGATTCACTGTGAATCACGCAAAGCCATTTATTACAGAAACAAGCCTCCTTATATACGCAACTATTCTCTAATCACGCGTCCACGCTCCAAGCATGGATTCGCTAAATGAGTATCACGGGCAGTCCACACGCTGGAGCCCCACCGATGATAGGTCCGACGACTCACGCTGAGGCCCTGTTAATGAAGAAACGCCCCTCTTTCTCACAGCAGATTCTGTTCTCAGCTTCTCAAAGTGGCCTTGAGATTCCTTTGGGCCTGACTAATTCAACAACATATCTCCATCTAACCAAAGCCCTCCACAATTCCCCCTTTTTGTTCTTGAATTAGTCAGGCCCATTAAACAGCATGCTGAATCGTCCTTGAAATACACTGCAACATAGAACATGTGATTAACAACATAATTACAATTACATATAATGTAATTAAGATCAAAGAACTACCCACTTATTCCAAAACTTATAAGCTATATGTCAAACCTCAACTTTACTATGGCAATCTTATTAATGTACTGTTCTAGTTTGCCTAAAGCACTTATTAATAGATTCAGAATAAACAAACAAGTTAATACAACACAACCATAATCCTAATGTTAAAAGTAGAACATTTATAACTGCTTGATTTTGTAGATTTTGTAGGCATGTCTCATAATGTTACCTCATTTTTGCATGGAGTATCTAAGTGTAATATCACCCTTTTGGCTCTCCTGCTGATTGTTCAAATTGCCATTCTCCACAGAAGGTACACCACCTGCTTGCTAATAGGCTTCTAGACCACCAGGTCTGTGAGCATCTATAACACTGAATTAGGAGCCATGGTTTACATGTGAAACAGTCCTCACAACTTATCTCCCTCCTGTCCATCTGCATCCATCGAATCTTTGTTGTCTTTATTCAGCCATGGCTTGACCCATTTCGCGGGAATCCACTTCAATCCTTGGTCTGTAATGACACAAACATAACCTTTTCCCCAGGTTATCAATTGATGTGGCTTTTTCCATTGACTAGTGATATGGCCATAACTAATGTAGGTTCTTTCTGATTTAGCATGGTTTTGGGTCATACTTGCAAAGTATTTCATCACATACAATCCTTTTGACAATTGGGTTTGTGCTGTTTCCTCCACTCCCCCCTTTTTTTTAAAACCAACAAACAAACAAACAAACAAAGTTCAGAATCAGATACACACGTTGGATCTTGACTACATACTCAAAATCACAAATCAAATTTAGAGGTTCCTCCTTAAAAAGCTCTAAGTAATTTAAAGCTGTGCCAAGTTCTGCTAATTGGGTTGAACCTTCAATAATTGTTACAGAATGATGCCAATCGTTATCTTCACACCAAACCACTACAGCTTTATGAGACTTCCCAGAACCATCAACAAAAACTGTGCAAGTATGTAGGATCAGTCCAAATACAAGTATGGTCTATGACCTGATGTTAAAGACTTGCAGGTTCTGCAGCAATTTACATTTCGGCATGCCAAAAGCTGTGCTGTTAAGAAAATCAGCTAGTGCAATTTACAAGGACATAGATTACAAATAAAAAAAAAAACAGAATTAAATTTCACAAATGGTACATATATGACAAAAGGCTCATGGTCTTTTAAGACTTAAATTCATTCCCTCCATTTTCTTGATCAGAGTGACAATTGATATATAACAGTCGGTATATCAATCTGCTAGCAATCTCATCATACTGTCCCACAATAGCCACAGGTTGTTTCATAGACAAATCTGCAAGTCCAATCGAATGCAGTCAGCCTGTAAGGTTGTCATAAATTTATTCCTCAAAGTTTCTAACTCCATTTTGGTTGTCATATATATTGGATATTGTTTTCCCTTACCGGATCAAAGTCCTGTTTCAGATCTATCAGTGTAATATTTGCTTTATTGAAACATTGGCTGTTAATACTAGTGGAAATACAGCATTTGAAATTTCCTTGGAGATTTCTCGCTTGCAGCAAGCAGATCTGCACCATCCAAGCAGCTTCTTGTAGGACATGCAACTAAACAGAATTCTCAGAAAACGTTATTTGAGCTTACAATTTACTTAACAAATCCTGACCCAAGAGAGGTATAGGACTTTCTGGCAACTACAAGAATTCATGTATTAAAACTTTGTTCCAAATTTGGCATTCTATTGGTCTCAAAAAACAGCCTTTCTTTCGTTCTCTCCCATGACCTCAAAAACTAGCATGGTGAATTTACTAAGAAGTCTCTTACAACCAGTTACCACAGAATAAGTCTATTAAAAAAAAAATAATTGGTTTAATTTCCCAGCTTCATTAGAACTATGGACCCACTGGTAATGCCTTTAAATTTCAAACCTCAGACTCCTATATGCAGTATTACAGTTCTCTAGCAGTAATATTGCTTGGGGGGGGGGAATAAAATCTCCCTCTCACCCCCATCTGAGATGGCAGGATCTCCAGCCCAGCATGAAAACAAATCAGTTCAACTCCACATTAAACCAACCTGGCTGCACTCCACACCCAAATCAGTACCAGCCTGACCCAGAGAAGCACTGAGCACTCTGACCTCCCCAGAGCTGACCAGTGTGAAAAGACTGACTTCAGCAAGGAGGTAAAATTATGAGCTCTTTCCCCAGATGTGCCAAAACCTAGGAAACAAGACAGAAGCAAAAAGAAACATCACCAACAACCCCTGATATCAAGCCAAGAAGCAACACAGTACCACAACAAGGATGGATGACAATACTCTGGGAAAAAAAAAGATAGAGCGGGGAGAGTAAACCCCCCTTTCTCTGCTTAGCAGCGGGAAAACAGGTTTTTCCAGTTTTTTTTTTTTTCTTCTTTCTCTTCTTGCTGCAGTTCAGATGTAGCCAAGGCCACGCAGCTGGCATAATCGCTGGTACGAAGTGGGAGGCTCTGGCAAACTCCTCGGTTACAATGAGCTGAGTTTTATACACGATTCCAATTAGCTCAACAGTTGTTACATTCCTCAGCCCCATTTACCTTTCACAATTTAAAGATGTCAAAATACAGTATATTAAACATCAATCCATTATTCCATTTTCCTAGATCCAAATCAGTTCACATTCCAGCAACTTTTAAATACAACTTCATACAATAACAAATTCACATCCATCATAGCATTTAGGTGTTTGTTTGTTTCTTTTCTTTTTTTCTTTTTCCTTTTTTTTTTTTTTCAATGCAAAGCAGAGTTTAACAATTTAAATTCTTTTCTGATCTCAAAATTACTAGATGACAATATAAGCAATTACTCTAATGCACAAGGATGCACCCTAAGAGGGAGCAAGGTGGAATTTTAGCAGTGAAATTTTAGCAGTGGAACTGGTTCCCATTTTGTAACTATCTCCCTAAACAAAATTGTTTTTGTACCAAATACAAATATGCAAATTAAAATACTGAGCTCAGATATGAAAACCAAATACCAAGTTCAAATATGCAGATGGATCACAGTTACACTAATTTAAGACAATCTCTCAATTTTTGCATTGCACCTCTGAACTGCTCACTGCTCAGCCAGGCAGAGGTATCGCTGGGTCTCCCTGACAAAACAGGTCAGTGCGCGCTGGAGCCCAATTGGCACCTGCCCCCCCGCCACTGCAGCAAGCTGGACTGGGCAAGGTTTTTATCAGTGTCTCATCTGGTGCGCTACAACTGTTATCCCAAAACCAGGATTCTTTACTTGGTGTGCATACAAAAGAGCCAAATCCAGCACATCGAGATGAGACACAGCCTATCACAGAGTTGCGCAAGGCTGGATACTGAAATAAAGCTAGCGTGCTAGAAAGACAAAATAACAGCTACTACACACGAAATTTTACCATCACATTCACACAGTAAAGAACTAAATTACTCATGATCTTCTGTATTATCACAAAATGCACATTTTGAGTCAACGGATTCTCATGATTTAACAGACTTATCGTACCATATAACAAAGACCTACCAAAATTGCAACATGCTTAAACAGATACCCACAAAGAAAACAGTTTAATAAGGAAAGCATCTTGCAGACTTCAGCAAGTTTTCTGACCTGTGTGTTATCAATTAATTCTCTCTCAGCTTGTTGAAGTTCAAATCGCCCTGCCTGTAATACTGTCTGAAATGATTTAATGATTTCTTGTCCGAGTGCTTTCCTATGTTTTAAAACACCTCCCAATACTGATTTTTTAGGAACACAACTGAAAATAATCATTCCTGACCCCATCTTGCAAGTAAAAACTTTGAGAAGAGGGAGGGAGGGGGGGAAGCACAGGGCTGCTTGCAGCATGAGTGGGAAGAGCGGGGAGAAGGTTTTACGGCGCACTTAAAAACAACTAGTAAAACAATTAAATCACATTCCTGACAAGCTGCTTGATTTTCAGAGAGGCAGTACACAGGAGCACATAATATGTACTGTAAAACTCGCAGATAACATGTTGATAGCAAACATTAGCATTCTCTACTGCTATTTTCAACACCAGTGCTTCCTTAACTTCTAAGTTTTCAACCTGCTTATTGATGGCCTCTTGAAGGTGGTCAATAAATTGCATGTAATTTTCATTGGGACCCTGATTAATAGTTGCAAATGATTTGGCTGCTTTGTTGGTTTCAGGCACCTCTCTCATAGCTTGATATTGCTGACTGTTGGATTCACTAATAGCTGATCTAATCTTTCACACAGTTCTTTTGCCCAGTTCTTATCCGGCGACTCCTTCTGCTCTTTCGTGGAAGTTGGAGGGTTAAAAGGCGGTAAAAGCAGATACAAATTGGTAAAAGGACTTGTCTATGACTTTAGCATTCTCAGCTTTCACAGGTTCTTTGGGCAAGTTGTCTGATTCCAATCCTTTGGACTTGCTGTTCTCATCAAGGTTGGGTAATAGTGTAGGAGGACACCCGCTCGGCATTTTTCCTCCCCCCGCCCCGGACTGCTGAGCTATCAGGGGTGCTGAAAGCACAACAGGGGATGGAGTAGAGAAGGTATCAAAGACACAAACCGGGTGAACTTCACAGTGACTTTCAGGATACTTATCAGGCTGCAATGCTACAAAAACTCCAGCAGCAGCAGACCGTTCAGCCTTAAAATCTTTTATAAGTTTCCATGTAGTTACTAATGATTTAGCTTCTTTATCATCTCCATTGCTGACTTTATCCCATAATTTCTGCCCTATATCATCCCAAAGTTCAGTTTTAAAAACCTTCTCAGCTTCTGTCGGATAGCCATTAGTTCTACACCAAACCAACAGTCTACGTATGTTACTTTCTTCATATTTAAGTCCTCTCATAGAGAGAATATGCAGGAGGAGTTTAACTATGGCTTGTTCCTCAGAGGATATGTTTTGCCCCATAATTTCACTCTTCCCTCCTCCTGCTCCCAGCCGCTCACCTTTTCCGGTGATTTCTTCAACAAATTTATCTGCGGAACATCCGTACGCCTCCGCCCGGTTCTCAGTCCAGCTGATCCGCCTCCGGCTGGGCCGTTCCAGGCTTTTCCCCGATCGTAGTGAGACACCATTCAGAGTATCACGTCGGGGTCACCATTTGTTGGAGCGATAAAGGACTCAGCATTCCAATTCACTGTGAATCACGTAAAGCCATTATTACAGAAACAAGCCTCCTTATATACGCAACTATTCTCTAATCACACGTCCACACTCCAAGCATGGATTCGCTAAATGAGTATCACGGGCAGTCCACACGCTGGAGTCCCACCGATGATAGGTCCGACGACTCACGCCATGCTGAGGCCCTGTTAATGAAGAAACGCCCCTCTCTCTTTCTCACAGCAGATTCTGTTCTCAGCTTCTCAAAGTGGCCTTGAGATTCCTTTGGGCCTGACTAATTCAACAACATATCTCCATCTAACGAAACCCCTCCACACACTCAGACCCTTGCCCCATGCCATGTCCAGAACCCTGGGGTACAATGTTCCAGTATGTTCTGGGCAGCCGTTCCCAACCTAGGCTGAGCTTGATGCCGGGGTCTTCCCTGGCTCCCCCCAACCTGTGTGGCACTCCAGGCCAGAGTGAAGGAGAGGTCAGGGGATGGAGGGGTTTGGGGAAGGCAAAAAATAGTTTGCAGCGACTCTCATATTTACATTTGGGATTATGTATTTACATGACCCCATGGGGCTATATACAGGGATGGGGGAGATTGGGCGGGGGGGAGCCACAACATTGAAGCCTGCCCTGGTGTGGTTGAGGGGCCAGTCCCAGCAGGAGCCTCTGTTTCTCCCCTGCCCCAGGAGGGGGTGATGTGTCACAACTTCTGCCAGGAGCTAGGTACCAATAAGAGACTGCAAAGTGCCCTACGGGGCAGCTAGGTCCTGAGAGCAGCTCAGAGACAGCTGAGCCACTGGGGAGAAGGCAGGGGGGCCAAAGATCCCAGAGGATGAGGGGATATGGGGTCCCCCGGGCTGGATTGGGGCTGGTTCCCCCCTCCAGTGAAGGCTGCAGAGGCAGTTGGACTTTGCTGGTACTGATGAAGAGGGGCAGATGGTGCCATGGCCACTGGCCCACTCAAGCCCTGCTGAAGCAGAGGGGCTGCAGTGGTAGGGGGAAGCTGCAGTGGCAGGGGGCCCTGGTCCATCCCAGGGGCCAGGTGCTGGGAAGCATAGCGGCCCACTGGGGTTGGGGACTCCACCACCGGGATCAAATGACTTTGGGGTCTTTCCTCTCACCCAGCAGCCAGTACATCTACATCTTCCCCTTGCTCTGGGGGCCAGAGGTGGGCGGTGAGACCCTCCCCAGCTCCCGGTGCTGCCTCTCGGGTGCTATGCCCAGCATCGAGTGGGACCGAAGGTCCCAGCCCCCACCTGTCCACCCAGTACATGACCCTGTGGCAGGAAGACAGCCCAAGACCCTGCACCCTAACCTTTCTCTCCACATTCCTGTGCAGTTCCAGCTCAAAGCAGCCAAACTCATCCAGGACTTCCTTAGTGGTGGAAGAGATGTGGATCTTCAGAGTTGGATAGCACAGAGGGGCAAAAGGGACATGACTGCATCTGGGAGCAAGGCATGACCTGTGGCACCGGACCCCAGCTGCCAGTCCTGCGGCTTACCCTGGTTGTTGGACTCCACGCAGAATGCAGTGTTCACCATGTCCCCAAACAGGCAGTACCGCAGCATCTTCAGACCCACAACTCTGGCACACACAGAACCTACAGGCACAGAGATGCCTGAGACTGCTGCAGGGCAGGTGAGCATCCCCCAGCCACAGTGTTAGCTGGTGTAGGGGCTCACCGGTTTGTAAGCCAATATGCAAGCAGAGCTGGTCATTGGGCCAGTGATGGATCGTGAAGGTTTTGACAGCCTCAAGCAAGGCCAGAGCCATGTGAACAATCTTTCAGGCATGCAGTTTCTTCTTGTGCACCAGCAGCCCCAACACCACCATGTAGGCATCCCCAATGGTCTCCACCTGCTGGGTCAGGGGGAGTGAGTAAATCCTGGGCTCCTGCCCCATCCCAACTCAGCTGGGATGAGGTCAAAGGTTAACTTTTGGAATATTCTGTGTGGTAACACAAAGTGACAACAATTACCCAAGAGGTTCAATTAAATCATGAATTTACTAAAAACATCACTCAGAATTACAGGGAATAGTGGTTTGGCAAAAGTTAGTAACTATATCATAAAACTTAGCAATACTTTAACAACAAAAACAATATTACTCTTAAATGCCCAGAATAAAATTAGAAAGAGAGAGAGAGAGGAAAAGGAGAGAGATAGTTTAAGATATCAGAAGAAAGGTAAGATCTCACCACTCCGTTGTTCTAGCTTGTGGTGGGTACAAAACTTCATTAATGCCATGCAGCACACACACACACACTAAGACAAAAAACACACAAACAAAACAGACTAAAAAGTGTCCCAAGTGAGCAAGTTTTATAACCCAGTCCATTTAAATGCGAGTGTGGCGGATGCACTTGACCCCCACCCCCAGCCAAAACAGCAGCAGTTTAGTCAAGGCTCGAGAGGAGGTAAGGACCTGAGCTGCAGCCAGGCCAAGAATTCCTTCCAAGAGACCCACAAGGAAGCAGGACGGCACACTGAATGCCAGTAACTTGTGAGCACAGGGAGTCTCATGCATACTTTTCCTACTGTATGCAATTTGACTACTAGTCAAGCACTTCATTCTATAAATATGACAGCCTGGATGAGCCCACTTTGAGCTCTCCCTGCTAAATAAGTGAGCTGTATGGCAATGGTTTTACTACTCACAGGTCAGTGGATGAACCCAGTTCAAGTTCAATATTAATCATTTAGCTTAAGTAGATGCACACCAAATGTAATGGATTATTTAGAGATATAAGGTTGTACGATTTTTAGTGTATTCTTTTTTGAGCGGCGGAGGAACACGCAGGTCGACTCAATATGAGTGATAAAGCATAGTTTGATTTATTAGCCCAAACAGCATATACTTATACAGTTCACGATAATTATGCATACCTGTCACCTACTAATTGGCTTAAGCTCTAATAGTCACATTTGCATGGTCCTCCTACTTGCAGTTGCTAGCTATGCTTATTCTACATTCTTGTGCTGTTGAAAGCTGTTTGTGAAACTCTGCCAAGGTCGCAGTGACCTTGCTGATTTTACTGAAACAGTCAGTGGTTCCCACTGCGGCCTAGTCTTGCTACTTATGCTAAGGTCTTCAGAACAGGCTCTGCTCGTACAACTGCTCTGCAGACCCATGTCCCTTATTTTTAAGCCGTTCTCCAACATTCTTTGACTCATGTTACTTGGTAGATTAGATTTGCTAAAATTTTAAGCTGTAAGGTCCTGCTTGTATTTACCAAAATCAACTGCAGACTATACCTTAATATCTTCAAGGTCAATCTCTGTTCAAATACCCGCCGCCAGGGAATCCACAGACCTACCATAGTCCCCCACATGCAGCCAAGAGGGAGCACTTCAGCAGGACTAGGAGGGTTTGGTGAGAGGGCTAAACTCCCCACCTGCCACACTGACCTTGAAGTGGTAGGTGTTGGCAAAGATCTGATACTTGCCATGCGTGGTCATCAGGGAGCCGTAGCTGGAGCTGTGCTGCGGGGAAGGAGAGAGCTAGGGGTGGGGACCCTGGGGCGAGAGGTGACAAGCACCAATGGAGGCAGGCAGGGACACCCAGGGGCGTACAGGGGATAGTGCAGGACAAACTCCGATGGGTCAGCACAAGCTCTGCATGCTCTGTAGAGAGGGTAAAGTCTATAGGATGAGGTATGGTGCACTGCAGGGGATGGATAAGGTGTGGCTGCACAGAGGACAGAGGACTGCATAGGGGACAGATGAGGTCTGGTGCTCTATAGAGGATTCAGAGTTGTGTAGGGGATGGAGTGTCACATAGGAGATGGATGAAATGTAGCTTTATAGGGAATGTAGAGTTACGGAGGGAGGAAGGGTTGTGTAGGGGATCAACATGATGCAGCCTTGTAAGGGAGGAGTGTTGTGCAGGAAGGGAGGGTGGCACAGGGTCAGGAGGAAGGTGGTACCCCAGGACTGGCAGCTCAACCAGGGACAGGGTGAGACAGCTGCCTGCTGCCTTGTGGTACTGCTCGGGGCTCTCAAATGGCAGCTCATCCCAGCAGATCCTCCTGAGCATTCTGGCAAGCTCCTTCTCCAACATAAGCTTCCTGGGAGGCACATGGGGGTCAGGTCCCTGCAGGCCCCTGTCCTGCCCACTCCCCCACCAGGTTGAGGGGTGCTCAGGCAGAGGCACTCCCCAGCCCCAACTGACCTGAAGATGAGGAAGCTGGAAATGCTGAATATGATGAAGGTGAGGCCAGTGCCCAAACCCTGGATGACCATCATGGAGAGGGGGCTGCAGGCAGGAAGGGATGTCAGTATGGTCCAGCTGCCTGTGGGAACCGGGTGGCCATACACCCACAGGGAAGGGTGCTGGGGACCAAGGGATGTGGGGACCTGGTACACCAATTTTTCTCACAGGAGGGGTTATCCATGATGAAGACGCAGGGTGAGTTGTTCAAGGCAGGGGGCCTTTCACCCAGAGAATCACAGAATCACAGAATGGTTGGGGTTGGAAGGGACCTCTGGAGATCATCTAGTCCAATGCACCTACTGTGGCAGATGCACTCAACCCCCTCCCAGCCAAACCAGCAGCAGTTTGGTCCAGGCTCCAGAGGAGGTATGGGCCTGAGCCATAGCCAGGTCAAGAACTCCTTCTAGGAAACCCACAAGGAAGAAGAACAGTACACTGAACACTGATGAATTGTGGACACAGGGAGTCTTGTGCATACTTTTCCTACTGTATGCAATTTGGCTACAAGTCAACCACTTCATTCTATAAATATGGCAGCCTAGATGAGCCTACTTTGAGCTCTCCCTGCTAAATAAGAGAGCTGTATGGCAATGGTATTATTACTCACAGGTCAGTGGATGAGCCCAATTCAAGTTCAATATTAATCATTTAGTTTAAGTAGATGCACACCAAATATAATGAATCATTTAGCGGTATAAAGTAGTATGTTTTTTAATATACTCTTTGCTTCATGTTACTTGGTAAGCTGGATTTGCTAAAATCATAAGCTGGAAAGTTCTGCTCATATTTACCAAAAGCAACTATAAACTACACTGAACACTTGCAAGATAAGACCTAGTTTGCACTTTGCTGGGAAGAACGGAACTGACTGCAGAAAAATAATGATTCCAAGGTTAACACAGAGACATTACAGACATCTGCAAAATGAGGTCTATTTTGCACTTCACTGAAAAGAAAGTATTTATTCAGACAAAACAGTACCTGCAAGGCTATGGCCCATAAAAAATGTCTATGGCAAAACAAAATAAAGGCTCATATGAGATCAGCAAAAAAGATTCAATGAGATGTAAGAAGGCCTCAAAGTGAAATATTGCTATTGGACTGAATCATGGTATGGATGGTTTGTAAAGATATAAAAGTCTATGGTTTTCTATGCTCAGGTCGGAACCTCTGTGCAGGTACCCAGCTTGAGACAGCCCTCCTGCTATTCTACTCCATTAAATTTTTTTTCTGAGAATTTGTTTCCTGAAAGTCTGCTCTGCATATGGTTATCAGGTCTCGCCTGAAAGTTTGCCTCTGGAGTTCTAAAATATAGACTCTAGAGCGAATGGCTATCAGGGAGGGAAGACACCTGAAAGTTTGCTTCATGAACAGACACAGGTACCTGGAGAGAAGGTAAGCAGCATTTGGGTTGGTATATTTCCCCCATGCAGTAAATAATAGAGTGAACCTGCCAATGAACTCTTTAAAGTTGCACTTCTATTTGAGAGATCTAAGCATTGTTCTGCAGTAAGCAGAACCCTAAATTACTCCTCTGCGACACTGCTAAAGAAGGTTCACCTAGACCAGATTGCACAGGAATGCGTCCAGGCAGGTTTTGAATGTCTCCAGAGAAGGAGACTTCACAACCTCTCTGAGCAGCCTGTTCCAGTGCTCTGGCACCGTCAAAGTAAATGAGCTTCTCCTCGTATTCAGATGGAACCTCCTATGTTTCAGCCTGTGCCCGTTGCCCCTCATCCTGTCGTTGGGCACCACTGAAAAGAGTCTGGTCCCATCCTCTTGGCACCCACCCTTGAGATCTTTATAAGTATAAATAAGGTCCTCTCTCAGCCTTCTCTTCTCCAGGCTGAAAAGAACAAGCTTTCTCAGTCTTTCCTCATAACAAAGATACTCCAGACCCCTAATCATCTCTGTAGCTCTCTGCTGGACTTCCTCCAGTATTTCCATTTCCTTCTTAAACTGGGGAGCCCAGAACTGGACAGAGTACTCCAGATGCAGCCTCACCAGGGCAGAGTAGAGGGGAAGGATAACCTCTGTTGTGTATTGATAAGGATAATGGCTGAAAACATTGTGGCGAAACTAGTTCATCCAGCCACAACGGATGACACATTCAGTATAGGGTGAACTGCAATTTACATATCAACGACAAGCTAACGAGCCACAGACCACGCTGGCTGGCTGATACCGGAGGTAGGGGATGAGCTGTAGGGCACATAGCTCCATCTTCTGATATGCCCAGCTTGGCAAAGAAAGGGGAAAAGCTGAGACCCTTCAACATGGCCCAGGATTTGTCGAGACTTGACAATCTTTCACAATCACCCCTTCCCCCCAGACTTTCCTCTACTCTGAGAGCTATAAAAAAGCTCACCTAAAACAGCACTAACAGGGAACTCACCCTCAGGACCCTCCGTGCACCAGCCTCGCCGCGGGAACCAGACCAGACACCGGAGGGTGCTGCGCTCCTGAACTACAAACCCCAGCATCCTCCCTGCGGGACACCGGAGGCCATACAACATCGTACAAGTCCTGTCATCCATGCTGCGGAGCCGTAAGAGTGGCTAGATCCCTTACCCTTTTCTTTCTTCCTTTCTCTCTGCTCTTTCCTTCTCTCCATTTTTCTATATCCCTATTTCTGTGTCTCTCCTTCTGTGACTGGTGATATATTACTCTCTTTCTCTCTTTCTTATACCTTAGTTTTCCTTCCCTCTCTACCACTTTCTTTCTCTCTTTTCCTTTTCAACATATAAGAGTAACATCATCTTAAGCTCTGCTGTTGGATTCTTGTTAAATTTTGTGTTATAGCTACTAATGGTTGCCAATACATTGCTAGTAGAAGGACTCTTGCTGTTAACGTATTGATAAGTTCTGTGATATCACAAAATACTTTTGCCAAGCCACTATTCGCTGTTATTAATATTCCAACACGTGCTTCTAGTAAAACTCATAATTAAATAGGACCCCTGGAGTGATTGTCTGTCATTCACTTCACGTAACTGCACAGAATTAACCCAGAGTTAACTCACACCTGGTCTCATCTGTTGAGTAAGGGCGTGTGTCGCGTTCAGAGTTAACTCATCCCTCATCCCATCTGTTGGGTTGGGACAGTTTTATTTGGTGTCAGAAGTGGGATATTCTGTGAGAAGCAGTTTAGAGGGGGGATAGGAGCCAGAGGTTTCAAAGGAGGACTGATTAGTCTGTGCCGCGTTCTCCAGCAGTGGGTCATGGCATCCCAGGTTAAGCCAGACCTGGACTGCTCCCTGCTGTTGAATTTACTAAAAGATTATAAGCCTTGCCTGACCCCTGAGGGTCTTAAGTGGGCCTCTGGATGTTGGTTGTCTCCAGATATTGTAACTCAGCGAATAAGGGACTTGGCAAAAAAAAAAAACCAACACAGGTTTAAACTTGGAAAAGGTAAAGCCATGATCTGTGCTGTTTTGGGAGCAGCATTGATAGCTGCCCAGAAAGAAAAAGAAACTGGGCAGGGGGTTGTAAGGCTCAGGCTGGACCGAGTCTCTCTTGGGGGAAGGTTGCACGGGAGTTGATTAATTATGACCAGCGTATGGGTTTCATTGGAAAAGAGGTTAAGTCTCAAGTAGCGGTGTGCCGAACTGAAACAGAGGTAAAATTCCCTCGCCCCCGAGACAAGAAATTTATGGGGATAGGTTTGAGGCATCAGTGTTGGAAATTAGGACTGGATAAAGGTATTCCCCGAGAAGTGATGGATGGCTTGCCCTTCCCCAATTTACAGCTGCTTGTAAAGATGTGTAAATCAGAAGATACAGATCAACCAGGAAAGCAATACACCCCCACGGCCCCTGTAACTCAGGTGTCAGCCGTGCCAGTCATTCCCACAGCTCCTAGAGAGAAATTCAACAGCCCCTCAAAGCCGGGAAACTTCCTTCGCCGTCCCCAGTAAGTGAGCCGGGGGACGGCGAATGGATATATTTCAGATGGCTCACTGAAAATAAGGGGGATCTGCTAGTAACTGGGACTCTCACAAATATTCTGTGTTTGGATTTACTCAAGGGTAAAGCCACAGCGTGCTCAGTGCTAGGAGCAGCCCCGGGGGCAGCTCAAAGCACCAGGCACCTGGACAAACAAACAGAGCAAGAAACGGTAAAGGTCCTACAGGACCAGTTAGCTGCAGAATGCAATACCACTCAGCAGCTCCTTACAGCTCTGTTAGATGCATTAGACCGGGAGAAAATCTTACAATCTGAATTGGAAGAATATAAGCAGGCAAAATATTACCAGACAAATCTTGATTCTGTTCCAGACAGTGAGCCCGGTTTTACCAGCCCAGCACAAGCGGCTGAGGAAGAGGGTCTTAAACTCCTGTATCCACCAAAATAATTGGAAATCACCCGGGAAGTATCTTATCCCAAGAACAAGCAGGCAACAATGAGGCCCCTCATTAAAACTGAGTCTACTGATAACAGCCAAGCGGGGCGGGGGGGGGGGGGTGGCTCTGCAAGTTGCCACCCTGTGGCCAACTTATTAGAGATTCAGGAGAAATATAGTAACTTAGCCCAAGAAACGGAAACAGAATGTGTTTTAACTGGTGGCGATGAAATTTTGCTCTCAGAGAAGGAAGCACAAGGGTATTCAGAGCCTGGTGTGCTTCTGACTGCTAATGATCAAAGAGAGTTGTTAACTCAACGAGCTGCCTATTGGGAGGGGGAGCTGGACCCTTTAGAAAGGGGAGACCCAGAATGCATTGAAACCCCCGCTGTAAATCACCTAACTGAAGATTTACAGAAGTCCACCTGTCCCCAGTTAATTCACAAGAGCCCCAAGAGCCTTCCCCGGTGTTGGTAAATGTAGATCCTGTCAGGCCTCCTGACCCACTGAAACTGCGTGCAGTGCGGCTGCGGGACCTTTTGGGGGATGCGTCGTCTCCACGGGGTGGAGGGGGTGTGTTTCCCAGGGTGGTCGAGCTGTCACTTGGGTGGAGGTGGCTCAGGAACTTAATTGTGGTAGCATGGGTCTGATAGGGGGAGTCACAAAAACGAAAACTGCTGTACCAAGAGTGGAATAGCAGGTAAATCGAACTTGTCCCCTAGGTGTCCCAGAGACAAAGAGAAACCTTTTGTGGGCTGAGGGAATAGAGAAGGGAATTCCCCAAGATGTAATAGATGGAATGTCTACCCTGGCCTTGTAAAAGCTTATTAGGGCATGGAAGGCACCCCATAAAAATGAACTGCTTGCTTGGGGGGGCATGGAAGCAGAGCCCTGAGCTGGTGGGACAGTGATTATCCCTCAGATGCCCACTGTTCCTGAGGGCGGATAACAGACCTGCCACCCCCAGTCAGTGAGTCAGGGGGCAGCCAGTGCGTTCATTTAAAGAGACTCACAGAAACTGTCAAGGGGGTCTGCTGATCGCCTTTCCTCTTGATTCCTTTAAAATCAATTCTCCACTGCCGAGGTGGTCCAAGACTCAGCCAAAAATGAGTTCAATGGGTTGCCTCTGACTTACTACTTTCTGTCCCCAAGCCCCTGCTATTCTTCCAGAGAAAAGGTAAAACAAGGACCCAGCAACCCTGCTCCACAAAACCAGATGACCTGCCCTCCTGAAACTACCACCACTGGCACTGTACCCCTCGTTTTAAAGACAACAATGAACATTTATGCATGGAAAGCTACTGACACCTATGGGAAAGAGCACCAGATCAGCACTGGTGGATCATCCCTTCTTTTTTTTTTTTTTTTTAAAGAAAAAAAAAGGGGGAGGAAGTAAAAGTTGCCTTTTAGTAATATTGTTATTTTACTATGTTTGGGGATTTTTATTTTGTATGTTAGCTTTTTTTTATCTTACAAGAAAGAAATGGTGTGGGGCTGGTCACACTCTCTTTAATGCACCCAAGGCTACCATTGGCCTTCTTGGGCACATTGCTGGCTCATAGCCAATCTGTTGTCCACCAGGACTCCCAGGTCGTTCTCTGCAGTACCGCTTTCCAGCAGGTCAACCCATAACCTGTACTGGTGCCTGGGGTTATTCCTCCCCAGGTGCAGGACCCTACACTTGCCCTCATTGAATTTCATTAGGTTCTTCCCTGTCCAGTCCTCCAGTCTGTCCAGGTCTCGCTGAATGGCAGTACAACCTTCTGGTGTGTCAGGCCTTCCTTGCAGTTTTTTTCATCAGCAAACTTGCTGAGGGTGCACTCAGTCTCTTCATCCAGGTCATTTTTGAACAGGACTGGACCCAGTACTGAGCCCTGGGGAACCCCACTAACTACAGGCCTCCAGTCAGACTCTGCACCATTGACCACAACCCTATGAACTCTGTTGTTATGGCGGATGCACTCAATCCTTCCCCCCCCGCCAAACCAGC
Organism: Patagioenas fasciata; assembly: GCF_037038585.1. NCBI lineage: Eukaryota > Metazoa > Chordata > Aves > Columbiformes > Columbidae > Patagioenas > Patagioenas fasciata. The sequence goes on from NC_092559.1 coordinate 20,821,164, forward strand.
AGCAGTTTGGTCCAGGCTCCAGAGGAGATAAGGACCTGAGATGCAGCCAGGCCAAGAACTCCTTCTAGGATACTCACAAGGAAGCAGAATGGCATATTGAATGCTGGTGGCTTGTGGGTGCAGAGAGTCTCGTGCATACTTTTCCTACTGTATGCAATTTGATTATGAGTAAACCACTTCATTCTATAAATACAACAGCCTAGATGAGTCCACTTTGAGCTCTCCCTGCTAAATAAGTGAGCTGTATGGCAATGGTTTTACTACTCAGAGGTCAGTGGATGAGCCCAATTCAAGTTCAATATTAATAATTTAGTTTAAGTAGATGCACACTGAATGTAATGGATTATTTAGAAATATACGGTTGTATGATTTTTAATATACTCTTTGATTCATATTACTTGGTAGACTAGATTTGCTAAAATTTTAAGCTCGTGTTTACTAAAATCAACTGCAGACTACACTAAACGCCTCCAAGATAAAGTCTAACTTGCATTTTGCTGGGAAAATGGAACTCTCTGGGAAAACAACGATCCAAGGCTAAAGGAGAGACATTACAGACATCTGAAAAGTGGGGCCTATTTTTCACTTCGCTGAGAAGAAAGGATTTATCCAGACTAAATATCACCTTCAAGGATATGGACCAAAACCAATGTCTACAACTGAACAAAACAAAGGCCCACATGGAGTCAGAGAAAAAGGGTCCAATGGGTAGCAAAGAACCTGCTGTTGGACTGGATCTTGGTGTGAATGGTCTGTAAAGATATAAAAGTTTGTAGTTTTCTATGCTCAGGCAGATCTCTGTGCAGGTACCCAGCTTGAGCCAGCCCTTCTTCTATTCTACTCCATTAAATTTTATTTTTCTAATAATTTTGTCTCCTGAAAGTCTGCTCTGCATATGTTTATCAGGGAGGGAAGGTGCCTGAAAGTTTGCTTCGTGAATGGGTACAGGCATCTGGAGAGAAGGTAAGCCGCATTTGGCTTGGCATATTTCCCCCATGCAGTAAATAATAGAGTGAACCTGCCACCGAACTCTTTTAAGTTGCACTTCTCTTTAAAGAAACCTAAACATTGTTCTGCAGTAAGCAGAACCCTAAATTACACCCCGCGACAGTCATCCAGCCAGTTCATGATCGATGGATAGATGGATCACTGTGCACTCATCCAACCCACACTTCCCGAGCTTACCTGTAAAGATGTTGTGAGAGACAGTGTCAAAAGGCTTGCTGAAGTCAAGGTAGACAACATCCACTGCTCTTCCCTCATCTACCCAGCCAGTCATGCCATCATAGAAGGCTATCACGTTGGTCAAACATGATTTCCCCTTGGTGAATCCATGCTGACTACTCCTGATAACTTTATTTTCCTCCACATGCTTGGGGATGACATCCAGAATCAGTTGTTCCATCACCTTTCCAGGGATGGAGGCAAGGCTCACTGGCCTGTAGCTTCCTGGGTCATCCTTCTTGCCGTTTCTGAAGACTGGAGTGACATTGTCTTTCTTCCAGTCCTCAGGCACCTCTCCTTTTCTCCAAAACCTCACAAAGATGATGGAGAGTGGCTTAGCAATAACATCTTCCAGCTCTCTTAGCACTTGTGAGTGCATCCCATCAGGGCCCATGGATTTGTGGATGATCAGCTTGCCTAAATGATCTCTAACCTGATCCTCCTCAACTAAGGGAAAGTCTTCCTTTGTCCTGCCTCTAGGATCTGGGATTCCTGAAGTCTTAGCAGTAAAGATGGAAGCAAAGAAGGCATTCAGTAATTCCACCTTCTCTGTATCATCCATCACCAGGGCACCCACCTCATTCAGCAGCAGACCTACATTTTCCCTAATCTTCCTTTTGCTGCTGATACATTTGAAGAAACCCTTCTTCTTGTCCTTGACATCCCTGTTCAGTTTTAATTCCAAGTGGAGCTTAGTCTTCCTCACAACATCCCTGCATACTCTAATGTTGGAAAGTAAAATGTGGGAAAGCAAGATATGCAGTTCCAGCCATCTGGATGATAAAAGAAGATCAATACTAACATGACGATCTGGACGGTCATGTTAGTGATTGAAAAAGTGTCCAGAGAATAGAACCTTGAAGTATAACACTTTGTTGTTTCTAAAGCGAGAAGAGTAGGACAAAAATAAAACTCTACAACAGATCATTGAATCATTTCAGACAGTTTTACAGGAGGAATGGTCTGAACTTCAACAAGCTGGGAGAGAATTAACTGATAACACACAAGTCATAGAACACTTGCTGAACTCTGCAAGATACTTTTCCTTATTAACCTGTTTTCTTTGTAGGTATCTGTTTAAGCATATTACAGTTTAATAGGTCTTTGTCTGTTATATGGTACAGTAAGTTCATAGACTGTTAAATAATGAGAATCCATGGACTCAAAATGTGCGTTTTGTGATAATACAGAAGATCATGAGTAATTTAGTTCTTTACTGCATGAATGTAATGGTAAAATTTTGTTTAGGGAGATAATTACAAAATGGGAACTGGTTCCACTACTAAAATACCACCTTGCTCTCCCTTAGGATGCATCCTTATACATTAGAGTAATTGCTCTTATTGCTATTAAATAATTTTGAAACCAGAAAAGAATTTAAGTAGTTAAACTCTGATTCGCATTGAATTTATGTGTTTGTTGGAAGTATGGGAAAGAAAACTGAATGCTATGATGGATGTGAACTCGAAGGAGGTTGTACTGAAAAGTTGCTAGAATATGACCTGATTTGGATCTAGGAAAATGAAAGTAATGGATTGATAGTTAATATGCTGTTTATTGACATCTGTAAGACGTTGCAAATGGTAAACGGGGCTGAGGAATGTAACTATTGCTCAGCTAATTAGAATTGCATATGGAGTGTATTATGGCTGGAATGAAATGGGAAAATAAAAAAGTAAAATATCCCAGGCCTGTGCTGTACTGTTTCAATATAAATTTCAGGCCTGTGTCAAGCTGCAAGATAAACTTAGCTCCCTGGCAGCTCCCAGACAGCTCCCACTTAGCACCAGCAAATAACGCCACCTGCGTGGCCTTGCCTGTATCTAAATTGCAGCAAGAAGAGAAAGAAAAAGAAAAAAAAAAAAAAGAAAAACCTGGCTTCCCGCTTTTAAAGCAGTGAAAGGGGGGTTTTCTCTTCCCCCCCACTGCAGCAATGTTGTAATACTGAATGGAGGTGTCTGAGGGTGAAATTTAAATGCATCCCTAGCAGATCCGTAGTTCTAATGAAACTGGGAAATTAAACCAAAAATCTTTTAATAGACTTATCTTGTGGTAACTAGTTGTAAGAGACTTCTTAGTAAATTCACCATGCTAGTTTTTGAGATTGTGGGAAAGAAAGAAAGACCATTTTTTGAAACCAATGGAATGCTAAATTTGGAACAAAGTTTTAGCAGCTGAATTCTTGTATTTGCCAGAAAGCCCTATACCTCTCTTGGGTTAAGATTTGTTAAGTAAATTGTAATCTCAAATAACGTTTTCTGAGAATTCTGTTTAGTTTCATGTCCTACAAGAATCTGCTTGGATGGTGCAGATCTGCTTGCTGCAAGTGAGAAATCTCCAAGGAAATTTTGGATGCTGTATTTCCACTAGTATGGGCAACCAAAGTATCAGTAAAGCAAACCCTACGCTGATAGAACTGAAACAGGACTTCGATCCGGTAAGGGAAAACAATATCCAATAAATATGACAGCCAAAACGGAGTTAGAAACTTTGATGAATAAATTTATGACAACCTTACAAACTAACTGCATTCAACTGGACTTGCAGATTTGTCTATAGCTACAACATAGAAACAACCTGTGGCTATTGTGGGAGAGTATGATGAGAATACAGACTGATATACTTGGAATGGATTTTTTTGCCCAATTCTTTTCGTAAAACTATTACTGAGCCCCTGGAATTGATTGTTACTCTGATCAAAAAAGGCAGAGAATGGATTCAGGCTTTAGTAGGCTGTGATCCATCTGTCATATATGTACCTTTTGTGAAAGCAGATTTTGATTTTTTTTTTTTATTCACAATCTCTGTCCTTGCAAATTGCGCTAGCTGATTTTCTTAACAGCATAGCTTTTGGCATGCCTAAATGTAAATTGCTTCAAAATCTGCGTGTCTTTGACATCAGACCACAGACCGTACTTGTATTCGGTCCTATCCCAAATGCTCGCACAGTTTTTGTTGATGGTTCAGAGAAGTCTCATAAAGCTGTAGTGGTCTGGCGTGAAGATAACAATTGGCATAATTCTGTTAAAATTGTTGAAGGCTCAACCCAATTAGTGAAACTTGGTGCAGTTTTGTATGCCTTAGAGCTTTTTAGGGAGGAACCTCTAAATTTGGTTTGTGATTCTGAGTACGTAGTCAAGGTCCTGCAGCAGATCCCCTCCACTTTTCTTAAAGAAATCTCACAACAGCAACTTATTGATATGTTTGTATCATTGCAAACTGCATTACAGCTTCACAAACACCCACTGTTTGTTACTCATATACGCTCTCATACAGCCTTACCAGGTCCCATAACTGAAGGCAATGCAATTGAAGATTCTTAGACTGTAGCTACAGTCTGTTTCCAGTCTACCAGGGCTTCACGTGCTTTCTTCCATCAGATTGCTGCTACCTTAAAAAAGATGTTTGTTCTCACTCTCAAGCAAGCGAGAGACATAGTGTGCTCTTGCCGGGAATGTCAAGGTCTGATTACAAGCTCGCCCTCCCTTGGAGTTAACCCTCGCAGACTCTCAGCTAATGACATTTGGCAGTCTGATGTTACATGTGTTTCATCTTTTGGCCGTTTGAAATATGTCCTTGTTTCTATACATACTTTTTCAGGTATGCTTTGTGCATCTGCGCATACAAGTGAGAAAAGCAGAGATATTCAGCGTCACTGGACCCGCTGTTTTGCTACGCTGGGAGTACCACAACAGATTAAAACTGACAATGGTCCTGGATACACTGCTAGATCCATGCAATATTCTTTACAGCAATGGGGTGTTTCACATCTCACAGGTATTCCACATTCTCCCACTGGACAGGCTATCATTGAACAGGTGCACTCCATGTTAAAACGGATGTTATTAAAACAAAAAAAGGGGAATATGACACCTCAAGAACAATTAGACAATGCAACATATACTTTAATTTTTTTGAATCGTACTATGCCTCCCTCCTCTATCACAGCAGTGGAAAAACACTTCCGTGTTCCAGATTCACTGTCTCAGAGACCACAGCTTTTATACTGGGATCCCCTGCAAAACAGTCAGTGGCAAGGGCCTGTAGAGTTAATCACCTGGGGAATGAGCATACTTGTGTTCTTCTTCCAACAGGACCAAAGTGGTTTCCTGCAAAATATGTTAAACCTTTCTATGAGTTGGACAAACATGATGCAGGACCTAATGCCAGAGATACAGCATCTGTCCCTGCAGCAGAGGGCAACAAAGAAACAGAAGAGACCAAACGAAGAGGCACTAGCATATCAGAATGATACAGATTTACATTATTTGCACTGGGGACTAACTGGTGAAAAAACTTTCAATGCATTTGTTTTCCTTATTAGTATGGCTAACCAGTTTTCTCCAATATTTGTTAATAACTGTAGTAGTTGTAATTTGTATTGTTCTGTTCTATTGTAGGTTGATTTGCAACAAGAAAATGACACATAAGGTATGATGATCCACAGTGGACATTCAAACTCACCAACAGAATGCCCCCTTTTGACTTTGGAGGCAAGAGGTGACTGCACCACCACTCCAAAGTAGTTTGTCAGATGACTGTGGTCACAGGCTGGATTGTGAGGCAGTACACGTTCCCCTGAAATCGGGAGCTTTCAATTTGGAGGTTGATGGCTCTTTAGCACCTTCTGTGCCTCACTGTGCCTGTCCCCACATGTATACACCTAGAATGGTACCAAGGTGTTGTCAATAAACTTCACCTCTACCAACTGATGGGTCAGGAGGGGTGGGACCCTCGGTCAATTGACAGGGTCCTTAACAAAGGAGGTGCCCAGACTAGCTGAGAAGCTTCTGGACTATGTTGTAATGCCCACAACCACATCTGGCCAAACAATGAAACGGGCTTCCCGCCGAAGATACCCTTTGAGTGGTCTTCTCGGAGCTGCTGGTCTGTAAACTGGAGTCCTTTCCTTAGACAGGAACACCATCTAAGGAAACTTCCTGGGATTAATGATACCTCACTTCTTTATTTGAGTGAGTGACTATTTCTTGTGAGTACCCTGAAGTAAAAGACCTCTAGTTTTGTTTCTTGCGAGTGACTACATGCACATTGTGGATCCTCATTATTCTTATGATATTGTCTTTAAATAATCTCCTTAGCTGATATCTGAACCTGTATTTTCTGTTATCAGAGTGCTAAATATGTGTAATACTGTTGAAATTGAATTATAGTGTTTATGAGTGCTATGAAGTAAAATAACAGTCTTAGCTAATGTGTAAGGCCTGATTTAGGATTTAGCTAGTACCCTGAAAAATAATTACATAGTTTGTAGGAATTAGGACTGTAAGTCAAAATGGCTAACATTATCTGATAGCATAAAGCGATTAGACCCTAAAACTTCATTTTCAGCTCTCAATCTGCATATATGGGTTTTTGTAGGAATTGGATATGCTTGTGTGATGTATTTTCTTGTAGTCCTCCGAATCATCTGGAGAATGATACAGAATGCAAAGAAGAACAAAGCCAGGGTCCTTACTGCACTCATTGAGAACCTGATGTTTAAAACAAAAAAGAGGGAAATGTTGGAAAGTAAAATGTGGGAAGGCAAGATGTGCGGTTCCAGCCATCTGGATGATAAAGGAAGATCAATACTAACATGACCATGTGGACGGTCAAAGACATAATAACATAATAATATATAAAGGGCCTTGGAGAGATTACTTTGAAGTACGTTTCTCGTAATTGTAAAAAGTTATAGCCCAGACTCGTGAGAATGGTATCTCGGGCCAGATAACCGCCCCCAAGTGCATGGGATGTGTGAATGTCCTTGGGCCTGATCTGCGAACGAGTGGAAAAACAAGTGAGACAAACATCGCATGAGTTTAGTGTGTTCTTAATAACAATTAGTGGAAAAGCACCTTTTTGTAAACATCTTAGTCCAGGCCTGTACCTGTAAATCCTATAAATCATCAATGGTGAATAAAGAAGGCAGGCTAGGCCTAGATCAGCTCTCTGCTTGGCCAGGCTCTGCGCTCCTTCCTGAACAAGATCTCTGCCTCTGCGTGAATTTCTGTCTGCGTCCTGGTATGCGTCGTCTCTAATCACCCCACTCTAACAGTCACCTTATCTTCCTCTCAGGTGGTCTGTCCATTTTTCCAATTACATAAACATCCTCCTTCCACCTGAATTTTTACTGGAGTTCCTTATTCATCCATGCTGGCCATCTTCTCCCTTACTTGATTTCTTGCTCATAGAGGTGCATCAGTCTTGAGCTTGGAGGAAGTGATGTTTGAATATTAACCAACTCTCTTGGATCCCCCTACTTTCTAGAGTCCTAACCCATGGCATTCTTCCAGGTAGGACCTTGAAGAGGCTAAAGTTTGACCTGCAGAAGTCCGTGGTTGCAATCCTGCTTATTTCCCTGCTTCCTCCACGCAGGATCCTGAACTCCACCATCTCATGGTTGCTGCAGTTGCCCCCAATCCTCACATCTTCAACCACTTCTTCTTGGTTTGTTAGGAAAAGGTCCAGCAGCACACCTCTCTTCATTGGCTCCTCCACCACCTGTGTCAAGAAGTTGTCATCAATGATCTGTAGGAATCTCCTGGACTGTGCGTGCTTAGCTGTCTTGGCTTCCAGCAGATGTCAGGGTGATTGAATTCCCCCATGAGAACCAGGGTTTGTGATTGCGAGACTACTTTAATCTATCTGTAGAAGGCCTCATCAATTTCCTCTTCCTGATCAGGTGACCTGTAGTAAAGACCTGCAATATTGTCACCCTTGTTAAGTTGTCCCTTAATTTTTACCCATAAGGACTCTACTCATTCTTCATCCCCCCCAGGCAGTGTTTGATACATTGGAGTTGCTGTCTCACATAAAGTGCAACTCCTCCACCTCGCTTTGCTGGCCCGTTTTTCTGAAAAAGTACATAGCCTTCCATGACAACATTCCAGTCATGTGAGCTATCCCACCACCATGTCTCTGTAACTGCATAAAGATCATGGCCCTGTGACCGCATATAGATAACTAATTCTTCCTGTTTATTCCCCATGCTACATGTGTTGGTATATAGACACTTCGGAGGAGTAGTCGAGCATGCAGGTTTCCCATGAGAGGTGCAGAAGGATCATCCATAGCCATAAATACCCTTGAGGTGGTTGGCCTTCTGGTTCTCATCTTGGGATACAGCTAAGGAATATTTGTTGCTGCTCTGGTTGGCCTGGTCACCAGGTTCATCGGTCAGGGTGTACCTTAGTACACCCACAGCCACATGCATGGGGGCACCTCAGCCCTGGGACCTCCACAATGGGACTGCATATGCACCCACGGCCCTATAACCCGCCACTGGGGACATGCACGCACCCTGAAGAGATGGCACTGCCTGTGGCTGTTCCCACCAGGGATGGACCCTTTGGCATTTCCTGTGCCCCTGTCCCGCCCTCTACACCCTGGGGGAGGGTCTCCACCACCCCATCATGCAGGGTTCACAGGATGAGCTGGGTTTGGATGTGCTGGTACTTGAGTTTTTGAGGCTCATTGTTGCTTTTCCATGCAAGAGATGGAACCTGACACATCAATATGATGTTCACAGAGTTCAACTTTATTGTCCGACTGGGCTAGCTTTATACCAGAGCTGCCCCGTTCACATACCTTGCAACAATGTGATTGGTTACAGCACGTGCTATACAATAACGTGATAGGCTGCATGCACTGTCCACACGCTCTGCACGCGCGTGTCAGTGATTGTTCATTGGTTGTTACCTTCTTATAGGGT